>NW_020837945.1:3263501-3327243 GCF_003676395.1 Aethalodelphis obliquidens | reverse complement strand
CACACACACACACACACACACCATGTCACACACACAGATATACACACAGACACACAGAGACACACACAGCATCTCACACAGACACACAGACACACCACACGCACACACCATGTCACACACACAGATATGCACACAGAGACACACACAGCATGACACACAGACACACCATACACGTAGATACACACACACACATTTCCCTCCTCTCGAGGTAGCTGCCCCCTCACGCCCACCCCACGTCCCACACTGCCCTGGTGGCTGAGCGCCCCTTGGCAGCACAGGAGTGTAATAGGGATTCACTCTTGCCTTTGGTTCTGTAAAATAACGCTCAACCACCGCACAGCGCCGTCATCCACAGGTCGGTGTGTAACGCAGCTCCTTGCCCCCAGATCACACGAGATGCGTGCCCTCCAGGCACCATGAGGTGAGTGCCCTCCAGGCACCATGAGGTGAGTGCCCTCCAGGCACCGTGTGCTTCCCAGGCCCTACGAGGACTGCAAAGATACAACAGAAAGGGTTGAATTTAGCGCGCTCCTGGTTAGCAGAGGGGCTGAGGGTGCGCATTACCAACGATGTTAAGGTTCATAACTCAGAGAATAAAGAGGGCTGTGGGGAGCCCAGAGGGAGCCCGCTGCTGGGGAGAGCGGGATTTGGCCGGCTCCCCGAAGGGGGTCGCTCTGTCAGGGTTCCACTGGGGTCCCACACGGGCGCGTGGAGTCGTTCCCACTGAGCAAGGAGCCAAGGGCTGTGTGGCCAGAGGGCAGGGGAGTGGGTGACAGCAGGGCTGAGGGGGAGCTTGTGAGCCAAGACCACGTCAGAGGAGACCCCGTTGGGGGCAAGGATGGCTCGGTCACTGGCCGAGTGTGTGGCCTGCTGCCGGGTCTGAAGGTCAGCAGCTGAGGGGTAGGCTACAACCCTCCTCAGTAGGGTAGGTTCTGAGCGGTGCGCCCTGGGGCTGCCTTGGTGTCTACAGGAAACCTCCAGAAGCCAGTGATGCAGCGCTGAGCCCAGCTGTGGGCCACAGGACCGGAGGACGGGGCTCAGGATGTGATGCGGGGTTGGGTCAACTCAACATGGAGTGAGGCACATGTTTAGAGGGACAATGGATTTTTGACCTGGGCACTCAAAGGCTATTCTATTCCAAAAAGAGCTTGACCTGAATTCTGTAAGAAACTGGGGACCCGCTATAGAACGGGTCCATCACCCCAAACGCCAGGACTAGTTAAGTTATGTTACAGCATCGTGGACAGAAAGGAGGCTCCCGAGGCTGCCTGACTTTTATTAGCTAAGGTAACAGGTGACGTCCTGTCTCTGTCCCTCAGTGCGAGGACCAGAAGCTGGAGTGTCTGTACGAAGCGCTGAAGAGAGCCGGGGACAGGACCCTGGGCGCCTTCCCCTCGGCCGTGCCTCTGGTGCTCCATTCTTCCGTCAGCTACCTGGGCTTCTTCGTGAACGACAGCACCGCAGACATCATCCAGGAATTTGCCGTGATGTTCGCCACGGAAGCTTCCATCTTAGCAGGTAGGCAGCCCCAGGCAGAAGCACACGCGGGGCCCGGTTAATAGAAAGTGGTCCCTTTGTGCCTGGGGCTGAGCCCGCCACACTCGGATGCGACGGGCAGACCCCAGGGCAGCAAGAGTGAGGCTGTTTCCCCGATGCAGTGACGGTCCTCCTACGGGCTGGCCGGGCACAGGGCTGTCTGCACCCTCACCAGGTCACTTCCACGCCCACCTGGCCCTTTACAGCCAGCAGCTATGACACGGCCTTAACCTGAGGCTGAACTATTAGCTAGAACCTCCGTAACGGGCCAGGATGTCCTGCAAAACTGTGAGCTTCGTCAGACAGAGAAAGACAAGTATCATATGACATCATTATACGTGGAATAAAAAAAAATGGTACAGATGAACCTATTTACAAAACAGAGTCACAGATGTAGAAAACAAACTTACGGTTACCAAGGAGGAAAGGGGTGCGAGGGATAAATTGCGAGATTGGGGCTGACATAGCCACACTACTATACACAGAATAGATGACTAGTAAGAACCTGCTGTAGAGCACAGGGAACCCTACTCAATACTCTGTAATAACCTGTACGGGAATAGAATCTAAAAAAGAGTGGATATATGTATATGTCTAACGGATTCCCTTTGCTGTACAGCAGAAACTAACACAACATTGTACATCAATTATACTCCAATAAAAATTAATTAAAAACAAAACAGAGTGAGCGAATAGAAAGGCTCAGAACTAGCAGAGGGCTCTTCTCTGAGTGGGAATAGCCTTGTCTGCATCGATGTGGTTTTTCAAAACACTCAGCCGTGTTCCAGCTGCTGGGAAACTGTCCCAGGAGGGACGGTGTGTGGTCACATGATGACAGGGGATCGTAGGCTGGGGCTCCCCCAGCCCCACGCCCACAGAGGCAGGCCTCCTCACCAGGCCAGCGCTGTATGTAGAACACAAGTCCTAGCTGATTCATTTTAATGTTTTAGGTCTGAGCGTAGTCTTGTCTCCTTGGCCTCTTGGGGGGAAAATTATCTAGACTCACTTTGCAAATCAACCAAATTCACTTTCCTCAGACACCAGCCCCGGTCTGGAGACTGAGGTTCCGGCTGGGGTTTACTGGGAAGAATTCCAGACTTGACCTCAGGTGTGAATTTTCCCGCGTCTCTGGTTGATGATGGGACCTGAATCATGTCCTCTGACCCCCGAGTCGTTTTCTTTCTCTGCAAATGGCTGGGGCTCTCGCCCTTTAAACAGTGCGGCATGTTTGGGGAACTTCCCCGTGGTCCTGGTACTCAGAGGTGCTCCGCACAGCTGTGCTTTGCTGAGTCTGAAACTCGAAGAGGCCGCAGCACCCTGGTAGCAGGACCCCTCCCTGCCCCCTGCAGACATGTATGCACGCAGATGTCGGTCACATGAATAATTTCCTTAGTCCCAGATCTCCATTTGGAGGCTCGCTTGTCGAGTCTGGGGTCATATTTGCAGCTAATGATAACCTCACCCCATGTCCTTGCGGGTTGCCTCCCTTATGTATACGTGAGTTCAGGGGATGGCTCTTGAATCTCCTTGTCTCTAGAAGGACGACGGACATGGCTCCTGTCCTGATGCAGTGTATCAGCCACTTGCCTCCGAGCAGGCCTAGTACCTCACTTACTCCCATGCCCCCCAAAAGTAGCTTTTAATGACCACTCATTTAAAAATAGAGTGACCGAGGGCTGTGCAGGGTAAAGTGCCTGCCCAAGGTCACTGTCATGGGTTGAAAAGTGTCCCCTAAAATTCAAGTCCACCAAAACCTCAGAAAAGAACCTTATTTGGAAATAGGGTCTCTATTAGATGTAATTAGTTGAGGTCACACTGGAGTAGGACAGGCCCTAAGTCCGGTGTCCTTGTATGACAGGAAGACACAGAGACACAGAGGAGAGGCCATGTGACCACGGAGGCAGGCATTGAAGGGATGTGGCCACAAGCAAAGGAATGCTGGGGCCACAGGAGCTGGAGGAGGCTGGGAGGGACCCTCCCCGGAGCCTTCAGCGGGGGGCACTGCCCTGCAACATCTTGGTTTTGGACTTGCAGCCTCCAGACGCATGAGAACAAATTTCTGTTGTTCTAGGCCACCCAGGGTGTGGCCATCTGTGACAACAGAGTTCCCAAGCCAGTGGGTGGTGGACCTGGCACTAGAGCCCGGCCACGTCCTGCTTCACGCCTCCTTGGCTTCGTGCTGACCCGCTCCACACCCCAGGAAACCGGCTTTGACCTCACGTCCGTCGCCCACCCCTTAGCAGGCTCCGCCCTGCCCTCCACGGCCGGCACCCTGGGCCTGACCCTGATGGATCGGGAGGCACCAGGCACAGCTCAGCCAGCAAGTGTGTTCCTGGCCAGCTCACGGTCCCCAGGGGCATGGGCCACACAGAGAAATAGACAAGCGCCCATTCAGATCAGGTGACTCAGTGATCTCTCTGACGATGACCTCAGCGGGCCTTTCCCAGGCCACGCTGACTCATCCACGGCAAGGCCGTCCCCCCACCTCGTCTGGAACACCCAAGAAAAGGAATTTCCCCGCCACCCACATGCTCTCTTGCTTCGAGCTCCTCTCCCCCGCAGCTCAGGGCCTGGAGACCTCGCCGGTTTCTCTTTTGCTACCAAAGGCTCAGATAGAGGACGAGAGACATCAATGGGGTTTTGCCAAGTCTGGGCTCCAGGAAGTGGGTGCATCATCCTTGACGTTTTTCAGGGGGAAGACGGATCCTGTGTGTTGCTAAGTGTTGCCTGTGAGAAAGGTAGCAGGTAACTAAGATTTACTGAAAGTTTCCCGGGGACCTTACGGTTAAGAGGTCGGTTTCCCAGGACAGCCCGTCCAATCCTCAAGTTGTTGCTGTCGAAACTGAAGCTGAGTCAGACCAGGATGGTCCCCAAAGTCAGTTGCCAAACGGGGCAGCTGGGTCTAAAGTCAGGTCTATCCGATTCCAGAGTCTGTGCAGTTCCACTAATCACCGCCTCCCCGGAACAAAGCTGCTTTGTGACCTGGCTGAAACCGGATCCTGGCTGCTTCGCGGACGCTGCTGCCCACTAACCTGAGGGCCCTGGGATGGGGTCCAGGAGGGCTGGGGCCATGAGGGCAGAGGTCACTCCAAAAGACCAGGGCCTGGTGGCGCAGGGGTTGAGAGTCCGCCTGCCGATGCAGGGGACGCGGGTTCGTGTCCCGGTCCGGGAAGATCCCACATGCCGCGGAGCGGCTGGGCCCGTGAGCCATGGCCGCTGAGCCTGCGCGTCCGGAGCCTGTGCTCCTCAGCAGAATATTAGAGGCACTGCGATGCCTGATGGAATCTCATTGCTTAGGGCATTTTCTTCCAGAGACTCCGCAACTGAACAAAAAGCCATTGACTGGAGCGTGAGCCCACCCGTTCAGGCCACTGTGTCACATGCACACCCCGGGGGATGAAGGAGATTTGAATCAATTGTCGGGGCAATTAGCTTGCAAATTGATGGGCCACAAACAGCCGCCCCCAAAACCTGTGTCTCTATACCCTCTGCTTTCCTGCTTCTTCGTAGAATCTGCGAGTACCCGGCCACCTCCTTAGCGAGGTGACCTCTGTGTGGTGGCCCGTCTGGGCCAACTCCTTGCCCTGGCGGGGGAGCGCTGGTGTGGGGAGGGGAGTGGGCAGAGGCAGGAGGTGCGTGTGTAAAGGCGTTTGCACCCCCAGCCCGGGCTCGTGGCCGCCCCGGATGCGGAGACCCCGGGCGTGCAGTGCGGACGTCTGGGTCAAGGTGCCTCGTTTGCGTGATTTCACAGACTGCACCGTGAAGCCCTGCACCAAGCAGCTGCATCTCACCCTGGCCCACAAGTTCTATCCCCACCACCAGAGGACGCTGGAGCAGCTGGCCAGAGCCGTCCACCCCGGCCACAGCTGCCAGTGGACGGCCGCACTCTACTCCCGGGACATGCGCTTTGTACACTACCAGGTGAGCGAATGCAGGCGGACGGCTGGACTGGACCCCGCCATGGGAATAGGTGAACGCTGCCCTCCTGACGGAGCCCTGACCCGCAGGAGCCCTCGGATGGAGGTATTTCAGCAGAAGGACGAACTTCTATCCCTTGTCTAAAATCATTCTGTGGCCTGCGTTTGGGAATTAACATTCTTTTGTATGTATGAGTC
Source organism: Aethalodelphis obliquidens (assembly GCF_003676395.1). Lineage (NCBI taxonomy): Eukaryota > Metazoa > Chordata > Mammalia > Artiodactyla > Delphinidae > Aethalodelphis > Aethalodelphis obliquidens. The sequence goes on along the minus strand of NW_020837945.1, from coordinate 3,321,592 downwards.
ACAGACACAGAAATTTGGGGAAAAAGTGGAAACATTTCTGGTATTAAAAATGGACGGTTGCAAAGATTTATGAATACATTATGCTGCTTGCTAATCTGTTCAGATAATGATTTGAGTGAAGCCTCGGTTCAAGACTCCCTCCCCATGGGGTTGGTTGCTTTGGATAGAAAGCTTGTTACGCTCCTTTCAGACCCATGGAACAAGTATGAATGGATCCACCGTGTTCTGTGGTGTGGGAGAAGCTGTAAATAACCTCACTCCAAGGGGGCCAGATGTGAACATCTGGTTATGCTTCGAGATTTGCATATAAGAAATAAGTAAACAGAGATAAATAGGTAGGCAGCTAGTAGACTGATAAAATAGGTAGATGATAGAGATAGATTGATACATAGGTAGATAGATAAATTGATAGGTAGATAAGAGGTAGATAGATAGATAATAGATTAGCTAGATAGGTGATTGATAGATACAGACAGGTAAATAGATGATAGATAGATAGATGATTGATATGTATAGATAGATGATAGATAGAGAGATAATAGATAGATGATAGATAGATAATAACTAGAGAGACAGACGATAGATAGATACCAAAATTCGTTTCTGAATGTATCTGAACAAGTGTATACTTCCTTTCGTCATATTCTACTGTCATCAGACAGAGGCTTGGATGTGTCTTGGAGACACAGAACCCACCCTTGCTTGAGGCGTGAAGACACTTTCCTCCATTCTAGACCCTGAGGGTCCTGTTCCAGTACAAGCCGCAGAACATGGATGAGCTGACCCTCAGCCCCGGTGACTACATCTTCGTGGACCCCACGCAGCAGGAGGAAGCCAGCGAGGGCTGGGTGTTTGGGATCTCGCAGCAGACCGGCTGCCGGGGCTTCCTGCCCGAGAACTACACGGAGCGAGCTAGCGAGTGTGACACCTGGGTGAAGCACAGGTGAGCGCCGTGCTGCCCCTGCAGCCCAGACGCCTCTCTCAGACTTAGTGTCTGAGAGCGTCTTTTTGGAAACAGTGGCCACGGTGCTTGTATGCTTCTAGACAGTTCCATTGTTGGTAAAAATTGCCTTCTCCGTGCTGGCAACATTATCCCTGCAGGTATACGGTAAATATCTTGGTTGATTTGTGGTTTTCCACTGAAAACATTCAGAAAACATCAATTACTCTACAAAACTTTTCTGAGATCATAATCCCCAAAGGACTACAAAATACCACTTCCTTATTATGAGCATAACAAATTATAGAAGCATACAAGCTCCGTAGAAGAGATAATTCAATTAAAGATAAGCCAGTGAAATAAATTATGATACATCCATACAGTAGAATACTTGAGGTTTTTAAAAATGATCACAGGGAAGTATTTTATGTACTGATATAAAAAACTCCAAGAGAAGTTGCAGAACAATGTGTATAGGATAGTACTAACTGTGGGGAACAGATGCATTAAAACATTACCATCTGTACTTCTATCTGCACAATATGTATTTATGTGCACGTTCATACGTAAAAGTTTCCTGGAAGGGAAGATGTCTATAAACGTCTAACAGAGGCTACCTGCAGGATTGAGGGTGGGAGTCGGGAGAATGGAATAGGAATGGGAGGGAGACTTTTCACCCTCTACCGCTGCATAATTTTTAACTTTGTGAACCATAGAAATGCATTACTTATTCAAAATCTAAATTAATCAATTTTAAGTTTAAAGAAAAGAATATAAGGAAACTGGGTCAAAGGGAGAATAAAGGGAGAGAAGTCAGACAAACCCAGGGCCAAGCTCTGTGCACACCATGCACGCTGTGGGCCCCAGGCTCCAAGCTCTCCCACACCCAACGTGGAAAGGGATATGGCTTCCACGAAAAGATCACAGCCATCCCAGGTGTGGGTAGACCAGTCGTCCCGGAGAAGCACAGTTTTGCAGGTGTGGACACGGCCATGTGTCCAGTGGCCACAACAAAATCACAGGACATTGGTGTCACGAGGGACTGCAGAGATAATCAGGTCCATCGTCATCCCTGAGAGCTGAGAACACTTGGGCCCAGGGAGGTGGAGGGGCCAGATGACATCACGCAATCAAGGAAGCGCTTGGTTCCTTTTAGAACCAGCTCAGACCATCACCCGGTCCAATGAACCCTTTAAGGAGTAACAAGGGAGAAGGTGCCGGTTCCACCCCAACTGACCATCTGAGGTCCAGGTGGTGTGGGCTCCCGTCTGGTCCCTGTCCTCTAGCAAGTCCTCCAATCCTTGCTCAGGACGAGAGAGCATCACTGTCGCCAGGCAGTCGGCAAACTGGATGTTTCTAGAACTATGCAGCTAAGATTCTGGAGAAAATGAGTTTGTGGCTATCGCATCTTTCACCTCACAGTTAATCTATTATTAGTCACCTGTCACCAAAGTAACGGTTCCAGCTTTTAAGCTGAACATTTCTGGGACTATTCCTTCTAGAAACAAGTTTCCCCTAGGAATTGATAAGTATTAACAAGAATTATAGCAAAAGAAGAGAAAACTAAGTACTGGGCTGGGCTGTGGGGTGTCTGATTGGCCGTGTTTTGGAAGCACCCCAGCTGTGCTAGGGAAGAAGTAAGACAAACTGTGACATGTGATTATGGGTCAGAAGGACAGAAAACCAGCACTGTTGTCGGACTCAGCTGTCCTGGCTAAGTCTTTTAAAATGGCCCAAAGTGTACTTTATTAAACATTCAAACTTTCAAATTCAGAAAATGGCCCTAGAATGTCTGGACACCTTACTAATTGGTTGAGCAGAAATGCCATCCGATGATACTGTCCAAGGCTACTTTAGCTGTGGGCAGACAAACTGTTGTTTATAGACAGTGGATAAGTATCTCTGACAGTGTCAGCACAGAATTCACACCTGGGACGTGCAACCCAAGCAGGAAAAATTATTGGCCTTACATCAGTGACCCATCACCAGTGCGACAATTCAGCCTTTGTGCCAATGGTTCAGGGTCTCTGGATTTACTCAGCAACAAAATGACCCCACAATATTTGCCTGTTACTTTGAAGAAAAAGATCAGAGGTGACCACTGTGATACTGATGGAACATAGTCATGAATCACAGCAGTTTTCAACCCTCCACAGACAAGAATGTATGTAGCATAATCTCGAACAAGGAGCCATGAACGTTAGAGCTTAGAGGACACTTTGTCCTCTTTGAGCCAAGATGAGAGGACCAACCCTGGAGCAATACATGCTCAGTAACTTTCCAAAACCACAGAGCAAGCTCCTGGCAAGCAGCTCAGACATAATAGAGATATTGTCATGGGCTGCATTGTGTCCCCCAAATTCGCACGTTGATATCTGAAGCCCCAGCACCTCACAGTGTGATTGTATTTAGAGATGGGTCTTTAAAGAGGTGACTAAGGTAAGATGAGGTCACAGGGTGGGCCCTAGTCCAATTTGCCTGGTGTGCTTATAAGAAGAGGAGATCCGGACGCAGACACACACAAGGATGATCATGTGAGGACACAGGGAGAAGACGGCCGTGTACACACCAAGGAGAGAGGCCTCTGGAGGAATTAACCCCGCCCATACCTCCATCTTGGACTCAGCCCCCAGACTGTATGAGAATAAGTATCTGTTACTTTAGCTGCCCTGTCCATGGTACCTCGCTACGGCATCCCTAGCAGACACAGTCCACACAACCCCACAGACGGCAGCTGTGCGCCTTTTAAAAGCCAGGGAGAATCTAAATACATCTATTTCTATGGTGTAAGTTAAGCAGTAAGTGGGTCTCCGAGGTTTCAGAAAAAAACAGAAGTATTAAAATGCTACGTTCTTTCCTTTCTCTTCTCATCACCAACATCCCCATGGTGATCAAGGTTGTATTTCATTTGAAAGAGTAGCAAAAAAAAAAAAATTCAATTTTCCTCTCCAGCTGTAAGCTTCACAGATGTTATTTATAGATAAGGAGGCTTCACTCTCTGCCCCGAGGGCCGGGAGCAGGGTGCGGGAGGGCCACACCTCGCCCTCAGGAAGGGGAAACCCACCAGCATTTCCTGTGTCAACATGAGACTCTGCAAATACTGAGAGCCAGCTCACTAGAAGAGGGAAATGTCAATGGTCTGCATATGGGGATCACGTTCTTGTCTATTTACGACCAGTTAAAGATGTCCAATGTGCTGACATCTGACGCTGTGAGAATATGAGCCTGTAAATCTATTTGACCTGGATCCTGCTGTTAAGGACCAGGGCTCTTAGCTTCCTTAATCAATGGAAATTGATCAGAGGCCAGACAAGAAATTCAGGCACGGCTTTGTTGGGACCACTGCTGCCACAGGGCGGAGTGAGAACCAACAACAGGTTCCCTTGCTTGCCTGCTCCCCGAGGGGGGGCGAGCTAGTTCCTTATATGGGGTGAGGGTAGGGTGTGTCCAGGGGTCAGGCTGGAGGGGCGACTTAGGTGGTCTGCCCACCCCTTGGTGGTGGTGTGTGCGGGGGGCACGCGCAGTGCCCTGCTTTTGCTCCCGACGCCCTGTTTCTGCTCCAGGCTCTTCAAAAGTGGCAGTTGGGTTTTTTGGTCTCTTTGTATCTTTTGGGTCCAGAATTTGACCCAACTGGGTATGCACTCAGTTATTTTTAGTCCTGTACAGTTTCTTTGTATTCTGTTGCTGGAGGAGAGGTGTGTCCAGGTGCAAGGCCTGCAGCAAAGGGTCCCAGGTCCCAGCAAAAGGTCCCAGGTCCCAGCCTGTCTCACCGCCAGTAGGATTTACCGCTCAGGACAGGACAGGCAACAAGATGGGAAGAGAAGGTACGACTGGCAGACAGTTTCAGAAGTGAGTTCACTACATCGAAACACCGCGTGGGCACTGAGGGTCCCGGGCGTACGGCTGTGATGGTGAAAAGCAGGTGGCCTGAGCCTGTGGGCCCCTGAGATGCAGGAGAAATGATGCCACTCCCAGCTCAGGACCCGGTTAGGGTCTCAGGATGGAGGCCTGGGAGCCATCAGCTTTACGAGAACTGGGGGACTTGGGGCCACTGTGGGAGAGAAAGGCAAACATTTACAAATGGGCCGAATAAGTAGAAACACACCACGTTCATGATGGAGCAAAATGAATCCTCCCAGAGCCATTTCCAGGTTTAATGAAATTCCAGGGAAAATCCCAATGGGATCATCTGTTGGAACTTCACTGAGTGATTGAAAAATTTATCTGGGAGAATAAATAGGCGAGAAGAGCTGAGAACACTTTGAAAAATAAAAGGGATGAGAGGAGATATTTACCCTACCAGATATTAAAAGCATGTTATAAATCTATAATATGGTACTGACTTGAGGGAAAGAGAAAAAATAGATCCGTGGAACAGACTAGCTAACAGAGCAGGAGACCTGGTATATTAGGAGGTTCCTATCTGATAAATACATCAGAAATAGGAAAATAAATGGGTGTAAAATAAAAGATGTTCTGTATGACCTCACAGCACACACTGATATCAGTTTAATTCTGAGTCAAGAATTAAACAGAAAAAGAAACTCATTTTAAAATAGAAGGCAGTTTAAACGACTGTATTTCTGATTTCTGGACTGGGGAGAGCTTTGAAAGCAGAGAAGCAGTGGAATGGATCTTAGGGTGAGACTTAACAGATGTGTCTTTAATACTGATTATTAAATGCTTAAAATGTAAGCCTTCTGTATGTTAAAAATCATAAAGAATACTACAATTTAAAGAGCAAGATGAGAACATGCTTTCCAGAGAATAGTAACAAAGATGACGTTCCCTTACCAGTCACTCACGTGAGCGGACTGTCTGCCTCCTTCTCTTCCCCCGTAAACTGGAGGCCCAGGCATCCCTGGACACTCTGCCCACCCGTTGATTTGTGTCCGATTTTTTCATTGAACCCAGAGGCCACCTACTGCATTCCTCACTCCTATCCACCGGGACAGGTGAACGTCAGAAGGGTGTCCACCCGCTCCGGTCACCTGCAGCCTCTGGGCCCACGTGCCCTTCTCCCCACAGCACACTGTGATGCTGGGTCCAAACTCCTAGCCAGGGCCACCTGTTCACGGCGCGTGGCATCCCATCCCTCCTGGGCATCCCATGCCCTCCAAGGGCATCACGCCAGCATCACCTGTCATCCCAAGGCCCTCCCCAATGGCTCCCACCAGCAAGCAAACATGCTGTCATCTTAAAAACAAAGTCAAGCACAAGCTCTTTTTTTCCCATTTCCCTCTCTAGCTACTGTCCATTTCTCTCCTCTGATTGTCTCTTTTTCACTCAGCCTTGTTTGAAACTAGCGCACATGCTCCAAAGCAGACTACAGGCCTCCTGAGGACAGCTTCAGTCTAACTAGCCGTCCTTTTACGACCGCCAGGACAGGTGTTCAGATCCCATGGGAAAGGGAACCAGAGGTGCTTGTAAATTGTTTTTAACTAGAGGCTACAAAGATGGCCTTTCGCTTTCTAAAGGGAATCTCCCCGGGAACCTGGCCACTTCTTGCTCTTGGAAGATTTGCATCCATGACGGTCGGCGCCTGGCCCCTCCCCTGTTCCTCACCTCGGCACCAGCAGCCACTCGCCTTCCGGAGTTCTCACAGCTCTGGTGTGCCATGACCTTTGCCCTCAGTGGTCCTCAGAGCCCCCAGACGGCTGCCCACCTGGGGGCACCTTTCTTGATCCCCTAGACGAGCAGCAGTTTCTTCTCCGCCTGCAACTGCTCGGGCACCGTGGTCACCCGCCCGCCCGCTAACGCATCTGTGCCTTTCTTGTGTGTTGCCATGGTGTTTAATGTGTCTGTTCCACTCCCTTATCCCTGTTCCCAACCATGAGCATCTTCACACCTTTGGTTATTTTAGAAGGCGATTCTTAGAGGATGATGCACTGGTTTGCTCGGGCCTCATAACAAGATATCACAGACATGGTGACTTAAACAGCAGGTGTCCCTTCTCTTGCAGCCCTGGAGGCTGGAGGTCCAACTGAAGCTGGTCCCTCCCGAGGCCTCTCTCCCGGGTGTGTAGATGGCCGTCTCCTCCCAGTGTCCCCACATTGTCGTCCCTGTGTCCTGATCTCCTCTTCTCAAAAGGATGCAGTCAGATTGAATTAGCACCCACCCTAGTGACCTCATTTTACCTTCATCAGCTCTTTAAAGGTCCGACCTCCAAATAGGGTCCCATTCGGAGGTCCTGGGGGTCAGGACTATACACCTGAGGGCACACAGTTTGGTCTGTAACAGGTGGTGACGGAGAACGTGAACCACCACCACTGGCTCAGGAGCTGCTATGTGCTGGGCACTGAGCCGTTTTGAACCATTGTTTCGTTTCATCCCCACGATGACCCCACCCACCTGTCGTGTCGCATGCGTGCTCTCCATCACGTGACGACCGGATGCTTCCCGGGTCGTCATGACACTGATCTCTTTCCTCTCCCACAGGACGTACACCTTCGGTGTAACCCCAGACCCGAGCTCTGGGAAGGACGGTGAAGCCAGCAGCAGACGGAACGGGGAGCCTCAGCCTCTGCCCGTGTCCCAGAGCAGCAGCCTGCAGTCCCTACAGGTGACGGGGCCCTGAGGTCAAATGAGCCGCTCACAGCCCCACTCTGTGTCAACTCCGGGTAGACTCGGCTTCTCAGGGGCAGCTTTCACTCAGACACTGCTGCCCTGAGCTCAGACCCAGGTGGGCCAGCAAGGGCCCCATCTCTCTGCTACCAGGTCCCCCTGCTCCGTCCACCCCGGGCAGAGGGTGACCCCCGCACACACTCACACACTGTGAGCCTGACCACTGTCATCATGGCACTAGGTCACGGGACAGGAAAGGGGCAGAGACCCAGCCCTCCTGGGGGGCCACACTCTCACCCTAACTCTTCCATCGGCCAGCTGCCTCCTTCCCCAAGAGCCCACCGGCCCCCAGAGCTTGCCTCCAGTTCAGACAAGAGCTGAGCGCAGGGCAGGGGACCCTGGGAGGACAATGGGTGACCTCTTTAGCTGGGCCTTCAGGGGGTGAACGGCCTGGGTGGAGAAGCTGCAGACTGGGAGCCAGAGGCCTGCCAGCCCCAGACCGATGAAAATGGGGCCCCCGGCCCAGACTCTCTGGGAATGAGGGGGGCTGGCCTGGACTGGGGCCGTGGGCTCCCCGAGGCTGAGCCCCCCTTTCAGATTGAAGGAGGGGAGGAGCTGGCTTGCAATGGTCAGCCCCGAGCTCGAGCTCGGCCTCTGTCTGAACGCTGGTGCTTTAGATGAACGAGAACCTGACACCGTCCCCGATAACAGAACCCTCCCATGGCCTGAGGTCACTCCATCCAGGTAGTGAGAAAGGAAAACTGGCCATCGTTTTGCTATGGTCGAGTAGTGGGCTGAAAAACGTCTCCAAAGGGGTAAGGTCCCAATTCCTGCCACCTATTATGAGGAAAATGGTCTTTGCATGTGGGACTGAGATAAGGATCTTGATGGGGAGATTATCTTGCAGGCCCTAAACCTAATCACAGGAAACAGGGGATGTGATGCTCATAGACGAGGAGACAGGCACACAGGGAGAAGCCATGTGACCTCGGGGCAGAGACTGCAGCCACACGGCCACACGTCAAGGATGCTGGGGCCACCGGGACCCTCCCCTAGAGCCTCTGAGGGGGCCTGGCCCTGCGACACCTTGATTTTGGACTTCCGGTCTTCAGAACTGGAAGAGAATAAGCTTCCTTTGTTTTCAGCCCCCACAGTTGGTGCTTTGTTACAGCAGTCCCAGGAAAGGCATCCGGCGCCTTCTGTCAAAAGATCTGATGTGGGCTTCCCTGGTGGCGCAGTGGTTGAGAGTCCACCTGCCGATGCAGGGGACACGGGTTCGTGCCCCGGTCCGGGAAGATCCCACATGCCGCGGAGCGGCTGGGCCCGTGAGCCATGGCCGCTGAGCCTGCGCATCCGGAGCCTGTGCTCCGCAACGGGAGAGGCCACAACAGTGAGAGGCCCGCGCACCGCAAAAAAAAAAAAAAAAAAAAAGATCTGATGCAGCCCTGCTGTTGTGTGGGCCCAGGGCTTACTCCATTCCATTCCCCACAGACCTTTCACTTTATCATAATATTCCTGATGCAAAGCTCTGCATTTCAAAGTTCAACTCGTCCGTGCTCTTCCAGGGAAGAAAATGTCCCCAATCCAAAACCTCAGCCCAAGGCAGTGATGTGCTTTGAGACCATCAGGGAGCAGATCCAGGTTGGGAGCACATGTGTGTCCTGTGACCTGCTGGGAAGATCCGTCCTCGGCAGGGGGAGTGAAATAGAAAGGGGGTCCTGGTGTCCGTGCAGGCAGTCCCACAGCCATACTTCAAAATGTAAGACAGCAACGGGACTTCCCTGGTGGCACAGTGGCTGGGACTCCGTGCTCCAAAGGCAGGGGGCTCGGGTTTGATCCTCGGTCAGGGAACTAGATCCCACATGCACGCCACAACTAAGGAGCCCACGTGCCGCAACTAAGAAGCCCACATACTGCAACTAAGACCCAGTGCAACCAAATAAATAATTTTTAAAAAATGTAAGACAGCAAGACGACCTTCCCCTTGCAGCTGCCGGAGGTCGGTGTTTGCATCCTGGACAAAACATCGGCGCCCTCCACCACAGTATTCACTTCACCTTGACCTTGTGCCCATTTTGAAGACTCCGCCCCAAGGCCCCGAGAAACTACATATGGAGACCTTGACCGTCCCATCGGCTCACAAACACCGCATTTCACGCGCCCGTCAGAACGTAGTCAGGTCCACTGAGAAGAGCACTGTATGTCAAGCAGCTGGAGATCCTGCACCCCCCCGGGGGGGGGGTGGGCCCCATGAGGGGTTGGGAGGGTCTGGCTGGGGCTGCCCACGGTGTCGGACCCAAGAGCGCTTGTGAGGCAGGTGCAGTTTGCCCGAGACCCTACTTTCTGGTGTCTGCCCTTCTCAGCAATTCCCAACCACTTTCCAACATGCGGGGACTCTGCTGGGGCCCCTTCATCCTTCTTGATGAACTTGAAGACATGCTGGGGGGGCAGCCAGAGGTGCAGACCCTCGAGGCCCCACCCCTGTCGGCAGAATCAATCCCAAGGGCGTGGTCAGTAGCACTGGCTAGTTTCAAATGAACGCCGTGTCTCTCAGGGTGTTTACCTGTTAAAAATACCTACATTTTCCTCTCCAGTATTTGGGGGAAACCAGAGTGTGATTCTGGGTCTGGTGATGGAGTTCACACTGAGGAGGGCCACATCTCGTCACCTCTTCCTCACCTCACTCAATAGCAAAGATAGAGGGACTTCCCCGGTGGTCCAGTGGTTAAGACTCTGCACTTCCGATGCAGGGGGCGAGAGTTCGATCCCCGGTCGGGGAACTAAGATCCCACATGCTGCGCAGAGCAGCCAAAAGAAAAAAAAATAGCAGATACAAAACTATCAGCTTCTCTCATTTGCACCCCGAAGCCCACCTTCAGAGGGATGTGAGGCCAAAGATGGGGAGGGAGAGAAAGGGTCCACCTGACGAAAAGGAGTGGTCAGGGCAAAGCAGACCTCTGGCTGGAGCTGTCTCCTGTCCAGACGCCCTCCCCCTTCTGACCATCCCTGGTGACCATGGCTCCAGGCATGACCAAGTCCCATGTCTTCCCTGGAGTCCCCCCAGCCCACCTCCTGTGGCAGGCACTGTCAGCTCTGCCCCTCGTCCTCTGCCATCTGTGACTCATCTTTCCATGTTGGTCCAGAGGCCCCAGTGAGATCCGAGGCCCCCTAAGTGGGGCACCTGTGGACGACAACTTGTGTCCCAGCATCTGGCACGTGTGTCCCCGGACCCTGACGGCGCGAGTCCCCAGAGGCAGCGGGCCTGTGCTGATGTGGAATTTCCCATCCTGCTCCAGAGTCGAGTCCCCTGAATGGTCTGGGCCTGGCACTGGGCAGCATCACCCCCGCCCCCGTGGCTGGGAGGCGAGCTCCTTCAGGGTCCCGGCCCAGCCTCAGCGCCTCCCTCGAGAGGTTCTCTGTCACCTCTGGGGCTCCCGGGGGAGGCCTGTGCCCCACACAGCTGTCCTGGCAGCTCCACGTCGGCTCCACCCTCAGCCTCTGCAGGTCACTCTCACCTTTCTGGCCATCTCAGCTCTCCCTCATTCTCTCCGTCTTTTTTGCAGAAAATGTGCTCAGGCTTCCTCTCGAGGTCAACCTCTCCCTCCGACATAGCACAGCGAGGAGAAGGTTCAGCCCCAGCTCCCCTGAGGAAACCCCCAGCCACCCCGCATATAGGGGCCCCCTCCTCAAAGACCCCCCACTCCACAGCCTGGAATGCAGCCCTTGGGTTAATTCACCGAAGCACTGACCTCCCCAAGAGCAAAGGTGGACATGAGCCCTGCAGTTTTGAGGCCCAAAGGCCGTCTGAGCCCCTGCCCAAAGCAAAGGGGGAGAGCTCCAGAGAGCTCTGCTGTTTCCACAGCTGGACCCTGCTAACCTCCTGTCGATGCCTTTCTCTCCCCCAAAATAAATGAAGTAAAATAAAGTGCTGTTTTCCCCTAGCCCTCAGCCAAACAGAAAAACGCCAGCTATGGGAAAGAAGGACCGGCAAGAAAGGAGAAGGAAGGGGTAGATGCAGGGCTTCTCCCCTGGGTGCCCAGAGCTGAACACACGCCCTGGCACCCTGGAGAACAGGGTGAACCACATTTAAGCAGAGAACCACATTTAACACACCAACACTGGGGTGGTCCCAGAGGCCCCCTCGGAAGAAAACGAGTGCCAACAACAGAGGAGACTAGGATGGATGGATGGCTGGCTAAATGATAGATAGATTAGATAGAGAGATAGATAGATAGAGAGATAGATAGGTAGATAGATAGATAGATGATTGATAAATAGATAATAGATAGATTTTATAGATAGATATAGATATACACACACAGATGGTCCCCAACTTACAATGGTTCGACTTACCGTTGTTTGACTTTAAGATGATGCAAAAGCAATATGCATTCAGTAGAATTTTGAATACTTGAATTTTGAATTTTCCCAGACTAGTGACATGTGGTCCAATCCTCTCTCTGATGTTGGGCAGATATCAAATGATATTAAATGCATTTTTTACTTAAGATATTTTCAATTTATATGGGTTTATTGGGATGTAACCCCATCCTATGTTGAGGAAGATTTGTACATATCTAATAGTATATACATATATCTATTATATATAATAGATATTATGTAATCTATAATATTATAATAGATAGTATATTATAATATAGTACATTATGATAGATATATTATAATATAGTATATTATAAAGATTATAATTATATTATATAATTGAATTACAATTACATATCATATTATAAAGTAATAAATGTATATATTATTATATTTAGATAGATTCAGATCATTTCCTAAGAAGTCACTATGGAGGGGTGAATATTTGTGTCCCCCACCAAATTCCTATGTTGAAATCTTGTTGATCAATGTGATGGTGTTTGGAGGTGGGGCTTAGGTCATGCGGGTGGAGCTCTCATGAAAGGGGTTAGTGACCTTATGGAAAAGACCCCAGAGAGCTCCCTTACCCTCCACCGTGTGAGGACACAGTGAGATGTTAGCCCAAAAGAGGGCCCTCACCTAACTGTGCTGGTGCCTGATCTCTGGCAGCCTGAGACTTCCAGCCTCCAGAACCATGAGACACAAATTTCTGTTGTCTTTAAGCCACCCAGGTATTTTATTACAGCAGCCTGAAGGGACCAAGACAAAGGGTAAGAACTTGGAAGAGACAGAAAGTAGACAGTTGATGTGTCATGATGTGGGTCATTTGTTCCACTTTCTTTTCATTTCCTATGTGTGCGGTAGTGCCCAGAAAATTAAAAGTTGCAAGAAATTAGAGATCACCTGCAATTCTAGTCCCTTCTCATCATAATGATCCTGGTAAAACGGGCTGTAGCTACTGAGCGAGGAAGGAAGAGACGTGGTGTCCAGGCCACCACTGGATGAGGGGGAGAAGCTGCTGGAACAAGTCTCATAAGGTGGGTGTTCACTCTCACGTGCCTTTCTTTCCACCATTCCAGGCCACCATACTGAGGAAAAGCGTCCTGGTGGTGCGCCATGGGGAGAGAGTGGACCAGATCTTCGGGAAGTCCTGGCTGCAGCAGTGTTCCACTCCCGACGGTAGGTGCAGTCCTGGAGAATCCAGAGGCAGGAATTAGACAGAGCTAACAGATGAGATCACGTCTCAGACTTCTTAGCCAGAGCCCCTGGGGCACCATTCTTCAGAATGACCGTGCATAGACTGTTCATGTGGGATAGACACACGCTCCATCTCTCTCCACAGGCATTACATGTGTGCATGTGAGCGTGTATGCATCCGTAAGTATCCTACCTCAAACGCTTGGGGAAGATGGAGGAATGGTTTTCAATAGTAAGCAAGTCTGCTGGAGTGACACGTGGACAGCCCTGTGTGTCCTGGCAGCACACACGTGGCATTTAGTTAGTGGGTAAGGCACTGCCTTGAAAGCCAGTCACTCTGACCGCAGTCACGGACCCTCAGCTGCTGGCACATACCCCAGCTTGCAGTCTCACAGCCGCATCTTTCTGAGGTCCTCTTCCCTGCGGTGGTCGCTTCCCTACAATGTCTGGCCGTGCTATACTCAACTGAAGGGCATATTTTTTAACGTATTGGGTGCTTACCCCAACTTCACCCCTCTGGATGCCAAGAACTGAGAACAGGGCTTGTAAACACAAAATACCCACAGTCTCTGTACTGATCCACAATTGTATCACACACATCCCCTAATGGAAAGCCCAGAGTGCCACTATTTCTGAGCCATGGATAATTATATAAATGAAAGTATTAAATGAACCCAGTGATAAAATCCATTCACAGTGGCTGGACTTGCTGAGCCCTTGGGGATCCCTCCAGGAGCCCAACAGGCCAAGAAAGGGGGAGGTGAATAGGGGAAGCATTGGCAGATGACCTGAATGCAGAAGAAAATTCCTGAGCAAATGACGTCATGACTACACCTATCGCCAAGAACCCATAGAACTAATGCAATGCTTGTCTCTACAAAACAAGACCAAGTAGAGGCACAAAGGCTCAAGAAAGAAACAGGTGGCTCTGAAGATGCATTGGCATTCAAACAAAGAATTATAAGACACTTCTTGCAATAAAACAATTACTAAAACTACAGACTGAAATGGCACACACGTCAGTAGGTATATGATGGTGGTGGTGGTGTGAGAACCAGACCAAACAACCAACGTCAAAAAAGAGTGACTGAAAAAAAAAAGTGACTGGACTTCATAAAAAGAGGGAAAAGATTTGGTCATCTATGCAAAAGATCAAGTCACCTATAAGGGAAAATATTTTAAAGGCACTGGAAATTCCCAGCTTAGAGGAAGCTGCTGATGGGTGTTCTACCAGGTAAGGAAGCCCTGGTAAAGTGCATTGTGACTGTCTACTTGGTCTGAATTCTGCAAGTTGCAGTGTTTGATCAATTACAATGGCGGGTATTTGGGGACACTGCTGGCCTCCCCTTGCATTCCGGTGTCCCTCCTGGTTTCTGCTCACTTCTGGACGAAGGACCCACACCCTCTATGGCCCCTGACTTCCCAGCGGCACTGGCCCAGGGCATCCCTATTCGCTCAGACTGTACTCCCGTCAGAACCCAACCACCCCCCAGGTCCTCGGCTTCTTCTGAGCTCTGCCCTCTGCCTCCCAAAGTGATCACAGATAAAGCATCAGTGAGGGCAAAAGACCTCAATGGAGTAGTTTCACATTTGGGGATGACAGATGCCCTTGAGAATATGACAGAAGTGACAGACCTTCGCTTTGAATGAAAAACAAATAGCAGCTTTCCCTGCAGGCACACCTAACACTGGCATTTAATAAAGGTCTGTAAAGCTTACGGTTCAAACAAAGTCTCTGCCAGTGGAAATTCCAGGGAGGCAGCTTCCAGAAAAATCTTGCAGGGAACCTAAAAACACAAGGCATGCAGATAGCCTCCACCTGCCTCCCCTCGGTGAACTGCTGGGAGGCTGGGGTGGCGTGTTCAGGAGCAAGTGACAGGCCAGCCGTATGATGTATGGCAGGTCTCAGGAGAGGCAGGTTGGCTGCTAGAATCTGTTGTAGCCAGGAGGTTTGGGGGCCGCTTGGGAGGATGAGAGGGCTTGGTGTGGTGTGGCGTGATTATCCATTTATCCGCAGGGATAATTGAATAATCTGAGGATGAGATCAGACCTGACCCTATTGGCCACTACCTCTGAGCCAGGCTCCAGGCTCCAAGCATTATCTTGCTGATTCGTTCAGACAACTCTGTTGTTTCCCGATTTTTATTGATAAGGGAGATTAGTCAGTTGCCTCTACACACACAGCTAGTAACTGGTGGTGCCAGGATTTGCACCAGATCATCCAATCTTCGAGCCCAAGGTCAAACTCAAAGTGAACCAAGGTGCTCTGAGCCTCTGAATGGGTGGTGGTGGGGGGGAGTCCCAGTGGAGCCCCCTGATGTCCAGTCCTACCTCAAGCAGCTGACTAATAATACACAATGCAGGACCCTCTCCCGCCATCTGTATTCTGTCCCGTAGGCAATGGGACATCTTCAAGCTATGGGGATGGGTTGAGTTTCATCTAATTAATTAATACCAATTTGAGATTCTTATCGAGTTAAGCTAAATCAGTCTCGGCTCTTAATCAGGAAAATTGTATGAATGACTCTTCGGGGGGTGGGGGGGTTGAGAGGACAAGGAAGGTCTCATGGTTCCTATGGCTGAAACATACGTCTTCTGTGTTTGAGGGAATGGGTGGTGGGAGTAGGACTTCCTCCTGGAATCCACATCACAGAGCATGCTCAAGAAAAAACACAGTCGACCACAATGTAAATAATTACCATGTTTCAAATGTGGGTCTTGATCTTAAGAGTTTAGTGGGACAAATGTGCACTAACTCAGTGGAACTGAGCATCTGGTACGTATTTGTGCTTTAGGGAAATACTACCGGCCAGACCTGAACTTCCCTCGCAGTCTGCCCAGACGGAGCCGAGGTATCAAAGACTTTGAAAACGATCCACCTTTATCGTCCTGTGGAATTTTCCAGTCCAGAATGGCAGGTATGTTTGAGGATCATTCTAGTAGGAATAGTCACAATAGTTGTAGCAGTGATTATCACTCACGTGTCTTGAGTCCTTGCTACGTGCCCTTGGAGGTCAGATCTCCCCTCTATATAAGGGCACCAGTCCTCAAATTGCTCGTCTTAACTTGATCACCTCTAGAAAGACCCTACATTCAAAGAAGGTCACACTGTGAGGCATGGGGTTAGGACTCCAACATGTGAATTTAGGGAACAGAAATCAGCCCATCACAACATCCACGGAAACCTCACTGGGGTTGGTACCGTGCAGATTTTGTACTGAAGAGATGTCCTTCTTTCCCAAAGACCAGGTCCTCTAATTTTGCAAGAAGAAATGTGATTTACAGGCTTGTCCTTCCATGAGCCCCCGGGGGCTTGAGTTTCCATTACTACAGATGACCATGAACTTGAAACAGCACCCACTTGATGCTCACAGTTCTGTGGGTCAGAAACACAAACACAGCATGGCTGGGTTCTCTGTTCAGGGTCTGAACTCTGATATCAAGCTGCTGGCTGGGCTGACTTCCCACCTGGAGCCTCCTGGAAGACGTTCCACATTCATTGGGCTGGTGGGAGAATTCAGTTCCTTGTGGTTGTAGGACTGAAGTCCTCACTTCCTTGCCTGGTGCCAGCAGAGGGCCTGCTGGATTCCTAGAGCCCACCCACCTTCCTTGCAACATGGCCCCCTCCATCTTGGAAGCCAACAATAGAGAATTTATTGCATGTCAAATCCCTCTACCTTTGGTTTTTAAAAAAATTTTTATTAAAGTATAGTTGATTTACAATATCATATAAGTTTCAGGTGTACAGCAAAGTGGTTCCGTTTTAGATAGATAGACAGACAGATAGATAGATAGATGTTCTTTATCAGATTCTTTTCCCTTATAGGTTATTACAAAATATTGAGTCTAGTTCCCTGTGCTATGAAGAAGGACCTTGTTGGTTGTCTGTTTTATACATAGCAGTGTGAATATGTTATCTGACTTCTTTTCCGTGACCGGCTGGAGAAATCTCTGCTTTTAATGGGCTCACCTGAATGGGTCTGGCCCACCTGTGATAATCTCCCTTCTGCCTTATAACATAACCTGGTCACAGGGGTGCTAGCTCGCCGTACTCACAGCTTCCACCCACACACCAGGGGATTATACAGGGTGTGTATACGGGGTGGTGGTGGGGATTCTTGGGGCCACTTAAGACCCTGCCTGCCACGGGTAGTAAGCCACCTGTTGGAGTTGCCACCATGGGTAGCTACAGTTATGAAGAGAGCACTTCTCCACCTGCTGTCTTCCAGGGGAAGCTCTGCTGGACAGTGGCATCAGGATCACCTCCGTCTTCACCTCCCCAGCCCTCCGCTGTGTGCAGACAGCCAAACACATCCTGGAAGGTCAGTGAGAACCGTAGCTAGCTTCTCATGTGGCCTTGACCTCATGACTCTTCTCCTGGGGGAGACGACAGTGAACAGAGGTGAGACTGGGGTGGGTGACCACGAATGGCCACACAAAGTCACAAGACAGCTGTGAACCAGCCCTCGAGGACTGTTAGGAGGCACTGAGCCAGTTAGCCTTTCTGGGAGGTCAGGATTGTAATTCGCCTTTGGCCTGCTTCTGCCATGTGTTTTTTAAAAAGCTGGGGGCGAGGGTGTTCCCAGAGAGCTGAGAACTGCTGTGGTCCCTTCTCAAGTCCAAAATGCAAGACTCCCTGGGCAAGGGAATCGGCTCCTGGGAGCTGTTCAGTACCATCAAAAGCTGCTGTGTGATCGGAAGCCAGTGGCAGACCCTTCTGAGCGAGCGTCCACCTACAGGAAGAAGCAACTTCCTGCCAGAGATGGGCAGCCTGCCCTGGAGGTCCTGGTTCCGCCCCTCCCAGCGTGGGGAAGAGGGCACAAGACCTAGGTCGCCATGCATGCACGGCCGGTCCTCCACAGTGATGGGAATGAGGGCAGAGCGTGTGGACACAGGTGTAGCAGGTGGGCACATGTGGAGGAGGTGGCTTGCCTCTGCTTTCTCAGAGACACAGGAAGTCAGGTCACCAGGTGAGCATGAGAAAGGGGAGTGCTGAACGTGTGACATGCTTATTGGGGAGGGGGACCAGGACAGGGATGGGGAAGTACAAGGTGACCATTGGGCAGCACAAAGGCCACTTGACGTCATGGGCACAGCCTTACACGGAGACCCATCAGCTGGGCTGGGGCTGCCCCCAGGCATGGGCCGGGAGGAGCGGAAGGACCTGGGGCTGTAACCCCTGACGGGTTTGAGAAGTGAGTACGATGAAGCAAGAAAGGGTGCGAGGTGCACAGGGAAGGGCCGTGGAGATTGAGTGGAGATTTTAAGCTGTGTAAGGTAGGGAGTTAGGGGCTGGGGGAGGCCAATGATACCAAGAAAAGAGTCAGCTCCGTGGAGTGAAATCCCGGGAGGTGGCTGGAGGGTTGGAATCCGACACGAGGGACAGGAGGCTACAGAGAAAGGAAGGCTGGCTGGAGATAGAGAAGGGAATGGCACTGAGCTTAGAGGGGGTTGCAGCTGCTGGGAATGACCTACTAGATCAAGGTCAGGGAGGAAGGACATCAGTGGAGGAAGGGGACAAAGCGGAAAGAGGCTACTGCTGGAGCGGTGTCAGAAAGAGGGCAGCAAGCGGACCTTCACGGGAGGAGCTGTTGAAACGATGGCGGGTCCGCCAGCCCGAGCCCCTCCCCAATATCTCCTCCACGTAGATCAGAGAAGCTCGGACAAAGTGCCTTCCCAATTCTGCCATGCAGCTGGGAATCCCTCCCAGGGATGGACCTGATCCTTGCACAGGACCTGTGTGGGCCCGTGGCCAATCCAGTCCTTTCCTACCTTCTCATTAACGTGCTGTTTCTTGATCCACTGGCTAAGTTGTGAGGGTAGAAACCCATTTCATCA
Source organism: Aethalodelphis obliquidens (assembly GCF_003676395.1). Lineage (NCBI taxonomy): Eukaryota > Metazoa > Chordata > Mammalia > Artiodactyla > Delphinidae > Aethalodelphis > Aethalodelphis obliquidens. The sequence goes on along the minus strand of NW_020837945.1, from coordinate 3,302,670 downwards.
CCGTCCACTTTCCGCACATTTAAAACTCGGACATCGTCTCTGTGCATCGTCAGCCCTGCAGACGTCCTCCGTTTGTCATGTCTCATCCGAGCATGACAGGGGACCCTGGACTCCCCTGCATGGTTTCTCGGGTCCCTGAGATGGAGAAACGCCCGTGGTTTCCCCCACTGTTGAGATGTGCACGTTCATTGCTTTGCTTCCCTGCAGCTCTGGGCTCTGGACCCATGGAGCCGAGGGCAGGTTAACGCACAATGTCAGCTGCTAAACAAACCCGGGAGGGGCCCAGGACCCCGCCGTGTTTGCTCTGTTTCCATTTGATAACTCTTAATAAATAGGACAGAAGAAAGCAAAATAGATATGAAGTCATTCTATCCCCGGATAGCTCAGGATCAATATATGTGCAATTAACTCAACAGCTACGGTGATCAGATGTGAAGAAGGTAAGAAACACGCACAAATACAGGATAAAAGGTGACAGGCTCATCCCCGATTCTCCTATGCCCCCCACCCGCCTTTAAACCTGCCATTTAATGGAACTTATTTTGTTTTAACCCATCCGAGAGGCTGATACGTTTCCACTAACCTAAAAAAACACTTGAATTTCCATCTGAGGCTGGCAGCCCACAGGTGAGCGGGGGTGACACCTGCAGATAGCCCGTGTCCAGCCAGGCCAGCACGCGGATGTCTCTGATGGTGACTACTTCCTCCGAGTTGCCAGGCCCTTTGCTAAGGATGCTCTCGGGCTCCCTTTCCCCACCCAGCCTCCCAGCCATGGTCACAATGTATGAGAAAAAAGATAAAGGAATACTCTTTTGGCCTTAAATGAATATAACTGAGAGCTTCAAAAACATTTTTCATAACTTTATCCCCTTTTGGTTATCATTCATGTTTCTTCATTATGAACGTATCTGTTCCAATTTCTCTGACTTCTATTCTATTATGTGGATCTCTTGCCTTTAAAATAAAAGCTCCCCAAAATGTTTTCTGACCATGATCATGTCAATGTCTTTAACATGATCTCTCATTGACTTTTACTCTATATGCAGGTGGGGAGAGGACGACAAAGTCAGTTAAAAGAGCATAAATCCATAAATCCTGTGTTAACCCAGAAAGCAGGATGCCCGGCCTTCTTCATATGTCCTCGAACATGACCATCCTTTCCCCAGAATGCTAAGCTTTATCTCACCACCATGTCAGTGAATGTGTCCAGATGGACCATTTCCCAACGTGTGACCCACAGAACAGGGAGAGGGCCCAACGCCATTTGGGACACTCTCCAGACTCCTTTTTTTTAATTTTGTAGAGTATTATTTTTCTTTTTTCAATTTATTTTTTATTGAAGAATAGTTGAATTACAATGTTGTGTTAATTTCTGCTGTACAGCAAAGTGACTCAGTTATATGCATATATATTCTTTTCCGTATTCTTTTCCATTATGGTTTCTCACAGGATATTGAATGTAGTTCCCTGCGCTCTACAGTAGGACCTTGTTGTTTATCCAGCCTATATATAATAGTTTGCATCTGCTAATCTCAAACTCCCAATCCATCCCTCTCCAAACTCTTTCTTCGTGTCACCTATTCCCGGTGGACACGAGCCCCTCACAGGCTGCGGGAGAGCCCAGGAGCCCCATCAACCAGGCTTAACTCTCTTTTCTAAATGTGCTTTGCAAAGGAACCCATTTCATGAGCCTGAAATACATTTTGGGAATGGGTTTTATTGCCAGCATTTCCGTTTAATGTCATTTTCTCCATTTCGAATAAAAGCATTAAGGTCTTGTTTTTCCCCCACTCGAAAAGAGGTGACTTTAGTTTACAGGTCTCTTACTGAAGGTATTAAAAAAAAAATGTCAGCTTATGGAATGTGCTTTTCTGTAGCAAACATATGTACTATTTTTGGCAAAACAGATGAAGTATACTTAGATGCAAATATGATTATATGAAGTCTTGTCCAAAACAACTTCACCAGTTAGATTTTACTGAATTCATGACTTCCATTTCCAGTTTTGTTTAATTTACAATAGAAAGTGGAGGTTTTTTCTCATTAAAAAAAGAATCCTAGGGAAGGGCCAGTTGTGAGAGATAGAATGTTCCAGAAGGTGACTCCCATCCACCCTCCGCTTCAGCTCAGTCCGGGGTAAGTGTTTACCAGGATGGCGCTTCCGTGTGACTAACAAGCTCCACGATTGCCCTCGTCTTTCCCTCAGATCATTGGACCAGCCAAGTCCTCATAGGTGCAGGTTCCTTCTTGACCCAAGGAGGCACGCGGGTTCCGCGTGCCATGGGGCTGCATCGGGTGACCAGGATGAGCTCCAGGGAGGCTGCTGCCAGTGGCACCTCCCAGATCCCAAGAGACTCTGGCCCTTCCTGATGAACAGAGGGTCCTCACTCCTCTCATACCCTCCAACTGCCCCGTGGCTTTTGTCTGAGAAATAGTATAAAGTCAGATTTTTTCCCAAAGGTTTGATCTAGACCTAGGAAGAGACATCTTTACAGAAAGCCAGAACAGACGCCGAAGATGATAAACACTTGTATTCTGTTGAATCCAGAGCTCAAACTGGAGAAGAAAATTAAGATAAGAGTAGAGCCCGGAATCTTTGAATGGACCAAATGGGAGGCTGGCAAAACTACCCCGACCCTCATGACCCTGGAAGAGCTGAAAGGGGCGAACTTCAACGTCAGCATGGATTATAGGTGAGCCGCCTCGCGTCGTCTGCTGCTGGGGTTTTCTCGTTCTTGTTAAAGAAAAATTACTCCCGACGCTTGGTAAAGATACCAAGGAAGGCTTTATTCAAGAGGGACCGCTGCAGTGGGGGGTTGCAGAACGGGAGGAAGATCAGCTTCCCCTCCGAATACAAGGCCAAGTGGGGATTCTTCCTCCCAGGAGCAGGGTGGGGCGATGGGAGATTCTTAAGAGAACAGGGTGATTCTCGCTAAACGGAACCTAAAAGGATCCTTTCCGCAGGCAGGCCAGGGGATCGGACACCTCCTGGGGTTGGAGGGGAAGCCGAGTTTGCTCGGATATCCAGAGTGGTCAGATACGGGGGTGGGCGATTCTGGCTAAACTGAGTCCACAAGGTTGGATGTGAAGCCCACAGGTCGGGCCAGTTGAGAAGAGGGTCGGTCAGTCTGGCTAGAGTTCGTCAGCCAGAGAACCTGCATCTCCCTCTGCCCGCGGCTGGCCGCCATCACAAGCCCGTGTGGCTGGTGCGCAGTGAGAAGGCACGCTGGAGGCCCAAGGCCAGCTCTTTGCTGGTTTTGAGCACAGATCTGGAGGCTTCCTGCTGACCGCGAGCCCTGGCTAGAGGCGAGCCGTCACCTTTCTTCTGTTCCCCTCCCCCTCCTCCAGGCCCGCCTTTCCCCTTCCCTCCCTCCTGCCCGCCGAGCGCTACGAGGATTACTTGCACAGGTGTGCGGTGAGCATGGAACAGATGGTCAGCATCCGCCCGCAGGATGGTACGTGCCCCCGTCGTCCTCGGGTACCAGCCGCCCTGGGGGTTGGGTTCTCACCTCCGGGATGGAAATGATGGATTTTTGAACCTAGGGATGCCCCAGCCTCCCCTGCCCCATTTCCCTGCCTCTGGAGTGCTATATCGCTGCCTCTGCATAGACACGTGCCCCCCGACCCAGGCCCTGGGGCCCCTGATTTCGGAACCAAGACCTGATGGGATCCAGGACAGAAGGGTCAACACAGACCACCCAAGCCCACTTCCTAGGAAACAAAAGAAACTAAGGAGCAAACAGCCAAATGTTGGGTCATGTTTAAATGACAGTTCGGACAAAGCGTCTGTTTAAGTTGATGGTTGAGACCATGAAAGAAATTTGAACATGGAATTTAAATCTGGAATCTGAATATGGAAGTATTTGAGAAATATTAATGCTAATTTTGTGAGGTGTGATAATAGCATGGTTGTTGTGTAAGAATGAAAAGTCCTCATTTGGAGATGCAAACCGAGGTATATCCTGTGAAATGACGTGATGTTTGGGATGTGCTTTAAAACACTTCACTAAGTGTCCATCAACCAATGAATGGATTAAGAAGATGTGGTGCATATACACAATGGAATATTACTCAGCCAGAAAAAAGAATGAAATTTTGACATTTGCAGCAACATGGATGGACTTGAAGGGCGTTACGCCAAGTGAAATTAGTCAGACAGAGAAAGACAAACACTTATATGTGGAATCTAAAAAATACAACAAACTAGTGAATATAACAAAAAAGAGGCAGACTCACAGGTATTGAAAACAAACGAGGAGTACCAGTGGGGAGAGGAAACGGGGAGGGGCACGATAGGGGTAGGGGATTAAGAGGTGCAAGCTATTACGTATAAAATAAGCTACAAGGATATATTGTACAACATAGGGAACATAGCCAATATTTTATAGCCACTAAATGGCGTATAGCCTTTAAAAATTGTGAATCAGGGGCTTCCCTGGTGGCGCAGTGGTTGAGAGTCCGCCTGCCGATGCAGGGGACACGGGTTCGTGCCCCGGTCCGGGAAGATCCCACATGCCGCGGAGAGGCTGGGCCCGTGAGCCATGGCCGCTGAGCCTGCGCGTCCAGAGCCTGTGCTCCGCAACGGGAGAGGCCACAACAGTGAGAGGCCCGCGTACCGCAAAAAGAAAAAAAAAAATTGTGAATCACTATATTGTACACCTTATATAATATTGTAACTTATACAGTATAATATTGTACATAAACTATACTTCAGTAAAAATAAAATAAAAATACTTCACAGAAAAGGGCGTGGGGTAGCAGACAGATGATACAAGATGGGCAAAATGTCAACAACCGTTGGAGCTCCCTGATGGGAGCACGGGGATTCATCAGACCCGCTTTTGGGGTATATATGAAAATGTCCGTAGTAAAACTGGAAAAACGAATCCTATAAGATTTAAGTTAGCAAGTGCGTATCGAACATCAGCAATGTGTCAGGTACCAGATAAAGCATCATGGGAAAAATCTAAGCAAAGAAGACACACGTTCTGCCCTCAAAGGGTATGAATGTTGTTGGAGGAAAAGACACAAACGTCTGGAGTATTAGGAATATTAAATAACATGAAAAAGAGCTCAGAAGGAGTCGATAAGGGACCACCCGGCCCGCTTGCCCCACCATCGTTCTTTCCATCCCTTGTCCAAAGGAGCTCAGGGGACCAAAGACTCTGATGACCAGGACCTCAGGGACAGCTGAGCCCCTGCCCTCCCGCCAGAGTCCCCAGTGCACCGTGGGGCACAGGCTCTGAGGCCTCAACCTTGCGGTGTCCAGCACCGCACACACACCCGGCCCCGAGACGGGTCCACGTGACCTGTTTTGACTGACGGACACCCTGGGGAAGGTGCTTTTGGAAACCACACCTTAGTGGCCTTTGACTCATTATCAGTCTCCCGTTGCTCACAATTATCGCTCCAGGCCATCAGAGGACAGAATGAAATGAGGGCCTTTCATGCACCCAGGCCCCGCCCTGGCCCACCTGTCTGCACCTGACCCAGGCTGAAATTCAGTGTCCACGGATGACCTTCCTTCCAAGCATCTCCCTACGGTCCTGAGGGCTTCTGGAAGAGGATGCAGAACCATTGCTTCATTACCTCTAGGGTCTACTGAGCCCTGCCTGTGACACAGGTGGCCGCGGCCTGCTGCAGGGATGCAGACCCTTCCACCCATGGCTGAGGCACCCGGGACGCAGCACCTGAGCCGTGGAATGAGTAGGGTTTGGAAGGCAAAGGCGGGGCCAGGAGGAGGCAGAGACGTGTGGATCCAGCGGACAGAGCAACGGAAAGTCCAGTGGGGCTGGAGGGTAAAACCTAACACCTGCCAATCCTGCGGCACTGGTGGCCCATCACAGGCTTTACCTGTTAGGTCCTCACCCTCCCGTGCGGTCTGAGATATCACCTCCACTGACACCATGTGACTTGGAAGCTCAGAGTGTCTAGGAGGCCGCCGTGTCCAGGTGGCCCGGCTGGAGAGCACAGGCCAGGGGTCAAACCTGCATGTCCGGCAACCTCACCATGACCTTGGAGGCCAAAGAAATGAGTGTGAAATTACTCAGAAATAACACAGGAGAAGCAGGTGGGGACTTGGCTCTGGGGGTCACACCGGAGAATTTATAGCCACATTAGGGGCAAATGAATAGATCGCTCTGTGACTCTCAGCTTTCCAGGGAAGCTCGGGTTCTGATTCCGTCCTCAGGTGGCGGGCTGGGTCCGGCCTTGGGGCCTCCCTGGCTCACGCGCGGGTCTAACTCCCAGCCTTGCCCGCGCCTGTCACCTTTAGGAGACTCACTCGGCCCTGGACTCTGGAGGTCTTTCTGTAAAGAGAGAGTCATCCGTGGCCCCTTCGGCACTGAGCAGCTGATCTTTCGCAAGCTCACAGACGAGGCCTGGACGAGGCCGCTCAGCGCACGGCGCCGGCCCATCCCTGAAGCTTGCGGGCGGGTGCAGCCACCCGAGCCCCGCACAGGATGCGACGGGCTCAGAAGAACTTCTACACAAACGAGAGGCCGACTGCCAGTGTTAATGAGCTCTTACCAACCACGCCTCCCTCCTACCCGGGGTCCCTCAAGGCCTCGGGGCACCACGAGCTTGTTCCGCCCGACAACTTTGCCCCCCCCCCACCATCTAATAAGACGCGTTCTCTGTGCCTGCTCTGACCTCGGGTTGTCTTTCCTCCCACAGTGGGCGTCATCCTGGTCGTGGGCCATGGCTCGGCGCTGGACTCCTGCACGCGCCCACTCCTTGGGCTGCCGCCCCGGGACTGCACAGTGTTTACCCAGCTAGTGAGGAAGGTACGCGCCCCCTCGTTCGTGTTTCTGCCGCAGAAACAGGCAGCCCGACGATGCGGCATCACCACACGCCCCTCTCAGGACGAAGACAAGCGTCCTGACAACCCAGGGCAGCAGGGACCCACCTGTCACCTGAGAACGTGCCCGCCTGCTCTGACGCAAAGGGCAGCCTTGGGCAGGGAGCAGACGGGGATGTTTGTCATCTTTACCATTATGGCAACTGTGGCCATTTGCTACCCACATAATATAAAAAACAAGACAGAGAACTTTTATTATCAGGTCACGTGATAATTCCTGTCACTCCAGTAGTTGAGCACTTGGTCCAGTGGGGGGTGAGACATTTGGATAAGAAGAGAAAGGGCGGTTGCTGGGCTCACTTGCTCTGGGGACTGGGGGGCTGACGGCCAGAAGGGAGCCCCTCCCTCTTGCCTTTGGAGTCATCCAGCCTCGGAACACACGAGCTGCTGGGGTGCCTGGTGCCGGGCCGGGGCCGTATAAACACATACTGAAAAAACAAGCAGGTGACGGATGTGTAGAGAAGGATAACGGGTACTTTGGACCAAACTGGAGCATCACCCGGCAAAGCAGAGGTGGCTTTTATCCAGATGGCGAGGTGAATGGAGGCGGGAAACTCAGGACTCAGACCGCGCCCCCATCCCTGCCCCCTAAGTCTACTCAGGGCCTTGCTCCTGCTGACATCACCACGTCTCCCGTCCCCGCGTACTCCGACGTGGCCGCTCCTATTCTTGCATCCCTTCCCACCCCGGGGCCCCCCGGGGGTCCTCGTTATCCATGCAGACAGCAGTGCTGCACACGCCAGACGCTGACTGAGACTGCATGTCGATTGCATGTTGACACGGTTCCAAAATCCCATTAGTCTTTGTGGCCAAATTCCCACCCACTCCCCTGACCCTTGGCCTCCCCTCTCGAGATGCCAGCCTTGCACTTCCACACTCCCGCCGCTTTCTTACACTGAGGATTCAGAGTCCACCCCACCCCATCCCCAAGTTAGCTGGACTTGCCAGTTCATATCAGAACTTCATCAAGGGCTTTACCAACCAACGATGGGCCTTAAAGTCAGGGGCAGCCGAAAACGGACATTCAGGAGCCCGCCCCCATCACACTCATCCCCGAACCCTCCCCCCAGTCTCTACACACAGAAGGAGAGGGTGTCCCTGAGTCAACGCCAGCCCCCACTTGCATCCTGCCCCCCAGGTTGGAATTTTTGCACGTTTCTTCTAAGCAAGGAATTTCCGGACATTGAAAAGAGAGGGGGAATAAAGGAAAGCAGAACATGTAAACAAACAAAGCCTTAAAAACAAAGATCTGCTCCAAACCATTTATTTTACAGGGAATTGGGTCTAAAGTTTCGCTTTGTCCTTTCATCTTGGGTTTGTAAACACAATATCTGTATCCTTTTGTGAGGCTGAATTCGAGAATGGAAGCCGCTCTGGAAGCAGTAGGGTCGACAGAAGGGGTTCTCAGTCTCAACACTGTTGACATCTGGGCGGGACGATGCTGTGCTATGGGGACTGTCCTGTGCATTGTGGGATGTTTAGCAGCATCCCTGGCCTCTACTCCTGAGATGCCGTAGCACCCCCGGCTGTGACCAAGAGTAAGGTCTGCAGACATTTGCCACTGCCCGTGGGAGGGGCGGGGAGGCCCCACTGAGGGCTGCCGCGTTGGATGTTAGCGCTGCATTCAAGGCATCGTGGGGACGTCACGCCAGCCTCCAAGGCTGTTGCCTTTGGAACAAGTCTGAAATCCATGGACCTGGTATAAAATAATAATAAGTGATTTAACTCTGTTCTAGATCCCTTCTCTGGGTATGTGCTTCTTAGAAGAAAACAAAGAAGAAGGAAAATGGGAGCTGGTGAACCCTCCCGTGAAGACGCTGACTCATGGCTCAAACTCAGCGTTTAACTGGAGTAACTGGATCCCGGGCAACTAAGAGCCGCCTCTATGTTTGCATAATTCACAATGATGAAGAGGGGAAACGCTTCGCAGTGGCTGTAAGATACCGTTATTTCGAAGAAGTCATAGTCTCCCCTAATGTGACTTGTAGAAGCACAAAAGGCACTTTTAGATACCAGAGTGTTTGCCCTCTGCGGACCGTCATCCTGTGAGCTTAGCTGTGGGGATGCCACCGTGTACCATGTGCATTGGCCATGTGGCTTGGAGGGGAATGAGGAACCATGACACTGACCCCACAGAAAATTCTACTTTACTTTATATGATTTTATTCATCAAGTTCCCAATCGTTTTTTTCTTTTTCTGTTTCAATCACTCTTTGGCTATGTCCACATAGGCCAAAAGAGGTGGAATATTGAATAAAATGTTGCAAGGAAACCACCTACCAGATCAAAACCGGGAAACAGGCTTGGTGACCACAGACCAGGTATTAGCTTCCTGTTGCCGCTGTAACAAGTAACTGCACAGTACTGATTAGAGACACAACTTTTTAAACACACACGTGTTTACTCTGTTACAGTCCTGCGGGTCAGCAGTTCTGAAATAGGCCAGCGGGTTCCTTTCCTTCCGCGGCCCTGGGGAGAGTCTGCTTCCCTGCTTCTCCAGGCATTAGAGGCTCCTGCATTCCTTGGTTCACAGCACCTTTCTCTGTCTTCAAAGGCAGCAGTGGTGCCCCTTCAGATCTCCCTGTTCCTTTACTTACAGTCACATTGCCTTCTGCTTCTGACCTTCTTGGCTCCCTTTTGTAAATTCCCCTGGGATTACATTGAACCCACCCAATAATCCCAATAATCTGGGACTATCTCCCCATCTCAAGACCCATAATTTAATCCCACCTGCAAAGTCCCCTTTGCCATGTGATGTAACGTAGTCACAGGTCCAGGGATTAGGATGTGCACATCTCTGGGGCCGCTCAGTCTTCAGCCCACCCCACCCCCAGTCCTTCCAAGCACTTCCAGCTGCTTATACAGAGGCCAAGGTGTAAGGATTTGTGACATCCCCCCTTGGTGCAGGTCTTATTCAGCTTCTCTTTTTCTCCCTTTGATCAAGTGGAGGGGGGAGGGGAGCTTTACAGATGGAGGCAGTGGGTCCTGCCCTGACTAACAGGAAGGAAAAACCAGAGAGCCCCCAAGCCCACCAGGCACAGTGAAGTATCCAGAGATGGTGTATCCAACGGTGCTCTGACTTTGAAGAAGCTGGTCCAGGCAGTCGAGGGGGGGCCCCCAGTGGTGTCCTCTCACCCCAACCGTGCTGAAGAAACAGAAAAAGTTCTCCAAGTGCTCAGAGGGAGGGCACAGTCGTGGTTGGATGTGCTACACCACCACCTCGCAATCCCTCTGCATTCTCTCCTGGGTAGCCCAGTGCCACACAGACCTTCCTAATCACGATGATGATAAAAACTTCACAAATCAAGCAAATGGGGTTTCCATAGTGGTCACTGCTCTGGGGTGGTCCACAAGATGTCCAGGGTCACCCTCTCACGGGGGAGGCTTCTGGGTCTCATGCCCCTGGGTGATGAAGGGGGCAGACAACGACCTCGTCTTCACTGGGCTGCTGATGGGGGTTTACACGGGATGACGAGATGGGTTTGAATCTCGGAGATTGAAGTCAAGTTTGCAAGAAACACTGTTTTCTTTATATTCTCTAATTCTTCTGACTAGCCCCCCACTTCTGCTGCAAAGATAGAAAAGCCCACTTCTGTCATTCTCGGCTTCCAGAATGACCCTCACTGTGCGGGGCGTCCTTGGGCACAGAGCTGTCCTGCGGAGGGGTAAGGATGGAGGTGCCTTTGGAAGCTTTTCATTATTTGGTGTAAGTTTTCAACTCTATGAACTAATAAGGAACCAAAAAAGAAGGAAAGAGGGCTTCCCTGGTGGCGCAGCGGTTGAGAGTTCGCCTGCCGATGCAGGGGACACGGGTTCGTGCCCCGGTCCGGGAAGATCCCACATGCCGCGGAGCGGCTGGGCCCGTGAGCCATGGCCGCTGAGCCTGCGCGGCCGGAGCCTGTGCTCCGCAACGGGAGGGGCCACAGCAGTGAGAGGTCCGCGTACTGCAAAAAAAAAAAAAAAAGAAGGAGGAAAGAAAGATTTCTGAGCACTCTCCTCTTTCCTCTTTCCTTTGGCCCTGCTGGTCCTCAGGTGTTGACAAGCCTAGTCTGAGCCCTGCTGACGTCATCTGGAAATAGATGTCCTGTGCCCACAGGCGCCCACCTCCGATCCCGCCCACATTATCTCTTCGATTTCCTCACCCGTGAGCTCGAAAACACAAACCTGGAAAGGGGCCCTCCACCGTGTTTTGCTTGCTGCCCCCCACACGGTGGAGGTGAACGTTGTTTAATAACTTTGTGGCACAGTGACTGGGGCGCCTCCTGGCCAGTACTTGGCTCCTTCGGAAGATGAGAGGAGGCTGAAAGCGGGGGGAGGAGCTGGCCTTGGGCTGGGCTGCAAAGGAATTGAGGGGCCTGAGCTCATGCCTGTGACAGAGAAGCCCTCAGCCACAGGTGTGGGGCCACCCATCCCTGCAAACGCTGCTAAGTTTCTCTGAGAAGAAAGAGCCGTCATAATTTTCCACTGAAGCAAGTCTTATTTTAGCACCAAATTTGAGATGCTTCAGGTATGAGTCATGTTGGTGAATTTTATGGGTTGAATCCTGTCCCCCTAAATTTTATAAGCTGAAGTCCTAACCCACAGCACTTCAGAATGTGACTTCTATTGGAGATGGGTCTTTAAAGCGGTGATAAAACTGCAATGAGGTCATTGGGGTGGGGCCCTAATCCAAGATGACTGGAGTCCTTATAAGAAGAGGAGATTAGGACACAGACATACAGAGGGACAATCACGTGAGGACACGGGGAGAAGAAGGCCATCTACATGCCCAGGAGAGAGGCCTCAGAGGGACCAGCCCTGCCCACACCTCAATCTTGAACTTCAAACCTCCAGAGTATAAGACTAAAATAAACAACTTTTTTTTGAGCCGCCCAGCCTGTGGCACTTTGTCAAGGCAGCCCCAAGACTCTACTACAGAGCATAAAAAACATTGACACAAACACCAAACATGGATACTTCTGAAGGGCTGGTTACCGGCCAGGGCACGCAGCTCAGCGCAAGGCCCATAATAAATGTCACCATCAACCGAGCCTGTTTAAAGCGTCCAGATCCATACACGACCCCTCCTTTTTCTGTACTTATTTTCAGTTAACATAAAAATCTCACTCCCTGTGGGCAGGTCTTGTGAGGAGTAAAGGCCAGAACCTGGGTCACCTAAAAGTCCTCCCTCCCTGGCCTTGGGGAAGAACGAGGTGCAGGGACATTTGTGCTGACCCCCTCTTCCCACCCCAGTTATTTCTGGGAGTCCTCTGGGGAGCATGGGTGCTCGGGAAGGGATCTGTGGGACACTGCCCTTCTCAGCCCCCAAGTTCAAGAGCCCCTAGTGGCTTTGCCATCCTACTGTCTAGAGAAAGGCACCCATCTAGGGTCACGGCCCACGCTCCCAGAACCTCCTACACAGAGCCAGGCTGGGGAGCCAGGCTTGGAGCCTCTCCAAGTCCCTTTGTCACCCGGTCTTGGGGGCTCACAAAGACCTACAAACAGCCCTAACTGCTTCTCCCACTCCATCAGACCCCCAGATCAGTCCAAGGAGCGTGGCAGAGGAAGTGGGGAACAGAGGCGTCCCTCCTACCCACGTGCAGAGACCCTGCACCCTCTGGCCACACATCGAAAGCCAGTTGTCAGTACTTGCAGATGCTGCGACCATAAGCCTGGAACCCCAAGAAATGGACTGAAATCCTCGTACCCCAGGAAGAGAATTCAGCCACATGGCTGAGCTCATGGGTAAGTTCAAACATCAATAACTTTTGTTTAGGCCCACATCCTTAGGAGATACGACACAGAGAATGTTCCGTTTGCATGGCCCTGACAGCACAACATGAAACACCTAGGAATACACTTACAGGACTCATGAGAACTTAACATACCACCGAGGGGCACAGAAGAAGGCTGGAATGGTTGGAAAGGCACGCTATGTTCCCCCATAGAAAGTAAGACTCAACATCACAAGGATGCCATCTCCTAAATTCATCCACAGGGTGATCACAATCAAATTCAAATCATGAAAATGACTTTTGAGGGAGAAATGAGTGGATTCTGAAGTTCATGAGGAAAAACAAACTTCCAGGAGGAATAACTAACAAAATCCAAAAGGGAGTGTTGGGATAAAGAGGGGAAGTAACCCCAACAGATATTAAACACATTATATTTTATTTTATTTTATTTTTTGCAGTACGTGGGCCTCTCACTGTTGTGGCCTCTCCCATTGCAGAGCACAGGCTCCGGACACGCAGGCTCAGCGGCCATGGCTCACGGGCCCAACCGCTCCGCGGCATGTGGGATCTTCCCAGACCGGGGCACGAACCCACGTCCCCTGCATCAGCAGGCGGACTCTCAACCACTGCACCACCAGGGAAGCCCCTTAAACACATTATAAAGCTACTGTAGTTAAAACAGTGTGGCAGAAGCACTGGATTTTAGGCAGAGCGATCAGAGGTATAAATAGAAAGACAGGAATCAGCCCTGAAATATAGGCGTTTATGTATGTTAAACTGGGTAATGGAATGACTGGGTGGGGTGGGGGGGAGATGATTAAGTCAGTGATATTGGGACAATAGGGTCGCCATCCGGTGAAGAGAAGGTTGGAGTCGTTCCTCACTCCTTGCAAGAAAAAAAAAAAAATCAAAGGTTTAAATGTACAAAGTAAAATTGTAAAAGTACTAGAAGACACCATGTGAGAACTTTTTAAAAGTATCTCAGAGTGGGGGGAAGGCCTTTGTAACCATGACACAGAAATCTGGAACTATAAAAGGAAAAATAGATAAATTCAACTAAAATATTCTTCAAATCTGCTTTAAAAAGCACCTTAAACAAAGTTTAAAAGTACAAGCTGGGAAAGTACAAAATTTAAAAGTACTACAAGCATAACCCTACCCCCAGCCCACCCAGCCTCCTCCCTCTGCACCCCAGGGACCCTGATGCCCTTGGCCATGCTCTGCCTCGCTCTGCTGTTTGCTGTCACTTGTTTGTGTAGACATTGCTTATTTCAAAGGGTGCAACGGTGACCACGTGCCAAGTTCACCGCAAGCCCAGGACCTGGGCAGGGAGTGGCACCCCGTCACCTCTGTGACAGTGATTCACCTGCGAACCTGCTCCATTTACGTGGTCCAGGGTTTCCCAACCTCGGCACTGCTGACACTGGGGAGGGAAAATTGCTTCTTGTGGGGGCTGTCCTGTGCATTGTGGGCATCCGGCAGCATCCTTGGTCTGGACCCAGTAAGATGCCAGAAGCACCCCTCCTCCCCATTGTGATAACCAGAAACGTCTCTGGACATTGCCAAATGTGTCTGGGGGAGCAAAGTCACCCCAGCTGAGAACCACTGATGTATCCCCTTCCCAGAGGTGCCGAGAGCCCTGTCCCCAGGTGATGACACGTGAAGTCACCCGGGCTCCCCAGGACCCACACACGTGTGCCGGTGGAACCCCTGCTGGGTACACGTGCTATCATGGAGACAAATGCCTTAACCAATAGGTCCCTATCTTGAGCTGAGCAGCTTGTGTTGCTCTGAAGGGCAGGGCTTTGTGCATCACAGGACAGAGGAAGCCTGGGGGTACCTGTGAACAGCTGTGTGAGCCTGGGGGGCTGCACGGAGGGGTGGCCGAGACCAGCAGGGGAGAGCTCTGTCAAGTGGGTCTTTCTGTCCGGGTGACCGAGACCTGGTGACAACCCAGCCTTGTTTCTAGTCTTTTAGTCCATTTGACCGAGTCCCCCAACCAAATTCTAGAACTTGAAAGTCTGTTTTTGTGTTTTTTAATTTTTACTTTATATTGGAGTACAGTTGATTTACAATGTCGTGTTAGTTTCAGGTGTACAGCCAAGTGATTCAGTTATACATGTACATATATCTATTCTTTTTCAGATTCTTCTCCCATATAGGTTGTTACAGAGTATTGAGTCCCCTGTGCTATACAGTAGATGCTCATTGATTTATCTATTTTATATATAGTAGTTATGTATGTTAATCCCAACCTCCTAATTTATTCCACCCCCCACCTTTCCCCTTTGGCAACCATCAGTTTGTTTCCTAAGTCTGTTTGTTTTGTAAATAAGCTCCTTTGTACCGTTTTTTTAGATTCCACGTATACGTGATACTCTATGAAAGTCTGCCATGAACGCCCAATGGCTGTAGTCTTTGGACACAGTGCATGGTCCCAAATCAGAGTAATCTTCTCAATCCCTATCCCGTACTTCCTCCCTCCCCCAGGCCCCAAGGGCCAGCAGACAATGGATACACACAAAATTAATAGAATGGCAAGAAATAGTTTCCAATAACGAAGGAGACGTTAATTATTCAACGTCACCACCAGCATAGTCCAGAGGAATTAAACTGGGTTTGGGAGACCCGGGTTTGAGCTCCAATTCTGTCTTTTACTCCTGTGACCTCGGGTACCATTTCTGTGTGTTTTGCGTGCGCCACTGTGACCTGGCATTGGGTAACAGCATCCTACCCGCTATTCAGGAGGAAGTGGCACCCTCTTAGCAGTGAGCACTGGGGGGCTGAGCTGGGGTGTCTGTGGCGTTTGCCCATTTCCATGATGCAAATGCTCCTCCCACCGTGGTGGATTCTGAGCCATCATCAACGTTTTAACAGTCGATTTACAAAATGCCTGAGAATTTCAAAAGCCGCTCTCCTGAGCTGGCGTGAGCCGGCTGCAGCCCACCACTGCTCTGTGGGGGGAGGTCAGGGTTAGTGAGAGGGGCTTCGACGGGCCTGCGGGCACCATCGCAGCCATGTGCTTCGGGCTGGTGCCCACTTCCTGCTAAAGAAAACAAGCCTCCTTCACAAAGAGGGGGACGGGCAGGAGGAGGGAGCCAGAACAGGAGAGTGAGGAGACCATGGCCCTGGGCTGGGAGGAAAGACTTGGCAGGAGAGCCGGGCCAGGGGGTATCAAATGAGATGCTGTGTGCTGGGCTCTGGACAGACGTTTGGCTCCTAGGATCCCTCCAAGGTTGTGCCTCTTCCGGGTTCCGGGTCCAACCAGCGACTCTGGCGCCTGGACCCTGCCTGGAGGGAGCCCCACCGCTTGCCTGTACCCAGTCTCCCTGTTCAACTGGGCACCACCTGCTTCCACCCCCTCCTGACCTGCTGTCCCCGCTACACACACACGAGAAAACCACACACTTCCTCCAAGGCAAGACAAAGCCTGCACACTCCACGCACTGAGTAAAGTCTGGGGGGTGGAGATGGCAAACTACCAAAGCTGAACTTGACTTGTAGAGACGTCACAGATTTTACAGGCTTCTCCATCGCAAAGGGTAGTAGGAACTCAGCTGTGTCGAAAGGTCTTTGCAAGTCTCCGCAGAAAATTTCCAGGATCCTTAGCTTCTCATCCCTGTTTGGTTCCAAGTAAATGCCACTTCCAGCTGTTGAATACCATTTGCTTCTAAAACTGAAGCCCCCCCAAAAGCTAAGAATTAGACACACACACACATACACACACATGATCTCCTCAGTGGAGCAAAGACGTTCTTGGAGAAATCATTCCAAAAATGAATGATCTGGAAATGTCAGATTTCTCCTTCTCCCTCCAAAAGTGTTTCTTTCAACTGGTAACTCATTATCTTTCATTCTGTTCCACTCACAATAAGGTGAGAATCTGTTAGTGCAATAAGCCAAAGTGTTTTCCCAAGAAGCTACAGCACATAAATCCCAAAGGAGAAACGCTCTGAGTGAGCTGCAGGTAGGCTCTCCCCCAAAGCCCTTCCCAGAAAGGCAGCCCAGCTGATTTTAGCGGTTGATTCTGGAAAGTACACGTTTTACTGCCTTCAGTGATCCTTGGACCATTTTGCTCTCCTTGCTCGGGGTGCTGACGGAAGGGAGGACCCTCTACCCTGGCTCACGTCGACATTACTAAAAACCGGGGGTCCCAGAGCTTATTATCTGGGAAAACACAACCAGTCTTTGAGGAAAAGCAAGGAACCCTGAATAAGCCATCTATCAGCTTGCTTCTCAAACATGCAGTGGGATGGGCATCACCTGGGAGCGTGTTAGAAGTGCAGAGTCTCAGGCCCCTCACTCACCTGCTGGGTCAGAAGCTGCATTTTGACTCAGTCCCCAGCGGGTCTGCATGAAGTGAACGTGAAGAGGTGCTGTCTGCCTTGAAGAAAATATATTATGTCACGTGCCATGCGAAGATGAAAAGGGACACAGCAGAGAAGGGAACACAGGGATGGTGACACAGCATTTGTGATAGAAAGGTGCCACCACGCCCTGAGCCTCTGAGGTCCCAGTTGACTGCTCTAGCGTCTTCCTAACTAGTCCTCTTCCTTCCTTCCATCCTTCCTTAAGATAAGTGAACCCAAAGAGGATGTGGTGCATGTACACGATGGACTACTACTCAGCCACGAAAAAGAATGAAATAATGCCATTTGCAGCAACGAGGATGGACGTGGAGATGATCATACGAAGTGAAGTAAGTCAGACAGAGAAAGACAAATATCACATGGTATCACTTATATGCGGAAACTAAAAAAACGGTACAAATGAACTTATTTACGAAACAGAAAGAGACTCACAGACATAGAAGACAAACGTATGGTTACCAAAGGGGTGGAGGGATAAATTAGGAGTTTAGGATTAGCAGATACACACTACTATATATAAAATAGATAAACAACAAGGACCCACTGTGTAGCACGGGGGACTATATTCAATATCTTGTAATAACCCGTAATGGAAAAGAATCTGAAAAGAATATATGTGTAACTGAATCACTTTGTGGTATACCTGAAACTAACACAACACTGTAAACCAACTGGACTTCAATAAAAATAAAAGATAAGTGAACCCAGATTTTACCACTAGCGGGAAAGCTTTCTCCCGCCCTTAAGACCTCCTCGGAAGCCTCAGAGTTTATGTGAGATGAACATGGGCATCATCTACATGGGCAGCTGGAGGCCCTGGAGACAGAAACTTAGACTCAGTCCCCGCCGTGCGCAGGACATGCATGGGTGAGCGAGCAATGGGACATCATCGGGGCGTGCGGGGGTCTGGGGAACCCCAAGGAGACCGCCTCACCTGATCAAGTCTGAATGGGCACATCTCCAGTGCCCATTCGCTGTTACATAAACGTCATCCCGGTCGTGTCCTCTGGCTCTGCAGCCCAGCCCCACCGAGGAGGCCTGAGCAGCAGCGGGAAGATAGCCAACCAGGAGGCTGGGAGAAAACACTGGTCACTTCATGTGAGCTAGAGATGAAACGAAGCTCAAAAAGAGAGTCGGCCCCCAAATTGAACCCCGGTGAACTGAGTACAGCTGTCCACCCCAGGGGTTATAAAGAAAGAAAAGTGCACCAAGCAGTCCTTGTTCACAGCAGACTGGTTCTCGACTCAGGATGTAAACCCAACGTGGTCCTGGGCCCTGCTGGGTGGATGGACTCATCTTTCAGGAGCAGTGCAGGGGACAGGGGCTTGGTTATCACACCTGACAGTTGCCTGTAGAGGCTCAGGAAGAAGGACACACTGGAATCTGCGGGCTGGATGGGTGGATGAGCTGGGCCAGGCCTGCTCCGGGGCTGGAGAGCTCACCCTGGGCTCTCACCCTGCAAGAATCCAGGCCTCCAGCCACCCTGCCAGCAGGCGCAGGGGACAAGGGAGGGAAGCAGAGCTACGGCCCGGCCAGGACGTCATCTGGGGAGGACATAAATCATCTTGCCATGTCTATGCTTCTTGAGTCTCCTGTTCCATCTCGCTTGTATAGAGCACGGAGCAGGACACTGGAGCTGGGGAACCTCTGTGGACTGTTTGCAGTCATGATTGGCGTGGGTGACGTCAGAGCACGTGAAGTGGCCCAATCTGGTCATTAGGTCACGGTGGTGCAGAGGAGCTAAAAAGAGCACAAGTTTCAAGTCAGAAAACTCTGAGTTAAGCCCACACTTGACACTCACCTACTTTGTGACCTGGAGTCATTTAATTATCTAAACTTCTATTTTCTCACCTAAAAAATGGACATATGTTAGTACCTCCTTCATAGGATTGTTGTGAGGTGAAGCTGACCAATGTTCTTTACATAAAATATTTAGCATAATGCCTAGAACACAGTGATCTCAATTTGTGTTGGAAGGTCTGTTATTTTTTATATCGTAGATTCGATTACCAATAAAACCACTCAGGTTTTTTCTAGATTCCCTCCTCCACTCTGGCCCTGTGAGCATAGATGTGGAGTGTTTAAGGGATATTTGCATGGGGTATTGTGAACCGAGAGGGAAGCAGGACCTAGAGCTTGAGAAAATTGATTTAAATCAATTTTTCTATGCACTTGGATTTAAAAGAATTATATACAAAAAGGTAAAGTAGTCATTTGTTGTAATCAGAAAGTTAGAGCAATTTAGAAGAGAAAATGGCTCCTGAAAAGAGCAAGATGACAAATAACAGTAGCTTCTACAGAATGCTTTTTATTTTCTTGAATCATTTTCTATTCTTTCAGTTTATGCTTTTAACACTTTATAAGAGGATGAGTAATACCATCTCAGTATTAGTGAAAAGATGTGGCTTTTCACGTCAAATACCTCGTAAGTGATGGAGCCCAGGTGAGAAGAGATGGGTACGGGTTCAGAAACATTTAGATCCAGTATCAAAAGTGAAATTGGGTCCTGGAAGTAATTGCTATGGCCCTCGCCTTCTCACCATGAACAATGAGAAGGTTCATCAAAAATATATGAAACAGGTTTTTCTCAGATGTTGGACAACGGGCAGGGCAGCAATTGTCCATCTTACTGGCTGAAGAGAGGGTTTCCAGGTCAGAGTACAGAGAGCGAGAACCTAGGTAAGCCCAGTAGGCTGCCTGAGTAGATGAGGAGGGGTGAGAGTTTGTAGAGACAAGGCAGCAGGGAATTCACCAGTACCAGACAAGAGAGTGGCACAGAGAGAGCTCCAGGGACCTGTGGATGGTAAACTTCAATTATTCAGCAGAGCACTTACTTCAGTCAAATTTCTTGAGATGAAAACTATAATGGCTGAGACTCAAAAACACATTGGATAGAACTGCAGAAGAAAAAGATTGGTGAATACGAGCACATAACAGTAAAAACTAACCAAATTGAAACAGAGAGAAAAATGACCGACAATGAAATGAACAAAGCATCGGCGACTTGTAGGAAAATATTGAGCAGGCTAGTACTCGAAGAACTGGAGTCCCTGAAAGGGACAGGGGAAGAAGAAATATTTTGGGAACGCAAGAGCCAAAATGTTTTAAAATCTCATGAAAACGACAAACCCTCAGCCAAGAATCTCAACAAACTCCAAGCACGAGAAATATAATGAAAATTACATGAGAAAAAACTATAATCAGATCATTCAAAACCAGGAATTAGGAGAAATCTTAAAAGCAGAGAGAGTAAAAATAGACAGAACAGACAGAGACACAAATTTAAGAATAACAGCAGACTTTTTGTCAGAAACAATACAGGTAATGTCAAGCAGCATCTCTAAGTACTGAAGGAAAAAACTGCCAACATAGAGTTCTATACCCAGCGAACACGTGCATCGAAAATAAAAGTGAAACAGAAACTCCTTCAAATATAAAAAGCTAAAGAAATGTATCACCAGCGAACTCACAGGACAAGAAATCTTAAGAAAATTCTTCATCAGAAGGAAAATGATGCCAGATGGAAATCTGAATGTACACAAAGGAATAAAGAGCATCTACAACGTTAACTGCATGGATAAGTATATAATATTTATTCTTATTGTTATTTTTAAGAGACTGTGGGATACATAAACAAAAATAATAACAATGTAGGATGGGGTTTATAATATCTGTAAATTAAAATATAAGACAACAGTAGCCTGGGAAGAGAGAAGTAGAAATAGGGTTCTTATACTACACAAGAACTGATATACTATCACTTGAAAGCGGAGCGTGAAGAACTAAATATGTGTACTGCAGACCCTAAAACCATGACTAAAAGGGAAGACAAAGATTTATATCTAATAATCCAAGAACAGAGATAAAGGGAACCATAAAAACAATCTAAAAGAAGACAAAAGGCGGGGAGAGGGTAATAAAATGACAGTTGGTATTTAAACCTAGTCATATCGATGATACCATTAACCATCAGTAGTCTAAACATACCCATTAAACAGCATAGCTCAACAGATAAGGTAAATAAGACCTAACTGCATGCTACCTACGTGAAACCTCTTTTGCCTCTCTTTAAAAATTATTAGAAGTAAAAGAATGGAGAAAGATATACCCTGCTAACTCTATTCAGAATAAAGCTGGAATGGCTGTATTGATGTTAAACATTTCAGAGCAAAGATTATGGCCAGAGATAAAGAAGGAATTTCATCATAATAATTAATGAGTCAACTCATCCAAAGAATATAGCAACCCCAAACATTTGTACTACAGATAACAGAGCTTCCAAAACTGATAGAACTGCAACTGTGGAAAAATCCACAATTCTAGTCATGGAGTTCAATCTCTCTCACAATAATTGATAAAAACTAGTAGACAGAAAATAAGTAAGTACATAGAATTTGGCAACACTATCAACCAACTTGGCCTCATCAATATTTATAGAACACTCCACCAAGCAACCACAGAATTCACATCTTTTTCAAGTGTGCATGGGCCATTTACTAAGATAGACCATACTCTAGGCTAAAAAACAAGTCTTGGTAAGTTTAATAAAAGTACTCAAGTCATTAAATGTATGTTTTCTTACCAAAAAGGAATTAAATGGAAATTGATAACAGTAAAATATCTAGAATATTTGGAAACTAAATAACCCATCTCTAAATAACGCATGGATTAAAGATGAAATCAAAAGGGTAAATGGAAAGTTTTGAACTGAGTTAAAATGAGAATACGAGGTATCAGAACTTGCTAGATGTCATTAAGGCACGATTTGGAAAGAAATTTATAGCACATTAAATGTCATTCTTAGAAGAGAAGGAAAGTCTAAAAGCTATGAGCTTAGCTTCCACCCTAAAAACTAGAAATATAACAGCAAATTAAACCCAACATAAGCCAAAGAAAGGAAATGATATAAATCCAAGGATTTATCAATGAAATAGAAAACAGAAAAACTAATAGAATCAATGAAAACAAAAGCTGGCTCTTTGAACACATTCAAGAAAATGCATAAGCCTCCAACAGACTAACCAGAGGGAAAAAGAGAGAGAGAAAAGACAAATTACCACTATCAGGAGAGGTGACATCACTACTGAGTTGGCAGATATTAAAAGACAACATTATGGGGCTTCCCTGGTGGCACAGTGGTTGAGAGTCTGCCTGCTAATGCAGGGGACACAGGTTCGAGCCCTGGTCTGGGAAGATCCCACATGCCGCAGAGCAACTAGGCCCGTGAGCCACAACTACTGAGCCTGCGCGTCTGGAGCCTGTGCTCCACAACAAGAGAGGCCGCGATAATGAGAGGCCTGCGCACCGCGATGAAGAGTGGCCCCCGCTTGCCACAACTAGAGAAAGCCCTCGCACAGAAACGAAGACGCAGCACAGCAAAAATAAATAAAATAAATTAATAAAACTCCTACCCCCAACATCTTCTAAAAAAAAAAAAAATAGGAAAAAAACAAAGACAACATTATGAACAACTTTGCGCCAACAATTTCCAAAACTTAAATAGAAAATTTCTTAAAGATGCAAACGGTCGAAGCTCAACAAAGAAATAATCTGAACAGTCTTATATCTAATAACAAAATTGAATTTGTAGTTAAAATCCTTTCCACAAAGAAAAGTACAGGTCCAGAAGACTTCACTGGTGAATTCTACCAAACAATGAAGGAAGATGAACAGTCTTATACCTAATAACAAAATTGAATTTGTAGTTAAAAACCTTTCCACAAAGAAGAGTACAGGTCCAGAAGACTTCACTGGTGAATTCTACCAAACAATGAAGGAAGAAATAATACCAATTCTAAACAAACCCTTCCAGAAAATTGAAGAGAAGGGAACGCTCACCAACATATTCTATGAAGCCAGCATTACCTTGATAACAAAACTAGAGAAAGACATTTCAAATCAGAAAACTACAAGTAAATATCCCTCATAAACATAGTTGCAAAACGTATTAACAAAATTTTAGCAAATCAAATACAACAATATATAAAAAAGGTGATATATCCTGACCAAGTGAGGTTTACCCCAGAAACTGGGTTTATCCCTTTGTTGATGTCCTTATACCCTATTGTTATTCAGTCTAACTTTGCCAGAACCTCTCCCAGCTTTGTATGTGATTTGAGCAGTCATTCAACATAAATTTAATCAATTCCATGAAATCCTACATCTTTTGCAAGATTCAAATTTTCATGTTGCCATCTGTTGGTAATAGACTCGTATTGTATTGTGGAAAATCTGACAATCAGAAAAACTGATTGCCAGAAGTGTGGGCATGATGGTCAAGGGCAGAAAGATGCCAGCACTGACCAGGGCTGGGTGTTGAGTGAGGATGCGTTCTGGAAGTGGCCGCTGCAGTGGCAAATACGGTCAAGGAAGCCAGACCCCTTTTGCTTCACTGTGTAACGGGGGGTCCTAGGAATAAGCATCCCACTCTAAGCCCTACCTCCAACACACTACCTGGCAAGCAGCTGGCTTTCAGGAAGTATTTGTTGAATGAATGAATTGAAAATTATGAGAAATGGCATAAAGAAAAACAAAAGAGTGCTAGGAGATAGGACATTAGGAGGGGCCTAAAAGAGACTGGGTCAAAGAAGGCCTTTGTGAAGAGGTGAAAGGTAAGGGTGGTGTGAAATAATAGAAAATATATAAATTGGTCTCTGCTCCTGGCACAGAGCTCCTGAAACCCTAGTCATTTTCTAGGTGATAAGACAAGGTGAACTTGTTGACAGTTTGTCAACAATTAAGACAACTAGACAATTAGAATTTGTTCTTATATTTGGTCTTTGACCGCAGAGCTCCTAAATCCCTTGAAATTTCCTGGGTGATAGGAGTGCCTTTTGTTCTAATGAGGTGACTCTGGGCTCCTGAATGGGGGCTGGTCTCACCAGAAAGACCAAGCCATGATTAGAACCTTGGAATTTTCAGCCCCTTCTCCTCAACATTCTCCAGAGATGGGACAGGGGCCGGAAATGGAGTTAATAATCGATCATGCCTTTGCGAGGAAGCCGCCATAAAATCCCAACAGTATGAGGTTTGAGGAGCTCCCAGTTTGTGCATTTGGAGGGTGATGCACCCCAATTCCATGGGGACAGAAGCTTCTGCACTCAGAAACCTCCCAGACCTCGCCTTTGTACCTCCTCATCTGGGTGTTCATCCGTGTCCCCTATCTCATCCTTTAATAAACTGGTAAATGTAAATAAGTGTTTCCCTGAGTTCTATGAGCTGTTCTTGCAAATTACTGCATCCAAAAGGGAGGCAGCCAGGGGAACCTCCGATCTGTAGCCAAGTCGGACAGAAGCTGTGGGTCACCTGGGGACCCACTCCTTGCCATTGGCATCTGAAGTGTGTGGGGGGCAGTCTCGTGGGACTGAGCCCTTAGCCTGTGGGATCTGATGCCATCTCCAGGTAGGTAGTGTCAGAACTGAGTTCAGTCGTGGGACACCAGCTGGGGTCACAGAAGTGCCGGGTGTGGAGAAACCCACACATCCGTGTCAGAAGTGCTGGGAGTGTGGCAGTCATGGAGAGTAAAGGAGAAATGCAGGAGGTAGATGGAGCTTTTCCTAACACGTGTGGCTTTAGAAGGGGCATGGCAGGGGCTAAAGGGTCAAGATTCAGCGGGTACAAATCGGAGACGGGAGACTCAGACTCCGCTGGTGAGGTACCCCGGTGGCATTTGTCTGTGTAACTCGCATGATGGCAAAGGAGACAGGGAACAAACACGTTGCACCCTCTGAACCAGCCCCGCACCCCTGGGTCCACATGCTGCCCGAGGAGAGTGGCTGAAAGATCATGCAGCGTCCAGGGTCTGCAGCCTTGCTGGAGGGTTTCCAGAATTCCTGTGCTGCGTGCTCTTTTTAGGTACTGAAATAGATGCTTTTTGCTGGTGAGATTGCATCACTGTAGACATCCAGCAGCAGCTCCATTCACCCTCCATGCCTCTCTTTCTACAATCCTTTCCACCCTCTTTCCCTTCTCTGCTTCCTGCTCATTCACAGCAGCCTCGCTGGAGGCCCTCCTCTTCCCCCGTCCCCCTGCCTGCCCACCCCAAACTGGGACCAAACGAAATCAACAACCAGGAACCAGTGTGCAGGCACCTGGCAGGAGAGCCCAGGAAGCTGGACCCCCGGCTGGAGAGGAGGGGTGAGCCAGCATCCAGACCACCCTTCTGGGCTGGCGGAGAGAAGAATGGGTAGAGTGGAGGGGCTTCTCTGAGGTGGGCTCCCAGACACCTCACTCGGGAAGGCAATTATGCAGGGAAGGGCCCCGGGATGGGCTCCAGCAGAGGGGGCAGCTCTGAGGAGGGGCCCTGGGCCGAGGCCCAGGACGCCAGAACCCACGGAGCTGGCCGAGGCCGGGGACAGCCCCGGGTGTCAGAAATCCTGAAATATGAATCACTCACATCTTGAGATCAAGATGAATGTCTTACTCATTTCATTTATGGTAAAGACATTCGGTGAACAAAACTCTCCTCTACCCAGCATTATGCACTGAAGGTTCCAAATTCAGTAAGCTCCTTCCAGACCTAGCCCTCCTGCAGATAACAGGAGATAAACTTTGGAGAAGTTACCAAACAACTATCTGATGCCAATGGAGTGAACAAAAACTGGCCAGGACCTGACAGAGAGCTGACACCTGGAGAGGAGATATAAGGGTGAGCTTCCATGATTATAACTTTAGCCTGGGGCAGTGGTAGCCACACAGAGTGACTAGATGCCGATAGAAAAGGGCACCTCTCTGATCTGAAGAGCTAGAGGACCGGGCTCAGGGCCACCACAGCTGCTGGAAAGTGAGCAGAAAATCCAGGAGCAGAAAAAGCCAGAAAGGAGGAACCTCAACTTCTGTGGATAAATCTGCCCAAATTAGATCATCAGAATTTCAAACTTCTTCTTGTCAAGGACACTGTCAAGAAAAGAGGCAGGGCTTCCCTGGTGGCGCAGTGGTTGAGAGTCTGCCTGCCGATGCAGGGGACACGGGTTCGTGCCCCGGTCCGGGAAGATCCCACATGCCGTGGAGCGGCTGGGCCCGTGAGCCATGGCCGCTGAGCCTGCGCGTCCGGAGCCTGTGCTCCGCAACGGGAGAGGCCACAACAGTGAGAGGCCCGCGTATAGAAAAAAAAAAAAAAAGAAAAGAGGCCAGCCACAGACGGAAAGCAAACGCATGTCTGATGAAGGAATTACATCCGGAAGAGATCAAGAACTTCCACAAATCAAAAAATAAGACAAGCCAGTTAAAAACTAGAAAAAATATTGAACAAACATTTCACAAAGAATGTTATGTAAATATCCAATAAGCACACGAATAAATGCTGAGTCGTTAATATTAGCTAAAAAGGACATTAAGGGGAAAAATTGATGAAATTTACATAAGGAGTGGGGATTGGGGGAATCATACCAAATCACATCAAGGTGAAGTTTCCTGATTTGGATAATTCTACTGTGGTTATGTAAGAGAATGTCCTTGTTTCTAAAAAATACACTGAAAAACTTAGACATATCTTACATTCAAATGGTTCTGAAGAAATAGTGTATATATATACTATATATGTGTGTATACTATATACACATGTATGTAGTATACATACATATATATATACAAATAATAGTATATAATATACTATTATATTATTAATATACTATTATAGTATATAATATATAATATATATAATAGTGTGTATATATATATATATATGAAATAGTATGTGTATAGATATATATAGCATATCTATAGTATATATACTATACTATAGTATATACAGTATAGATACTATATAGATACTATACATTCTATTCTCTTTTTCTGTCAGTAAAGCAAATGGGGCAAAGATGTAAGCAATTAAGTCATTGCTGAGCCTGGTTAAGGAGGATAGGGGAGTTCCTTTTACTATTCTTGCAATGTTTTTGTAAATTTGAAAATACATAAAAATAAATTATAAAAACACTGAGGAAGATGTAATGAAATTTTCAAGGACTAACAGAGTTGTGCCCAAAGGACCAGAAGCCAGCATGAAGAGCTACCGCTGGCCAAAGTTGTGTCTGTTTCAGCACGATAAAGAATAAGAATTGTAGTGGCTTAAAACACATGGAGTCCATGAAAATCCAGGAGTCCATGATGACGGCTCAGAAAAGAGAGGTCCAGAACAAACTAATCTGTTACCATTTGAAGCATTTATTGAACTAATGGCTTGCTTTTAACATTGGTAATTCAAAGGAAGGAATTAAGTATTTACCCTGTCTTCCCAGGAGGACAGTATTTCATGGGAACCAAATAAATGCACATTTTACAGCCTGATAAATGCAGAAGGAACGGTAGTTAGAAAAACCATTTTTTTGAACCGTAATTGTAGTGGGCTGAATGGTGGCCCCCAAGATAGCAGGTCCTAAACCCCGGAACCTGTGAATGTTACCTCATTCGGAAAAAGGATCTCTGCAGATGTGATTAAAGATTTGGGGATTATCCTAGATCATCCAGGAGAGACCTAACGCTAATCACACGTGTCCTTGCAAGAGAGACAGAGGGAGGTTTGATACAGATGTGAAAGGAGGCATCGACGCGGTGACGTGGCCACGAGTCAAGGGACATGGGAGCCACCAGAAGCTTGAGCGGCAGGAAGGACCCTCCCCCGGAGCCTCTGAGGGAGCACGGCCCTGCCGGGACCTCAGTTTTGAATGTCTGGCCTCCAGAACTGTGGGAGAATAAGTTTTAGTTGTTTAGAGCCACCCAGTTTGTGGTAATTTGTACAGCAGCCCTAGGAAACCAAGACAACAATGAAACTAACTCAGACAAAGGTTATCCACTAGTGTTGAAACTGCCAGGTAAGTGACTGTGGGGAATTGGACGGGCACACAGAGCCAGAATCACACCAGGCACACAACTGAGCAGCAAAGGGGACCAGAGAGGTATCGGCCACTGCGCTAGACCAGGGTCAACCATGACGGCGGGTCAGCCAGGTTCGCCACACCTTCTGCTTAATGAAGTGGGGAGTACACACGACCACAAACGGTGAATCATCACGCCTTTAGCTGTAACTGCTAGAACATAAGGAATATGGGGACAGAAGAACAAGCTAAGAGAATCCAGACACATGGAGAAGGTCAGATATTCTGCCAGGGAGTGGCTGTTTCTTCAAAACCAGTGTTGCTAAAAAAACATTATAGAAAACAAAACCAAAAAACCCCAGCGATGTGAGAGGGACTGTACAAAATAGAGTGCGAAGGGCAGAGGGGATTTATCGTGAATTCAGCTCACCAACCTGGGCCCTTCGAAGACCCTGACTGTGCATTCATGTGGTGACTTTTTTTGTGTAGTTGCGGAAGCGAAGTATTTTAACCATAATCACCTGCATCCTCCGTCTCTTTTCTCCCGGCTCATTCAGACACGTCCTCACGATGGGGTCACTTGAACAATCAGGGGCATTTTTAGAATCCATTTAAGGGAGCATTGAGTGAGCTGAACTGAGGATAGACTTAGGAGTTGGGGTTTGGTAGAATACATGTATCTGTGTGTGACAGGTTTGCAGTAACTTCCATGTGTAGTTCTGTCATTGCTAGCTGTTCTGGAAAAGCTTCCAGAAACACTCCTGCCAGCCATTTGGATAACTTACCCAGGCTTCTGACACCCCAGGGCATGGGGTCAAAGGTCAAGTCTCAGTCTGAACTTGTCTGGTGAGTCCAGCACCATAGATGTGGGAGTAGAGAAGGAGTACAGGCTCCAGGCTATGGGAAAGCATTTCAATCATCAGGTGTGCAGAGCTGTAAGGGAGGTTACTACTGATGCCAGATCAAAACAGAGTATCTCCTGTGGGGAATGTGATGATACAACGTATACAATTTGTTTTCTTTTTTTTTTTATTGAAGTATTGGTAATTTACAATGTTGTGCTGGTTTCAAGTATACAGCAAACTGACTCAGTGATATATATATATATATATATTCTTTTTCAGATTCTTCTCCTTTGTAGGTTATTACAAAATATTGACTATGGTTCCCTGTGCTATACAGTAGGTCCTGGTTGTTTATCTATTTTATATATAGTAGTGTATGTATGTTAATCGCAGCATATACAATTTTTGAGGGACTCACACGCAGTGGGGTTTATCACAGTGCTTGTTTGAAATGCCAAGCTGGGGCAATTTTGTGAGTAGCAACATGCCCGCAGGGGAAGATAAGCGTTTTGTGCCCCTCGGCCATTAGTATTTCATAAACCACGCTCAAGGAACAACTAATTTTCTTGCTAATGTCCCTATAGAAAACCTTACAAAATTACTGTCGTAAGAAGAGGCAATCAAAGAACATGCCGGCGAAAAAATTGTAGGAAAAGAAATACTAGAGAATTGTATTAGGCAATGAATTAGCAGCAGTAGTCTGACGGTTTTCTAGTTGTGCTATATGTGGATTTGTCACCTTTTAGCTCATAATCATTTTGAAATTTCTCATTCTGAATAAATATTTGCTTCATGTAACTTTATATCCATAGTGCTGTGTGCTGTTTCTTACAGAGGCCCCACGTTCAGGGGCATAACCACCAGATGCAGTGCGTGACCTGCGGCTGGGCAGACCGGCTCCCAAGGACATTTTGGGGTGAACTGGAGACCCTTGCCCTCTGAGTGACTCTGGGAACAGGGGAGGATGGGTGAAGCCGAGCTGGAGAAATGGGAGGCGGGGGCTCCTCCGGAGTTCATGATTTCAGAGCAGTGCGGCCTGAACTGGTGCTGGGAGAGAAAGGCGGGGCCGGGAGGGATCAACGCAGGCAGACCTCAGAGAGACTGCAGGTCTGGTTCCAGATGACAGCAGTAAAGCGAACATCGAGGTAAAGCGAGTCACGTGAATTTTTTGGTTTCCCTGTGGATATAAAAGTTACGTTTACACTATACTGCAGTCTATTAAGTGTGCAGTAGCCCTAGAAAAACAATTTATGTTGGTGGGAATGTAAATTGGTACAAACATTATGGAGAACAGTACGGAGTTTCCTTAGAAAACTGAAATTAGCAATCCCACACCTGGGCGTATATCCGGAGAAAACCATAATTTGAGAAGATACATGCACCCCAGTGTTCACTGCAGCACTATTTACGATAGCCTGGACATGGAAGCAAATGAAATGTCCATCAACAGACGAATGGATAAAGAAGATGTGGTGCATATATACAACGGAATATTACTCAGCCATAAAAAAGAACGAATAATGCCGTTTGCAGCAACACGGATGGACCTAGAGATGGTCATACTGAGTGAAGTAAGCCAGACAGAGAAAGACAAATATGATATGCTTTCATCTGGAATCGAAAAAAACTGGTACAAATGAACTTATTTACAGAACAGAAATAGAGTCACAGAGGTGAAAAACAAACGCATGGTTACTGGGGGGAAGGTGGGGGAGAGGGGCAGGGAGGGATAAATTGGGAGGTTGGGATTGGCATATACACACCACTACATATAAAACAGATAACTAATAAGGAGGCCGAGTATAGCACCGGGAACCAGGGTCCACCATCTAGAGCACAGGGAACTCTGCTCCATACTCTGTAATGAGCTATATGGGAAAAGCATATAAAAAAGAGTGGATACATGTATGTGTATAACTGACTCACTTTGCTGTACAGCAGAAACGAACACAACATTGTAAATCAACTCTACTCCCATAAAATTTTTTAAAAATAAAAATCAGTGTACATACCTTAATTTTAAAATATTTTATTGCTAAAAATGGCTAACCGTCATCTGAGCCTTCCGCGAGTCAAAATCTTGCTGCTGGTGGAGGGTCTTTCTTGGATGTTGACGGCGGCTGGCTGGTCGGGGTGGTGGCTACTGAAGTTTGGAGCAGCTGTGGCAGTTTTTGAAAGAAGACCCCAGTGAAGTTTGCCACGTCAACTGACTCTTCCTTTCACAAATGATTTCTCTGTAGCAGCGGTGCTGTGTGATAGCATTTTGCCCGCCATAGAACTTCTTTCAAAGTTGGAGTCAATCCCCTCAAATCCTGCAGCTGCCTTATCAACTAAGTTTATGTAACATTCTAAATCCTTTGCTGTCGTTTCAACAGTCTGCACAGCATCTTCACCAGGAGTAAGATTCCATCTCAAGGAACCACTTTCTTTGCTCATCCATAAGAAGCAACTCCTCAATCGATTAAGTTCTATCATGAAATTGCAGCAATTCAGTCCCATCTTCAGACTCCACTTCTAATTCTACTTCTCTTGCTGTTTCCACCACATCTGCAGTTACTTCCTCCATGAGGTCTTGAAGCCCTCAAAGTCATCCACGAGGGCTGGAATCAACTTCTTCCAAACTCCTGTTAACGTTGATGCTTTGACCTCTTCCCATGAATCACGAATGTTACGAATGGCATCTAGAATGGTGAACCCTTTCCAGAAGGTTTGTGACTTACTTTGCCCAGATCCATCAGAGGAACTATCATCTATGGCAACTACAGCCTTCCGAAATGTATTTCTTAAATAGTAAGACTTGAAAGCTGAAATTACTCCTTAATCCATGGACTGCAGAGTGGATGTTGTGTTAGTAGTCATGAAAACAACACCAACCTCACTGTACATCTCCATCAGAGCTCTCGGGTGACCAGGTGCCTTGTCAATGAGCAGTAATATTTTGAAAGGAATCTTTTTCTCTGAGCAGTAGGTCTCAACAGTGGGCTTAAAATATTCAGTAACCCATGTTGTAAACATATGTGCTGTCATCCAGGTTTTGTCGTTGCATTTACAGAGCACAGGCAGAGTAGATTTAGCATAATTCTTAAGGGTCTTAGGATTTTCAGAATGTTAAATGAGCAGTGGCTTCAACTGCAAGTCACTAACTGCATTAGCCCCTAATGAGAGAGTCAGCCTGTCCTCTGAAGCTTTGAAGCCAGTCACTGACTTCTCTCTAGCTATGAAACTCCTAGACGGCATCTTCTTCCAATGCAGGCTGTTTTGTCTATGCTGGATAACAGATGTAGCCACCTTCATTAATTACTTAGCTAGATCTTCTGGATAACTTGCTGCAGCTTCCACATCAGCACTTGCTGCTTTATCTCCTACTTCTACGTCAGGAGACGGCTTCTTCCTTAAACCTCATGAACCAACCTCTGCTGGCTTCAAACTTTTCCTCTGCAGCTTCCTCACCTCTTTTAGCCTTCACAGAATTGAAGAGAGTTAGGGCCTGGCTCTAGGTTAGGCTCTGGCTTAAGGGAATATTGCGGCTGGTTTGATCTTCTATGCAGACAAGTAAAACTTTCTCCATACCGGCGATAAAGCTGTCTCGCTTTCTCATCACTCGTGTGTTCACTGGGGCAGCGCTTTTAATCTCCTCCAAGAACTTTTCCTTTGCATCCACAACTTGGCTGTTTGGTGCAAGAGATCCAGCTTTTGGCCTGTCTAGGCTTTCCACATGGCTTCCTCACTAAGCGTCATCATTTCTAGCTTTTGATTTAAGGTGAGAGACACGTGACTCTTATTTCTTTTGAACATTTAGAGGTGACTGTAGGGTTATTCAATGGCCTAATTTCAGTATTGTTGTGTCTCAGGGAACAGGGAGGCCCAAAGAGAGGGAGAGATGGGACAACAGCCAGTCAGTGGAGCAGTCAGAACACTCACAACATTGATCCATTTAGTTGGCCATCTTACATGGGTGCAGCTCATGGTGTCCCAAAACAATGGCAATAGTCATGTCAAAGATCACTGATCACTGGAATTATCACTGAGCCATAAAAAAAGAATGAAATCATGCCATTGGTAGCAATGGATGGACCTAGAGCTCATCATACTAAGTGAAGTAAGACAGACAGAGAAAGACAAATATCATATGATATCGCTTATATGTGGAATCCAAAAAAATAAGATAAAAATGAATTTATTTACAAAACAGAAACAGACTCCTCACGGACATACAAAACAAACTTATGGTTGCCAAAGGGGAAAGGTCGGGGGAGGGATAAATTAGGAGTTTGGGCTTAGCAGATACACACTGCTATACATAAAATAGGTAACCAACAAGGACCTACTGTACAGCACAGGGAACTATACTCGATATTTTGTTATATATATATATATCTGAATCACTTTGCTGTACCCCTGAAACTGACACGATATTGTACATCAACTCTACTTCATTTAAAAAAAAAAAAGATCACAGATCAGATCACCACAACAAATATAAAAATAATGAAAAAGTTGGAAATATTGTGAGAATTACCAAAATGTGACCCAGAGACGTGAAGTGAGCAAATGCTCTTGGAAAGATGGTGCCAATAGACTTGCTTGACACAGGGTTGCCCCTAACCTTCAATCTGTAAAAAAACACAGTATCTGCAAAATGCAAGAAAGCAAAACACAATAAAACAAGGTGGGCCCGTGCTCGAGGGACTCGGATGTGACGTAGGTGTCAGCCCCCAGCCCACCGGGAGGCCTGAAGAGCGTACACACAGGCCAAAGCCATCTCTGCGGTCAGCCCTGCCGCTCAGCCTTTTGCGGGCACCTCCCGGCAGGGAGCCCCAAAGCCCACCCCGAGATGCCGAAGGCGCAGAACGGATGGGAGGGCCCCCTCCGGCGGCACCTGAGGGTTTCTTACCCAAGCCTGACATGTATTTGTTACGTTGCGTTTTATGAGCATTGCACACAGGAATTCTTATTTTCTAGGTGTTTTCCTGGCTCGCTTGAGGGTAGTTTGAGAGAGGGACTTCACTATCTAGTCACTCAGCTAACTTAGCCAGAATCCATTTCCATTAACCATCTTCAGCAGAGTTATAGTCATATGATGTTTTTCTTTCTCCTAGGAGAAAACAGCACTAAAAAAAATCATGGCAAAATAACCTGGTAACTTTTTTTGTTGGCTGCGTTGGGTCTTCATTGCTGCACACGGCCTTTCTCTAGTTGTGGCTAGCAGGGGCTGGTGGCTTCTCTTGTTGCGGAGCACGGGCTCTAGGCACGCGGGCTTCATTAATTGTGGCACACAGGCTCCGTAGTTGTGGTGCACAGGCTTAGTTGCTCGGCAGCATGTGGGATCTTCCTGGACAAGGGCTCAAACCCATGTCCCCTGCATTGGCAGGCAGATTCTTTACCGCTGTGGAACCAGGGAAGCCCCAACCAGGTAACTTTTAAAGAACTGGAAGCAGAGGCTATTTCATAAACAAAGGATAATGAAGAAATTTATTTGCAACTGTAAAACATCTTAACAAACAACTAAGTAAGAAAGATTAGTGATAGATGAGTAATAACTACCCTGGTAACAGAAGCATCTTTCAGACTCAACCTCCTACCACTCGGGCTTTTGCTTCATCTTAATCCAGCAGCTCTGGCTGTCTGGCTTCCTCTTCTTCAAAATTAACGTTTCCTGGGAAGAAAAAGGAAATGTGAGTGTGTTACCTTTTTTCTATTTAAAAATGCATGATTTGCTAGCAGATCTTTTGCAATAGGTATTATAAATATTAAACATTTCTATTTATCAGGCAAAATCATGGAACGTTAAATTTTATCTTATACAGGCTTTTATAGTTTTTCTTTTGGTACCAGTAATAAACTAGGCAAAAGGTTTATTCAGAGTAAATGCTAAGACAAAGAACATCCATGTAAGTGAGAGTAAGGTCCAGCATTATCTTTTGCCTGTGCGCACTCATCAGTGAATAAAATTGCTGGACTATAATTTATAAGTAACACTGTTGAAACTCTGATCTCTGTGGAAGCTGTACTCCACGCTTCCCACCCTCCTCCCACACCCCCGTAAGAGCATTTGTGTATTAATGCTGAAAAATTAAATGGTAAAAGGGTTTAAATTTTGAAGGTGTTTGCTGTATATTATTATACGTGCATTATTATAAAGCGTTATAAAGGTGAAAAGCATGTAGTAAAGTGAAGCCATGGGATCAATCGACTGGGACCTGCAGCCCGAGGCATGCCGTATTGCTGAAATGCAGATTAGCAAGGACCCAGTTAGAGAGAACATGCATCGCACGGCTGTCCCTACCAGGACACCTAAGAAGGAGCGACATTCCCAGGGCAGGTCCTCTGAGATGTCCCATCCCTCAGGCCTGGCCCAAGGACGGCCTCGGTCAAAGGCAGAGAAAACCCTGCGCCCACCCCGGCGTGCCTGGTGCCTCCTTCCCTCCCGCCCTCCTGGCCCCCAGAGCGCAGGCTCACCCTGCTCTAAGCTGTCGTAGTGGAATTCCTCTCCGTCCTCCCTGCTGGCGTCTCCCTCCTCCTCTCCAGGATGCACTGAATCTAATTCCCCCTCTGACATGTCGTCGGTCGGAGGCTGGACCTCCTCCACCGGCTCTCCCCCGTCTGAGATGGAACAAAGGGAACCGGTATCAGCAGACGCCTTGCCACACCCACCCTGCTGACAGCAGTGCCCGCTTCTCCATCAGGGGACCACCCCCTAACTCAGAGTCACAGCTCCACCCAGGCCTGGCATCTGCTCCCTCATCCCCATCACAGTGATAGGCTCAGGGATGGGCATCACTGCTCTGAAGCGCTAATTCCCAAGGGCTTTTTATTTTAAGTATACAATATATATCCCAAGGGTTTTGATGAGCATTTGGAGAGAGAAGCTCTCTGTTCCCTAGGGTTCTTGAGCGGATTGGGTGGCAATCTGATAAAGTCACTGAGCTTTGGTCGCCAAAGGGAAGAGGATGCTGGCAAGCAGAGCCAGTGCACAGGAGAGAGGACATCCGGGCGCGGAGCCCTGATCCAGCCACACCTGAGGCTCTCTCCCCCCCCCCACCGCTCCAGTTGTATGAACCAATGAATTAGTATCAGTATTTTTCCACTTAGGCCAATTGGAACTGGTCTTCAATCACTTGCAACAGAAGGGCTCCTGCCCAGTGTAACCTACCTTCGACACTCCACAGCCCCCTGAGGACTTCTTAGGAAGCCCCCAGCGAGGGTCACAGAGAAACACTGTCCAGATCCCCTTTAGGAAGGACCTGTCATCCCAGCTGCTGTTGGAGCCTTGCCCAGGTCACACCCACCCA
The DNA here is from genome assembly GCF_003676395.1 of Aethalodelphis obliquidens. Taxonomy (NCBI): domain Eukaryota; kingdom Metazoa; phylum Chordata; class Mammalia; order Artiodactyla; family Delphinidae; genus Aethalodelphis; species Aethalodelphis obliquidens. The sequence goes on along the minus strand of NW_020837945.1, from coordinate 3,266,779 downwards.
ATCACTGACCAAGGGGAGGGACTCAGAGCCTGCTTCCCGGGGAGCCCTACTCCATCTGCCCCCCAGGGCCTCCATATACCCTCAGCTCCTGGGGCCTCGCCCTGGCTTGGTCCATCCGCAGCGGGCTGCTCCTGGGGGTGGGGCGGGGTCCACAAGGCCAATTCTGTGATTTTGGTCACTTTCCATTTTGGAACGACAGTTACCGGTGTCTCCTCCTCATCCTCTTCTCCTCTTTCCTAAGTTAAAAAATGTAACTTGACGGGCTTCCCTGGTGGCGCAGTGGTTGGGAGTCCGCCTGCCGATGCAGGGGACACGGGTTCGTGCCCCGGTCCGGGAAGATCCCACGTGCCGCGGAGCGGCTGGGCCCGTGAGCCATGGCCGCTGGGCCTGCGCGTCCGGAGCCTGTGCTCCACAACGGGAGAGGCCACAACAGTGAGAGGCCCGCGTACCGCAAAAAAAAAAAAAAAAAAAAAAAATGTAACTTGACCAACACGCATGGGACATTTAAAGTGAGGGGAGACGGGACAGGTTTTGAATTGCATTGGGGCATTTTTATAACAGGATTCAGTGATCAGAGTAATTGCCAACCCTCCATAGTATAGTCCAAGGGCTGAAAATGAATCTTGAAAGAACGAGGATGAGACACGAAGGTGAGGGCAAGGCAGTTCCTGTACTCATTCTGCTGACGGCACAAAAGACGTAACGCTTCCCAGTTAAGAAATGACCAGGACTAAGTGCCCTTTGCAGCCGCTCAGCTACATTTCAGCTCTAAGATTCCTTAAACATAACAAAACAAACACTGAAACTGAGCAGGACCTTGTGGGGCTCCTGGACACCAAAGCCTTTGTGTCCCCCGTTTCTTGTTTTAGGGAATAGGGCCCAGCCTCCATGACCTTCCCTGAGTTCCAAAGGGCAGGTTCAAGCGGTTACTAATCAGGAAAGGGATGCAGAGATAAGAGGGGAGGAACCAAGAGACAGTGGTGTAGCCTTGGGGCAGGGTCCTCGTTCTGCCTCAAGGGATACACAAAACAATGTCGCTGAGCCCTTCTGCAGAACTAAAACCCCCAAGAAATGGAAGATGTTCATTTGAAGATGTGCATTTGATGAAACTGGAATGTTTCATCACTACTTGATGAAACATTGTTCATTCCAGAGAGAAGGTCACAGTTTGATAACCTTGAGAAGCTCATCAAGAGACCACCTGAGGCCAGATTAAAGGAGCGCAGGCCCTGCACACACCCTGATCCTTATCAGCAGCCCCACCCTTGAACCATTGCTATGAAATTCCTCATCAAATTCCACCAGGTTGGGACACACAGTTTTGAGGGCATTAGCCCACTGTGTCCCCCTTTGCCTGGCAAAGCAATAAAGCTGTTCTTTTCTGTTTCACCCAAAACTCTGCCTCTGAGATTTGATTCAGCACAGGTGTACAGAGGCCACGTTTCGGTATCAACATCACTGTAAGAAAAAGCCTAAAAACACACAAAGACATCCATGGAATGACAGGGAAGGGCATAAACCCTGAAGCTCTCGTCTCAAGGATTATGGAGAGAAAAATAAAATGCAGTGGAAGTAGACAAAGTTCATCAGTTCCAAACGTGGAATAATTTATAATAATGAATAATTCCAACAAAGGTTAACAGTCAACATGTGGCAATCTTACCAAGCATATTGGTCTACGTCTCAGTTTTGTAACTATCACAAAACTCCAAAGATTGAACATCAATCTATAAATATGGAAAACTTCACTGTCGCAAAGATGATAATACCTGTGACAAAGAGTGACAGACCCCTGCCTATCACTTCCGTTGAGTCACTCGGAAATGCACTGTATTCCTCCATGTCCAAATGTCTGAGTTTCTCCAGGACAGTGGTGCTCAAACTTGAACTGCACCAGAATCCCGTGGAGGGGTTGTTGAAGTCCAGATCGCTGGCCCCAGCCTGAGTTTCTGATTCAGGAAGAATGGGGTGGGGCCCAAAACTCTTCATTTCAAACAGATTCCCAGGTAGGGCCAGAGCTGCAGCAGGGACTGCGCTTTGAGAACCGCCCCCAAGGGTGTCTGCTCTCTCATTGGCTCCTGTGTGATCATGTGACCTCCCCCGCCCTTCAGGCGCTCACTCCTCCAGCTGCTGGCCGTGTTGGCAGCTGGTTGCTCATAACAGAGTTCCTCCCAGGAACTGCCCTCCATCAAAGGAGGCCACATTGTCCAGGTTTCATGCCCCTGTCCACGGGCAGCCCACAGCCGGTGACTGGTCCACATGTGGGTCACAGGTCCTGGCCTCCATTCAGGACACTTTGAAGGGTCATCCCATTTCAGAGCTCCCATGGGGTCCCGTCAGAACCCAGCTTCCCCTTCTGCCCAATCCCCTTTCCTATACTCCCTTAGGGCAATTGGTCCCGACGCAGATCTGTAGGATCAGTATCACCAAGCAGCTCGTTTGCCTATGAACGTAGGAGTGATATAGACTCTGCAACCTACCACATCTGTTAAGCGATATTCCCCGTGCTGTTCACAGCCAATATCAAACACGTACTTTCCAGGGCCAACGGGCTACGAGCAAAGAGAAACCAAGAAATACTTCACTCTTGAGCGTCAACACCCAGTAGAAAGTACAAAATGCTTTATAAATGTGACTTTCATAAAACCTACCCCAAATCATGGAACTGGGGAAAATTCAGTATGGATTAAAGATGCTTTTGTGAACTAATGGCTAATGGAATGCAAAGTATAACGCCCCCTTTTGTTTGTTTTAAAAAAAAACTTTAACTACATTTTATCTCCTTATAAAAGTAATGTATTTATGACAAAAATTTCACTTAGTTGACCCACACAAACTAGCTAAAAATAGTACTATTGATATTTTTTAATTTTATCTAAATATAGTTGATTTAAAATATTGTGTTAGAACTACTAATATTTTGATGTAGTCTCTGTAACCTTATTTCTAATACAGAGATTTTTTTTTTAAATAAAAATCTGACCGTAACTACACGTGCTGACTCTTATTCTATCTTTACTTAGAAATAGGGCATGAATGACCTCCCATATCACAGATTCTTCCATAACATCAGTTGTCAACCTGGTATGTTATTTCATCAAAGAATCATAATCTGTTTTACTCGCCTACTATTGTTGACATTTGGTATGCTGATACTTTGGTAAAAAAATGCTATGGTGAACATATTCTGAGTTAAATCTTTAGGTCCACCCGTGGCATTTTCCTCGGGGTAAATTTTCAGAAGTTGAATTTCTGGATAAAAGTATGTGTTTTTATAT
>NW_020837945.1:3182540-3263401 GCF_003676395.1 Aethalodelphis obliquidens | reverse complement strand
ATATTTTTTTAAAACCAGAATAAGGCTCTAATAATTTTCTTTCCCACAACAGCACTTAAGAGCCTCTCGTCCGCAAACCCTTATTTTTTCTGGGCTTAACATTTGTTATACTTTTACATTTTTTATATACATGTAAAAACAGGACCTCATCCTTTGAAGTCACACCTTTTAAGTTATTAGTAAGGCTGAATTTTTTTTCAACATTTTTGAAATTTAAATCACGTTGATTAAGTGCTTTACAAATTAAATGTTACAAATATCCCAACCCCTTTTGTCAGATATCTTTTACATTTTCTTTATGGTGCTCTCTAATCTATACTGGCTTATTTTTATCAAGTGAAACCTTTTGGGTTTTCCTTTCTATTTTTGTATAGAAAGTCCTCTTCCTCAATCCAAAGGTCATAAATACTTATTCTTCTATCTGTGGCTTTCTTGTTTGCATTTAAATCTTTATTTCTTCTAGTAAGTATCTTCCTCTACATGCTGGAGGACAAACTTTGGTTTTATTTTTTCTCCCAAATGGTCATCAAGCTGTCCTAGCACCATTTCTTTTTTTTTTTTTTTTGCGGTACGCAGGCCTCTCACTGTTGTGGCCTCTCCCGTTGCGGAGCACAGGCTCCGGACGCGCAGGCTCAGCGGCCGTGGCTCACGGGCCCAGCCGCTCCACGGCATGCGGGACCCTCCCGGACCGGGGCACGAACCTGGGTCCCCTGCATCGGCAGGCGGACTCTCAACCACTGCGCCACCAGGGAAGCCCTCCCAGCACCATTTCTTGACTTCTCCCCACCATTCCTTTTAACTGGAAATGACATCCTTTCAAGTGCTAAATTATTTTATATACTTCGATCTGTCTGTGGACTCTCTAACCTGCTTCACTGATCTATATTTCTCTATCCTAGTATCACACTGTTTTCATTATTGAAGATTTATAGTGTGTTTTCATAACTTGTCAGCAAGGATGTGAACAGGTAATTGTCTGAAGGAAGAAAGTCAAACCAGCAATAAAAGTGTGTAAAGGTGCTGGGCCTCACCGGGAATCAGGAAATTCCACATTAAAACTATGAGATAACATTTTTTACCCACCAGATTTGAAAAGAAAATGTTAAAGACGAATACTATCCAATGTTGATGGAAGAAGTGATGAAGAGACTCCCATAGCCTGCTGACCAGAGTGTAAACTGGCTTAGCTTTTCAGGACAATTAGAGTAGTCATCATCATTTAAAGTATCAATACTTATAGATTTCGCAATTCCAGTAACTAACCTACATAAAAACTTCTGAATACACAAAAAGATAGCTTTTTGGGGGGTCCTGATATAGTGTGGTTCTATTTATGTAATTAAAATCCCCATGCTGTAACTCTGTATAAGCTGTACGTGTAAGTCTGTGCCTTTGCGATGCTTGAGGTGGGCAGGTGGGATCCAGAGTCTGGGCGTTTCACAGTTGGAACTACGCTCTGGCACAACTTTAAAGTCTTTTTCTAACTAGCAGAACAAAGCCCCACTCTGCTCTTACTCCTCAGATGAGTCTAGGTTTGCAGCATTCATTGGTTCCTCCCAATTAACTCGTATCTAATTGTCTTTCTTCCACCCACCTCCGTGTGCCGAAAAAGATCTCATGAGATTTTGCTGGGAGTGACGTATTCCATGTACAGATTTGAGGAGAACGTGCCTACACTTACAAAGACTAAAAGCAGAGTCTGCAATTAGGGTGTGAATTATATGGAAATGAAAACTGAGTTTTAAGGGTCTGAGGCTACTCTATTAAATCAGTTAGATGTTCCTCTGTCAAACTCTTAACACCTTTCATTTGCTCAGCAAACTCTTTCTTTGGGGAAAGTTTCTGCTCAACCCCTGATCAAGGCTACATGGCAAATGCAGGGTGGTAGGTAGGTTTCAAATTATTCAGGGTTTCTCTGCATCCCATCAGGGCTCGGGCAACAAGGACAGGTAAGGCCACAGAGTCCTCCAAACAGAAATGACCCATCACGGGTACTGCGAACCGGAAATCTTCAGACCCAAGGCCTCCAGTCCCACCACCACCTGGAGCAGGTGGGTGGGCGTGGGGCTCCAGGGAGGACCTGGTGGGTCTTCCTCCCTGCAGCTCCGGCTGCGGGCCTCCCCGGGGAAAGAAAGTCAAAAACACCCACAGGCTCAACTGCAGGAAATGCTCCGTCGTTGCAGACAAATACGTTATTTCATATCCGATTTACTCATGAGACCAAGGTCAAGATGCCCCCAGTGCTATAATGATTCCCGCTGCTGGGAGAGAGCATGGATGTTACTGAGATGCAGAGAAACTATCTGAGCTTCCCCCGCCCCCGCCCTGCCCTCTGTGGGTATCAGTGAGGCTCGGAGCTCAGCACAGCTGCCCTGTTTCCCTATCTGGAGGGGGTGGGAGGGTTTGCCTGGGTTTGTCCTATTTTCTGCTCACACATTTACACAGGCTCGGGGAGGAGGGTGTTGCTTATTTCATTGGCAAACATCGCTGCCCGTCGACTTACATTTTTGTTCAAGAACTTGCCCTGGTACCTGTGGTTCAGGTGGATGAGCTCGGCCGTGCCCTTCTGCTGGCCGTTCACCCAGGTACCCACGTACTTGCTGCCCGTCTCCGCGTAGAAGTAGGTGCCTTGCCCGTGCCTGGTGAAGATGAGGACCACGATGCACTCGGTTCTGTTGCAGTGAAAACCCTTCCAGGTTTATGAGATACACATTTGTTTTTTGTTTTTTGTTTTTGCGGTACGTGGGCCTCTCACTGCTGTGGCCTCTCCCGTTGCGGAGCACAGGCTCCGGACGCGCAGGCTCAGCGGCCATGGCTCACGGGCCCAGCCGCTCCGCGGCACGTGGGATCTTCCCAGACCGGGGCACGAACCCGTGTCCCCTGCATCGGCAGGCGGACTCTCAACCACTGCGCCACCAGGGAAGCCCTGAGACACACATTTGAATCAAGGGGGGCCTAGGCTGAGGTGGGCTCACCAGTGGCTTCTATATCTGGGCCCAATCTAAGCACACCTCCTGCTCGCGGCCCCAGCTGAGAGCAGGCATCCCTGCTGGACAGCGGCGGCCTCCTGCCTACCAGCTGGCTGGCGCGTGGAAAAGGCAGGGCTCCTGGGAGCTGCAACTCAGCGCCCAGAAGGTTCTCCCGTGCCCTCCGTGGCCTGGGGCCCTTGGGTGGGTTCCCGGGAACCTGCAGTCGCGCAGCAGTACATTGCTCCCACGCTGGCCTTAAAGCCATGAACCATGGGGCAGAGCTGGCCAGTGGGCTCTCCAGTCATGATTCTGTTGCTTAGTCACCGTCATGTGCTCATGACGTGAACTGATCTGCGGGCCCAGGGGGAGAACCGAACCTTTGGTGAGCAAACCACTCCCCGGTGTAGCTGTCATTGTTGACGTAGTAGTACACGCCGTGGCCATGCCTCAGGTCGTCCGCCCACTCCCCTGGAAGGGCCACACAAAAGCAGGGGTCAGGAGGAAACAGCTCCGCCCTTCACCGCTGTCCCTGCCCACTCTGACCCCCCTCCATCCCTGTCTCTCGGCCGGACCAATGGACACCTGGAGTGGGGAGCCGGCGGAGGGAGGCTGAGCTGGGCCTCTGGGGGGACGGGCTGGCAGGTGTATGTACTGGGCCACTTTTTCCCACTTGGCCGGCGGCACAGCAAGGCTTCAAGCCAGGGTTTGCTGCCCTATGGACAGTGGCCCCAGCTCCACACCCCTGCTGCCTCGTGTGCGTTCAGTGATCCAGCAACAACTTGGAGCCTCGGTGGTCTATTCTCAGCCACTTGCCGGCATTTCCATCTGTTTCCCACCTCGCACCTGCTCCAGCGCCTGGGGCCGCCCCCCCTGCACACCTGTGTTGAGCATCTTCGCCAAGTGGCTGCGAGCCGGTCTGCGCCCCTTTCGGCCAAAGCAGCGGCGAAGAAGTCCCATGTTAACTTGGGCTTTGGGCCGGAAGACTGTGGACTTACTGAGCTAAAATGAGTACTTAGCCTCCGACCTCAGAGAGGAAATCCCTGGGCAGTGACTGCGCCCTGCACCCATTAAGGTACAAAACCATAAGGGGACACGACAACTTACAACTGCCTCCAAAGGCGTTTTATATGTTAGCTAATAACCTTCACAGTAAAAATTCCTTCAACCCCCTACTCTGAGCGTGTATATGTGTATCTCCACATATGCATATATCTTCTCATACATCACATATATAATATATATAAATAGATATGTTGTTCAAATTAGATTAACATCTACGCTGAAATCAAAATGACAATAATGAGATTAGGTTCATCAGAATCTGGAAAGAATTAAATCCTAAATTAGATTGTGTCAAGTTGATTTAAAAAGCAGATGGGTCCTACGTCTGGAGCCAGGCTTCTAAGATTTACGAAACAAAACCAAAGAGGAATTCCATCTCTGGTAGGAACAGCAGTGACACTGTCCACCCAGGTGTAGGATTCCAGCAGAAGCCCTGTTTGAGGATGCCTCGGTTCTGGTTTTATGTGGCCACCAGACCCGCAGCTCCAGCCCACACCCTCAGAGGGTGGAATCCGTGGTAAGAAGCGCTGCTATCGCACAAGCTGCATTGTGGCCCCCCGACGTTTACTGAACACATACGATCCGTCAGGTCTGGTTCTGAGCATCTCACGTGTGTTCACTCCTCTGATCCTCGCACTGCAGGGGAGAAGCTGAGGCAGGGAGGGATGGGGTCCCCTGAACCAGGTCACACCTACTGTCACACCAGTTCCAGGGTTGGGCTCACAGACCTTTTTGGAAATCTGATGAAAACCAGATAACTTCCCAGAAAAGCAGCCCAGAACATAACCTTTGCACACCGTTGGCGAGGCTCACAGCCCACGCCCGCTCGTCTCTCTCCCTGGGTTAGGAACGGCCTTCACCGGTCTTTGGGGTGAGACGTCACACTGTCGTCACACCAGGTGACAATGGTGGGTGGGGCGGCAGTGCGGTTCTTGGAAATAAGGGGACAAGAGTTCCTGAGCCACATAACATTGGCACGTAACGCACTGCGGCAGAGGTAAGAATGCCACTTTAACGAGGCAGAACGCCTCCCAGATCAGAAGCCTTCCGTGAAGGAACCACCATCTAAACCAACAGCGTGCTCATCAGAAGAGGGGCTGGTCAGCAATGGAAGACGGCAAGAGCAGCTCCAAGGACACTCTACCACTGAGCACCAGTTGACCTGGGTCCAACCCACCCCCCGAGGTCCGTGCTCGCCCAGCAGCCTCTCTCAGCGCATGGGCCCCCAGGAGGGAATGTGCAGGCCACAGGGACAGTCACATGTCCCCCTGTGGATCCGTTCACTAATTACAAGGCTCTCTGGTTTCTGCATCAACCCTGTGAACACAGGAACGTAGATCGTATTTGTTGAATGACTGGGGAACTTGAAGCTTTCGTGTGTGCCTCAGCAACCCCAAGTCCTCCACAACACGGAAGTCTGCTTTGTGGTAATACTTTACCTTCATATCTTGATCCGTCTGGATAGATAAAAGTGCCTCGACCGTGTTTTTTATTTTTAACATATTCTCCAATGTACCGCGCACCACTTTTAAATTTGTAGGTCCCCTGAAACACATTGATTATATAATTCATATCAATCCTGAATTTAATCATTGCTAACAGAGTATTAAATTGGGTAAACCACCCACTCAAGTCACCGATTCTGACCTGGCCGTGCCTTTTACCATATTCGTATTTCCCTTCATACGTGTCCCCATTGGGCAGTCTCGCTTTCCCATGTCCATGCCGCTCACCGGCCTCGTTCCGCTCCCCTTCGTATTCCTGGACCGAAGAAAACAAGATGATCACAGTTACCATTTATTAAGCACTAACCAGGGACCTCCCTGGTGGTCCAGTGGGTAAGACTCTGCGCTCCCAAAGCAGGCGACCCAGGTTTGAACCCTGGTTGGGGGACTAGATCCTGCATGCTGCAAGGAAGATCCCACGTGCTGAAACGAAGACCCAGCGCAGCCAAAATAAAATTTTTAAAAAATGAATAAAATAAATAAAAGCACTAACTATGTGTTAGGCATTTTATAAATAGTATTGCATTGCATCCTCCCAATCCTTGGCCTTGTCTTACAGGTGAGGTAGGTACCACACCTGGGTGACATGGAGCATCTGTCCAGGGTCACACAGCTGGCACCTGTCCATGGTGGGACTTTCACTCTCTCCCTCCAATGTATTATGATAATCCTTTACACTGTAAACAAAACTGACCATTTTGAGGAAAATGCGAGGTGCACCAAGTTGTGTTCTTTATAGGAACACATTTGAAGTAGCATTTGCGGGTGGAACGTGTCCTAAACCCACCTTCCTCCAATAATACAGAACTTAAAATGCAAATCATCCCTGGGGTGTCTGTGGCCTGAAGACAGCTTTGACCTTCAAGGATGGTGGGAGAGGGGCGGGGGAGCTGAGGAATAAACTGGGCTCAGTTGTCAACTTGAGTCTCCCAACTCAATTTAGTTTATCTTATTTTTAAACTCCTTATCAAGAGACTTAAGGTTCAAACGCTCATAGCTAAGATCGATAATTAATCTATCTTAAAAGTAAATCAATGAAAAACATAATACAAGCTTGTCGCTTCCCTATTTTCTCCATCCTTCATGAAATAAACGTTTCTCAAGCACCTAATACATGAGCGTAGAGTGCAAACAATGAATGATGAAATGGCGAGGAGCAATGAAATGAAATGGCATAGAGCAATGATTTGACACGGCGCTGGATCTGGATAGACATTACACGTAAGCTCAGACACATTCAGTCAAGGGCTTCAGAAACAAACATTTTTGCAGTTCTTGTGCTTTTCTAGCACCGTTTGGCTCAGAAATTCATGCTCAGATTATAACGCAGAATTTTATAACCTTACAAACTTGTTTCAGGGTTAGTCTACGTCAAAGTGTACAAAAGGCTCCTCCTGCCGCCCCAAAGACCTCTCGATACACCCAGTACTGAGACGCTGGGGTGCCTGAATAGGAAGAGAACCCTTGAAAATGACCCCAACTGTGAATCGAACCTGAAAATTATGGACACTAAAAAGTTACAGATCGGTAGGGCCATTTGAGGGGATGAACTAGAAAGCTTACTGGGAAGGTGATGTAGCTTGGGTTCCCCAGAAGCAGACCTTGGAGACAGATTTTTTTTTAAGTGCTCCCAGGAGAAACCAGCAAACGGGGTGCGAAAACAGACGTGAAAGAGGCGGCTGCCAAGCATGGGTGATGTCGGGTGATGTCCCAGACTCAGCCTCATCGCACAAGGGGTTCTGGAGTGTAGATCCCTGCAGTTTGTCCTGCTTTTTAGCACTAGCTGCTGGCTGTCCCGGGATGCGTACATCCCAGGCACTTCAGCCGCTCCCTGCTGGCCAGGTGGCTCCAGTGCACAGAGGTGCTTGTCTTGAGCAGCAAATCAGGCAGAAGCTGGAAGATGGGTGTGCAGAGCTAGTAAAAAAGGTCTGAGCAAGCACATCTATCTCAGCAGGGGTGCTAGATTTTTCAGGTAATTCTGAAACTATTTCAACTCTGTACCCTGCACACACACAGCGGATGAGGTTCCCGACCTGCCAGCCAGGCAATAGTCACCCTCTGGCTTCGGGCAGCACAAACATGCCCACATGGAGCCCAGCTCACATCACTGAATGTGCATCCCTTACCTCCTCTCCGCTGTCTAAACCAGGAAATATTTCCAACGACCCGGGTCATTTCCAACAAAAGTGAAGAAAGCACATGTGATTACAGGCCTGTATGGTGATACTTCAGGAAGCCTTCGCTGAGCCTGGGACCGCCTTAGCATTTCTTGAAGGCTGCCAGGAAGCAGCTTTCCTCCATCTTCCTTTAATCCTGAGGACCCAGGCTCCATTACAGAAATAGTTTCAGAATAATATACAAAAATACATTCAAGAATAGTATGGTAGCTTGGGATGACCCAGCCATCCAAGGAAACTGTCTCGATGAAGGGTGACAGCAGGGAAGAGGACGCTTCCAAAGCCTTGCATTGGAAATCTTTGCCTTTAACGATAGGAGGAATTGGTGGAGGGGGGAGCGAGAAGGGATTCGGCAGGCGGACGTCATAACGTTTCACCTTTCACAGCCATCTTGCAGGACGCAGCGCCCGCTGTGGTCCTTGCTGTTGGCTGGGCCTCCCAGTGGGACTGTGGCTGGCCTCCAGGCCACCCCACTCTCCGAAACCGGCTTCCAAGGGTCCGCGCACCCCTGGGAGCTCCCCCCCCTTACCCGGAGATCTCACCCCAAGATATTTCTCTCCCTCCTCCTCCAACTCTTCCGAGCCCAGGTCCGACATGATCCCGCCCCAGTCTGGATCCCGGCTGCCGCCTGAGCCTTTCTAGTCGGTAGGTACCAGCTGCCTGCACCGCGTCCGCCGTCGCCACGGAGACGCGGCCAGGCCCGCCTTCCTCCCAACTGGGGCGTAGAAGCCGAAAGGTGGGGGTAGGAGTCACTGTTAACCATCGCATGCTGTCATAGCAACGGGATGCATCCACCAATCGCCGCTTGGGACGGGAGAGAGGCGGGGCCTGGGGCGGGAAGGCGTAGGGAGAAGCCAATGGCAGCCTTCGGGGGCTGTCATAGCAACGAGAAGGGGAGCCTCGGCCAATCGTCGCGCAAGAGGAGTGAGGGGGCGGGGCCTGAGGCGTACTAGGTACCCACCTGCTCGCTAACCTGGACACCACGTGGCTTGCCCCCTTTAACCAGCTGCTGGGTGATGCTGCAACGAGGAGGGGTGCAGGAAGCGCGTCGGGCCAGTTCTATTGAGGCCTTCACCCCTGCCTAGGGCTGGGCACTGCCCCTTCCCAGCCCTGGCCACTGGTTCCTCGGATCCCTCGGCAGGCCCTCTTCACCTTTCTGAGCTCTCTTCTGATCCTTCGGTGTTGGCGGTCCACAGAGATGTGTTCTTCGAGATCTTTTCTCGTGTTTGTAAACATCTCCTCCTGACTCAAGGAGTCAGCTCCGACCTACTAGCAGATGCAATCTACCCTGATGCCCGTCAGGGTTTGACGTCTCTCCTCCACCCTAGGTGTGAGTCCAGCCCCCTGGGGTTCCCATATGGAGCTCGCTCCCTCACACACGCCTAGACAGTCACTCACACGCGCACACATACACCTGCACATGGACACTCACTCCCACTCGTTAATGGGCCCCTCCTCCTAGCTTCCCTCCTGTCATCTGACCCTCGGCCTGCCCAGGGCCCCTCATGATCTCCTTCCCAACTCGTCTGTCACCAGCCCTGATCCCAGCCTGTAAGTTCTAGCAGTGGTCTCTAATTCAGCCTCTCTATCTCCAGCCTTTGGTACTCTTCACCACCTCACGTTCCTTCTCTACTCCGAAGCCCAAATGCAGACCAGCCTTATCCACTGGCGTTCAGTCCCTCCATGTTCAAGCCCTAAGTCATCCTCTCAGCCTCACAGCACACCATCCCCTTCTTATACTGGTTTAGATGCTTCAGACAAAAGAAAACCACAGGCACTTGCCCCAGTACATCCTTCACTTCTCCACTTCTATGCCTCTGCCTGTGTCAGACTCTCCCTGGAAAGTCTTCCTTCCCCCAGCCCTGCCTATCAAAAGTCATAGCCATTCATCAAAGACTGGATACGAGACCACTTCCAGAAAAAGCTCCAAATTCATGATAAGGGTGCCCTCGTGGAGGAAGAGGGGAATGGGGCTTAGAGAAAGAGGAAAGCCCTTCAGCTCTGTATCATCTATCTGGCTATCATCCATCCATCTACCTATATATTTTAAAGGTCTGAGTGTGACAACATGCAAAATTTAATTTTAAGTAGTGAGTTTTTATTAGTATATAATAACCATATTTCTCTGTATTTTTAACTTTTTGCTCTAAATGTTGGACACCTCCCTCCAGTTTCTACTGATCCTTCAAGTTAGCTGTGCTCACTGTGTCTCTCGTAATTCCCATCGTGCCTTTAGCCATCTTCATCAAATACACGAGACAAGTTCTGTCTCATGTGACAGTCATCTGGGTATCAGGAGCCATGCCGCCCTCATCTTCGTTTCCCCCTCAGCACCTCATGTTTTGCACACAGTGGATGCTAAACCAGGCCACGGAAATCCAGTCCATGTGGGCCTTCCGATCCCCTGGTGAGATGGAAGTGTTTCTCCTTTATCACTTTTACTTAAAAGAATCTCTGTTTTGTGTGTGCAAGTAAACAAAGACCACCCAATGAGAACAAGCAAAGACTATTTATTCGCGGCTTGCTATAGCAAGGGACTCAGCCACCATCACTTGCATTTCGGCAGAGACTCAAAGGCAGGCAGAGGAGAGGGAAAGCTTTATGGTGGGAAAAAGGAAGGGGGTTGGTGCCCTGACTGCAGGCTGTGGGTGTGGGAAAGCTGCCAGAGGGCTCGGGAGAACCGAGACAGCCCATGTGTTTGGTTACAGTAAAAATTCAGCTTTCTCTGGTTGGTCCTACGGGGGAAGGGGGGGGCAAAAATTAGGGTGCCTCTCAGTGATAATCAAGTCCTGGCCATTTGGAGCCCATTGTTAAAGGGGTTATTGTTTGTTACTGGATCAGCTAGTAGAGCTAGCGACTGACTTCCTGCCAGTCTGGCCTACAGTAGGCCGGCTTCTTGCGATGGCTACTGTGGATAGTGGGTTGGTTTCCTGGGCTTTGTCGCTGCCACTTGTGGGTCAGAGTTCTATTTCTATATATGGTTTGGCCATCGTACATTTTAATGTGTTTTTGCAAATTATACAAATAACTGTGTTTCATCTTAAATCTAAATATTGTATGGTGCTCTTAGCTGCTTTTGAGATTTAATACTTCAACAATAACCCCAACTTTTTGTTTATTTAAATCTAATATTTAAGTATTTTAAAAAATTGATCTAAATGGAGGGAAACCAGGTCTTAAAGTCATCTTCGTTTAGTGGAAATATTATTCCCCTAGAGCCAGAATGCCCAATGTCAAATTCTGGGTTCCCATGGCCTATTCGTTTTGGTGACCTCAGGCAACTCACCTGCCCTGAGCCTCAGTTTCCTATTCTGTAAACTGAGGGGAATAAACCCTTCCAAACTCGAAGAGCTGCCCTGGGGATCAAAAATGGTACCTTATTAATGTATCGTTATTTATTATGATAGCTATATAATGCCATCAATGAAGATCTAACAAAGAAATCACATATCGTTAATAGAAAGTTCTCCTCGCACCCACCCACCCCCCTCCCAGGTGTGTCGTGTGATGTTGCTGGGGGATGGGGAGATGGGGGAGGGTAGCAGTGCCTGAGGAAACACAAAGGCCAAATCCATGAGGTGAATGGCTGAATAATCAACAGATCTTCCAGAAGACACACAGCATGCCAACGTTTCCCTCTGAAACAACAGCATAATGGAAGGTTGCAATCTCAACCGCATCTCAGGCCCAAATCCATCACTTACCGAAAAAAGAAACAATGTACAGGCAAATTAACACACAAGACCCTACAATTATATTGTTTGTTAGTTGCAAAGAGAAAAAGATTGTAAACACCCCAAATTCACAGTTTTTCTTCTGGGAAAAAGTGGGGACTTTAGAAGGACCGATGACTATGGTTTTCTTCTTTATACTTGTCAGTTGCCACATTTACTACAGTGGGGTGTGTCTTTTTATAATAATACCTCAAAATATTTTAAATATTAGGGATCTGGAATGGTAATACAATCAAGAATATGCAACCAGATGTTAGCTTTTTTGCATATAAAAATAAATGTCAGGAATTCAGTTTTCAAATTTTCTCTAAAAATGCCAGTGAGTAATGTTTGCTAAGTTCTGACTCTGTGCTGGCAGTGTTTGAAGAGTTTTATATATGAATTATCTTAACAAATCCTCACTGTCATTTCTCCATTGTACAGCTAAGGAAACGGAGCCACAGAGAGGTAAAGACATTGCTCAAAATCACACAGCCAGTGGGATTCAAACCATGCCATCTGACCCAAGCTATTGCTGTAAATCACTACACTCTACTGCCCCCCCAGATCTCTGATTTAAAGGCATAACTATGCTCTTCTGGGAGTGACTTTAACCATCTACCAAGCAGAGAACCACTGGCTCAAAGAGCCTTCGATTAAAAGACTCAGAAAGTGGTTTAAGCACACCCTGTCCTGGATCACATCATAAGCCGCTGGGTGCCTAGCCACTGAATTATTAGATCCTAAAATTTACAGCTGGATTTATGGCTTATGCAAATTAGTCAGAATCCTCCCCACCCGCCAAATCTTTCAGTCAATCTATAGTAATTTCATTACCCTGCAGGTTTAACAATCGTCCAAATAAGGCAAGATCAGGTAAACATCAGGACCGGCCTCCCAGCCTCCTGCAGCACAGAGCCCAGAAACTCCTTCCAGAAAGAGGCTGCTCCCCGCTCACTGCAGGTAGGAAGCCCCACCTACCCTCTCCCTATGAGACCTGCGTAGTCCAGAAAGACCTCATTCGGCCAGCCTGATGCCGGGCAGCCCCAAACTCCCTGACCCTTAAGCCCCACGTGACAGGCAAGTACTTGGTGATCACAGAAGCAGCGATTTCAAAATCCGAAGGCCTGCGAAACTGTGGCATAGCTCATCCTCCTTTCCCGGAGACAAAAAGGTGAGGCCTCACTAGGAGGAGTTTCTTCACTGGAAAAAGGAGGAAATCCTACTTCTCAACCTTGACAGGGAGGCACTTCCCCTACTCCCCCAGCCGGCCCTTCCCATCACCCCCCGGGAAGGGGTTCCCATCCTCTCCCCTCCCCCTCCCCTCCCCCTCCCCCCCCCACCGCAGGGAGCGTGCGCAGATGAGCCCTCCGTGGAGAAGGGAGGGGCGAGGCGGCAGGGCTTCAGGTGAGCCGCGGAGGTGAAGGACCACGGTTCCTCCCAGCTCCATTCCCCCAGGCAGAAATTATCTTCTTGCTTTTCTTAAATATAAATGAGACCCTCCTCTCTCTACTTCTCCCACCCCCAACAAAAGAAGGGGTGAAGGAAACTCGATCCGTGGTTCTGCCCGGAGGGGCTGGGGATAGTGGCTTCGGCTCCTACGGTGGGACCGCCCCGGGGGAGGAAGGTGACTTGGAGGCCTCCTGGGGGTCCGCTTCCGGTGTTCCACAGCTTTCTGACCCACCTCCGAGCTGGGTCGGGGCTGCCTGGCCGTTGCCATGGCGACTGGCTGAGGCCCTGAGCCTGTCCCTTCTGGACCGTGGAGGACAAGGCAGAGGGGAGTCGGCAAAGTGCGAACAGGGTTGTTTCTGTGTTTGTTTACAACTGCTCAGATAAAAAGCAGGGACTTTCAACAAAATGAATTCAGGCCCATCTTCGGTGTGGAAATGTGTGGTTGTTTATTAAAACACTTGTGTTCTTGAGAATGGAACTATTTTATATATATATATATATATGCACAATTATAAACATACACTTTTAGGTATATCTATAGGTAGATATAAAAACACAGGCCTTGTAACTTCTTTTTTAAAATGGAGTTTTTATGGCATTTAGTGGGTAGGAGTCAGACCCAGGTTTGAAATCCTAGCTCTGTTTGCTTCTTTCTGAAGCCAATTTACCCATCTGTAAAACGGAGGTAATAGTTCACTGCCCTTTTAGGGCTGTTGTGAGGTCTAAATAAGATGTTTATAATGAGCTTAGCACGGGCCTAGCACACAATAAAACATCTAGGAAATATTAGCTATTACTAATAATTGTACTATTGTTACTCCGCACTTAGTAAATGTTAGCTATTATTGTTAATAATTACACTGTGGTTACTCACATAGTAACCAAGCACGTTCTGTCCATCCATGGGTCTTTGGGGAAGTTCTGACATCAGGTTGTCTTGGTCATTTTCAATTGTGTCTTCCCGGAGAGGATCAGATTGCCAAAGATGTTTCAACCAGGTAATCGTGACAATCAGAAGTTAGTCTGTGAAAAACAGATTATGTTTAATGCTTATATCCATTAGCACTGATACACATGAGGATGGGAAGAGACCGAAGTTTCTAGAAAGATATTGACGAGTAGATTCTTACGTAAAAGGAACTCTTTTAACTGTTTGATGTTATGTCTCTTATAAAAGTGACAACTGACAAGGAGGAAATAAACAGATACACACACCCCTACACACCTACGTGAGGTATGCGGTTTCATGGAAGGATATTGAGAATGCTATAGTCCAGAAAGGAAGTAAATTCTTTTCCATCCAGGTAGTGGGATTATTCAGTAATTCAGCAGCAGCAGTAGGCGGACGGGTTCATGCAGTCAGGCAGGGTGGAGCCAGGAGACATCAGGAAGTTGGGCCAGCTCGAGTTTATGTTAGGCAGCAACTTGAGGGCACAGACTGTGCTCACCTGTGCTCACGTGTGCTCCCCTCACCACCCCCCCCCCCAAAGCAGTGCCCGGCACATAGTAAGCCCTCAATCAAAGAAGCTTGTGATCGTGGTGTTAGGTAGCATTTTGTAACAGAGTTGTACTTTATGCAACACTTGGGAAAGAAAAAAAAGGTAAAGTATATCAATTTCTCATTCTTTTTTTCTTCTATCTTGTTTTTTTTATTCTCCTTAAATCAGATTCCATTTTCCAGGGGCTCTCTCAGTATGTCAGTTAAATAACTATGGCTTAGTGTGTGCTGGGTCCCTGGTCATATACTAGGGGTTATGAGGAAATGAGGGAAGAAAAAGTACAGACCCATTTGGGGCAAGTTTGACATTAATCCATGCTATTTAAAAAATTACCAAAACTATGATATCTGATGGCTACATGTTAGTGCCTCAACCTAGAATGGATGTCCTTTCCGACTAGTGGATAGGAAGGTTGCTTCTGTGTTTGATATTACCTGTCACCTTGCTCTGGCCAGTGGTAGAGGTGGTGGGAGAGCCCATGGTACAAGGGGCTGCACCTTCTAGGCCTAAGGATGGAGCAGTCTCTCTGAGCAAGGAGCAGGTGGGGAGGCTGCAGGCCGCTCTTCCCAGAGTCGGGCTCACCCTACCCAACCTTCAGGAGGTCGTAAGGACCAAATAAGACGGTGAGGATGAGAATGCTCTGGAAACGGCAGATGCTGGAGAAACGTAATGTGTAAGTTGAACTCACATTTTTAATTCACTGATCGTACAATATTTGATGCAAACAGAAGAATACATGTTCATATGTGTCAGTGACGTAGCAAAGTCACACACAAATACCCGGGAACCTACTTCCCCAGATAAAGAAATGAATGAAGAAATAAAGAGAATCACCACGGACATCTGAGTGCAGAGATCTCTGTCCACACCTCAAATCCGACTCTGTAGAATTTGGTTATAGAGAATGAAGAGTTACTGGGCCGGTGGGAAGGAACCTTAAGACTAAATACCTACTACCACATTGTCTTTTAGAACGGCCGGCCTGGGCCTGCTCCCTCCAGCAGAGTGACCGATTCCTGCTGCTGCCTGGTCTGCTGTAAGTCCTTTCTCTTCTTTGCTAATTTGCTGGGCAAAACAGCGTCTCCTGGTGCCTTTACTTTGTACTTCCTTGATTATTTGTGAAGATAAGCACTTTTCCCTAAGGCTCGTTCTCCATCTCCATTAGCTGTTGTTAACTATTTAGATCACATGTCTCCAGGACACCCTCAGAGATGCGTGTATGTCGTGCTCTCTTTCTGAAATGCAAGACTTACCTGGGTCTTGTTTCTCTACCTGGGGAATAGTTCTTCAACTTTACCCAGATGTCACCTCCTGGGGACGCCTTTGCCGGCTGCTTCAGGCCCCTCTGACCATCCCTCTGGCTGTGCCTGTTGCCCTCCTTGCATAGTTGTGACTTGTGTTTCGGGGTCAGCCTCCCTAAGGGTCCCAGGGCCTTGACCCCTGCAGTCTAGCGCAGAGCCTAGGCTCGGATTATTAAAAATTACTAAACGCTCTTGGCAAAATTGAGGAAATTCAGTAAAGTACAAAGAAGAAAGTAAAGAGGACCACTAACCCCACCTCCCAGAGAGAGGTGCCCCTGCTGGCATGTGGTGCGCGTCCTCCCGGGCTTTTTGAATGGGTACATATAATGTGTGTGCTTAATTGAAGTCATTTTATTTATCACTTACCATTATGGGGTGACATGTCCAAACTTCTTCAAAAGTGTTTAAAAGACTGAAAAGTATGTCACCTTAAGGATATACCAAACTTATCTTGACTCGATCAAGATTTGATAAAAGAATGAATGGGAATGTTTAATACAAGTTTGAAGGATGTAGGGGGCGTTACCTAAGGAAATTGTACTCCATTGTGTTACTAAGAAAATACCGTTTCAGGTGTCTTTTCTGGGTACCTCATTCCCCCCTGCTCTGGGATGACCCCCTGAGGGGTCCTTTCTCAGCTCTGGGTGCTGGCCTCTCCTCCGTGGCTCTGGCGTACCTGCTTGTCTGTATGTACAGGCCCAGAGGGAGTTTAAAGTACAGTCCCTTGGTTTATGACACGTATTTTACCAAACCACACCTAGGCTGAAAAGTACTGAGCCTTGCTGAAGACCGTATAAAAATATTCCAACTTGGTTATCCTATTTATCTGCACTAGCTCAGCTGAGGGGTGACTCCCTAGTTGATGGACCGGTTTCCTATTTCCCTTTCCCTGACCTGCTATGACCTTATAGGCTTAAAACTAGGAGGAATTTACAGCGCATGGGCTCGGGCAACACGTGAGCTCCAGAGGGGAGCTCCACTGCCAGGAACACTTGGCCGATGGAAGCAACAGTCCCTGCATTCGGTGCAAGCCTCTCTAGCAGCCCCGCTGGAGTCAGGGTCCAGCTACGCCCAAGGCACTCGGGCATCCTCCAGCGACCACTCCCCTCACCCCAATACAGAAGAAAAGCAAGAAAGCGCTCAACTAGGAAAAACTGCCAGGGTCCTGGAAGCAGGGACCTTTGCCCACCTGTCTTACACGAGCAGTTCGCCCAGGACCGCCCTCGCAAATGTCAGTTGTCTCAAGTGTTAGGTGTTATCGTAGGACTCACAAGGCTCCTCTCCCCCAAATGCGTCCCAACTCGGGTATCACGGGGTCTAAAATCCTACCGCTAACAAGCCGCTGCCTAGGCTAAGCACGTCGTTCTATGTTTTATTTTTTTTAACATTAACGTTTATTTTTATTCTGTTTGAAAATACACGGCTTTGTCCTTTTTGTGCCTCTTCTCACAGCCCAGAGGCAACCGCTTCCCACTCTTAGCCTTTTCTCCACGTTTCCAAAGACGATGAGTACACCGCGACTTTACTGCCCAGCTTAGACCTCTTGCTCTGCAGACGAGATCTAGCTCTCTGACGTCCCCGAGGATAGTTCTAAGTGCTGTTAAGGCTGCTGCCTGAGATTTTCCCATCCAGGAGGAGAGCCTTGGGTGGGGACAGAAGGGGTGACTCACAGAATACGTGAGTCAACTAGGGTCGAATCAAGAGATCTGCAGCCCGAGGCAGCCGGAGGCCTGGCCGTCTCCTCTCTGGGCCCCTGGGGACCCAGCAGACCTGCTCCTCCATTCTCGGTCAGGCTATGGCTCCTTGGTGTGTGGACTCTTGTCTGCCTGGAATACAGATGTGCTTCTAGTGGGAGGCTCTTCATTCGGTTCTTTACCAACAACATTAGCAATGGAACCAAAAATCTCCCCGGCTCACCGGTTGAGCGCCCCATACTGCTAAAATCCTTGCTTTTTGATCAGCGGAGATAAAATGAAACTCCTTCACGGTCAGGAAACGCGTTCCGTTTCCTTATCTCTCTAATAATATTTCATGCTTTTCTGCTTTCTAAGCTGGAGGCATTTTCACGAGCTCTGAAGCCCAGTATCCTCAAAGCTCCCTACAGGGAGCCATCGGCCCGCTTCCGCCCTCCCCAGGCGATGTCTGCTCCCCCCTGGATGCACACGCCTCGTGGTTTTCCTGCAGAGACAGAGCTTCTGGGCAGAAGGTCCTTTTTCCCAGTCTGATTTCTCCTTGCAATGCCCAGCACTAGCACAGAGCTTGTTTGCGCGTAGTAGGTTTGCATTCCTAGTGCCTCTCTACCATGGATGACCCAACCCTCCAGCAGGTGTCAGAGTTACCTCTTTCTTAAGACCAGGGAACAGGAGTGAGTCTTCCCTGCGAGTTGGGGGCCGCGAAAGCCAACCCTTCCAAGTGGAGCTGTCCACCTGTCTGTCCTCTCTCAGCGCCACTGGGGCTCACGGACACGCTTCCACCACCTCTCAGATGGACGCTGAGAGAAGTTCATTGTCTCATGACCCTCTGTCTTGTCTCCAGGCCACACCTGCTGTCCCCTCCCCAGGGTTCCCAATAGTTCCCCGGAACCCTCTCCATTTCTCCAAAACACCTCCTTCTTCACTTTCACAACTGACTCCCTTCTGCGACAAAGGGGACAGAGGGAGGAACCCTCCCCTCGTACCAGCCCACTGGCAAAGTGACGGCTCTCTCCCCTTTTTCCATCGTCTCTTCTCCAACCCGAGGCTCATTCCTCCTCACATGTTCTGGATTCCTCGTCTTTCCGCCTCTGGAGGGACATGTGTCATTCAAGCACGCAGCTCCCTTTCCTGGACGTGTGGACACCCACCCTCCCTTCTGGCTGCTCTGGGACCTGGGCCTCCCGTGAGAAGGGGCTAATTTCCAGGTCTGGGGCAGGAGGTGCATGGGATGAGCTTGTGAGGACATCTTGTCACCCTAGAAAGCAAGGACACTGTCAAAGGTACCCGGGTCACGTCAGAAGGACTCACTGGCCAATGCAATTCAACAAGGAGAGTAACTGGAATGGATGCAAATACAGCAACTGTGGCTCAGGCCACTCGTGCGGAGAATAAAAAAGCAGAACAAAGGAAAACTCACGGCTAACTTTTGAAGAATAGTAGAAAGTCAACTCATTACTTTGACAAGTGGCAAATAAAGGAATTCCACGTGTATCCTGCCTCTCCCATACGAGCCGCGCTTCAGAGTTAACTAAGTAACTGATGAGGGGAAGTTTCTCTTTATAGAAGTAGGCTAGCAAATAAAAAGGAAACAATGAAATTATGATGTCCATTTCACAACTATGAATTCTACTTCTAATGAATTAATGAACTTAGGCAAGGAACGTCTAAGTACGGCAGAAGATGACCAGATACCAGGTGCCTCACTGGCTTGAATCGTCCGGAATCTGATCAAGCCTCGGGAGCTCCTTGCCAATTTCAGGTAGTACAGGAAGTACATAAAGAATATGTTCGACCCCATCACAACGATGGGGTCAGCACAGTGCAAAGCGTAGGAGACTCTGCAGGAAGAACGGCCTGGCCTCCGTGACAACAGCAAGAAACTTCTTAGGACAAAGATGCAGGGGAATCTCCAGATGGAGAGATCTAGGAGACACATCAGACAATACATGTGTGGACTGTTTGGGTCCCCATCCGAACATACACTGACAGAGTGAGACCATCTATAGGGCACTCAGGGGAGTGAGAACACGGGCTGGGGATTTGATGCTATTATGGAATTATTCTTGCTTGGGGAGCCCTGATGACGGTAGAGTGATTATGTTGAAAACTGTATCTTTTAGAGATACACACTGAAACTTTACAGGTGAAATATAACGTCTGGGATTTTCTGCAAAATATCCTGGGAGAGGAAGTGGGTCAAGACAGAGGAAACAAAATCGGTGGCACATTGATGAAGCCAGGCAGTGGGTACCTGGGGCTTCATTATAAGGTTCTCTCGACTTCCGTCTACGCTTGAAAATGTCCATGCACTTCCCTGGTGGTCCAGTGGGTAAGACTCCGCACTCCCAATGCAGGGGGCCCGGGTTCGATCCCTGGAGGGAGAACTAGATCCCCCATGCACGCCGCAACTAAGACCCGGCACAGCCGAGAGAAAGAGAGAGAGAAAGAGAGAAAGAAAGAAAGAAAGAAAGAAAGAAAATGTCCTTGCGTTTAAGAAATGTCCTTCCTCCCCGAGTCCTTCTCCAGCTTTGGGCCCTTCACTTCTCCCCAGCGCAGCCAACCTTCCTGAAATGGTTTTCTGCTCTCCTTCCTCACCCCCACCCAGGCCTCTGCCACCCCCCACCCAGGAAGCTTCACGACCTTCAGGGTGAGGCCAGTAGACAATGACTTCCTTGCAGCCTCCAGCTCCACGCCCGCTCCCTCCCCATCAGCAAACACTGCCTTGCTGCAGCTTCCTGGACATCACACTCTGTGGCTTTTCCCTCTGCTCCATCCACAGCTTCCAGGCCCTCCTCCCTGCCTGGCCCTTAGATACTGGCACCCCTGGGGGCTCAGCCCTAGTCTCCGGCCCCGGGCAAGCTTTCTCCTCCCCTGCTGTCTGTACCAGGCCTCTCTCACCCACCTAGGATTCTTCCAGAGACTCCAGACTCACACATCCAACCCCAGTTAACAGCCCACGGGAACCAAACGCTCAACAAGTATAAATTAATTCCTTGCCCGCACCCTGCCCTTCAAGTCTGCCTGTCCTTCGTCTGTCGCCTCGCTCCATGAAGATGCCGCCATCCAGCTCGCTGCCCAAGCCGGACAGCTGGGTGTCATCCCAGCTCCGTCTTCTGCTTTCTCTCACCTCTTGGGCCTTCCTTAAGTCTGTGCTCCCAGACAACCATCCTCGGGCCGGATTGCTGCCAGGGTCCTCAGCCTCCCCCCTCCCTTTCCCTGCTCCGTCCCCGCTCCCCATACCAGCCTGCGGGCTTGTGTCCACGCTGTGCCCCCTCTGCACAGACCATGTCCCTTCTCTTCCTCGAGCGCTTGGCCAACTCCTTGTATGCTGCTGAGATGTCACCTCCTGTGACCATCAAGTCTGGGTCAGGTGACCCTCTTTTGCACCCCATGTCCCCTACTGCACTGTGTGACACAGTGCTGTGATGATCGCTGGTGACCTGTCTTCTGACCTCTCCACTAGCTGGGAGCTCTTGGTGGGGAAGGACCACATCTGTCCTGGGCTGCACTGTGTCAGGGGGGCTCCCCCGGCCTCCGCCCCCCTCCTAGATCAGGGCAGTTGGAGGGCAGGAGGGGAAGTGGGGCTGTGGACTCCCTGCTTCTTCCCCGCTGCTGCTTCTCTACCAAAGTGCCGCCCTGGTCCAGGGGGTCCCTCTATAGCCTCAGCGCCCTGGGTTCCAGTAATGGCTCACATCCCTGGCCTCTTCAGGCCTCAGGTGCCCACTTCCTGCTGCCTCTGGCCTGGGAGTGCCTTCTCCACCACCTGCTCAGACTTATTTAGCCTCGTAGTGGGTTAAATAATGTCCCCCTCCAGCCCCGCCCTGCCCCGCCCCACAAACTCATGTCCCTCCCTGAAGCTCTGACCGTGACCTTACTTGGGAATAGGATCATTGCGGATACAGTCAGTTCCGTTGAAGTCCTCCCGGAGTAGGGTACAGCCTAAATCCAACATGACTGGTGTCCTTACAAGAGGGGGGGACACAGAGACACAGACACACGGAGAGATGAGGTGAACACAGACAGGCCAGGTGACGACAGAGGCCTATTAGAGCGATGCACCTACAAGCTAAGAAACACCCAGGATTGCCAGCGACGCCGCAAGCTGAGAGAAGGGCACGAAACCCATTCTCCCCTGGAGGCTTCAGAAGGAGCACGGCCCCGCCAGCATCTTGATCTAGACCTGTGGCCTCCAGACCTGTGAGGCCATAAACGTCCATTGTCTTAAGCCCCCCAGTCTGAGGTCTTTAGTTATGGCCGCCCCAGGATATGAACCCAAGTCCCTTCCACTCTTGCCGCGAGCCTCTTGCTCTGTGGATTCTGCAAAGGCAAGGCCCCAGTTGACTGAGGCCTCAGCGCCTGGCACGCTCTGGCCCTGGTAGGCACCCAAGACACATCTGTCGGATAAGAGTGAATGTGCCTCTCATTTGGTCTGTTCCTCTTGTTCTGAAATAAAAATCAAAATAAATTCAAAGCAAGCGTGGAAGTCTCGAGTTAAAGCAGAGGCCCGGCCAGGCAGGTGTGCTGAGCGGGCAGCCCCAGGTCTGGGCACCCTGGACTCATCTCTCTGGAACCCTGGCCAGGGGCTGTGGCAGCGGCAGCCTGAGGGCACACCTCCACCGGTCCCCACGCTGTGTCATGAGTTCGAAAAGCTGGATATGAAAAGTTCAACTGGGTTGGAAATTCATTTATTGATTCGCACAAGAAATGTCAACATTACACCTAGAAAGAAAAGGAAGAGGGTCAGATTCTTAAAAATAACTTCAACTTTTGTGAAATTTGTGTGATTGTAAAAAAGACTTTAAAGTTATCATCTACCTGCGCCAAGAGAGTCTCCAGAGTGACATCCCAGCTGTGCTCCGTCCTGAGCTTGTGTGCAGTCGTTTCAAGCATAACACCTGACATGATCATCAAAGCAATCACACGTTTTCGTTTCAAAATGTGAACCGTTTTATGTGGAGATTTCATACAAATTTACTAACTTCCCTAATCCATTTTTAGGTGTTTCTTACAATCATACGAAAGATTAATAGAGAAACTAATATTTTCTAAAAGATTAATATTTTAATCTTTGTAAAATTCATAGATGAATATTTTCGGCAAGTGTTATATAGACCACCTCAGGTCCGTCTGGTTCTCCCCAGTGTGCCATACAAACACCATCATTTTCCAGGTGAGAAATGGTGTGGGAACGTGGAGCATCCCCGTGCTGAGTCCTTCCGCACCTGTTCATGCACTTGGCAAACGTGGATGCGACCTTCTGAGTAGGGCAAGGCCCCGAGAACCCCTCCAGTCCCAGGCTAGGGGCCAGGAGACAGATTTAGAAATAACCAGTACCAGTTGGGTGTGCTAAGTCAGGAGCAAGAGGTATCTACAGTGCCCTGGGAAAGGAACAGACAAACACCTGACCTGGGTCTCGAAGTCTGAACTCACTAGGAAGAGCCGGGGTCTGGAGGGCTAAGGCAGAAATAGCCACTCAACGTGTGAGAAAGTCCTGGAAACTAAAAGAGCGGTCCTGAGCTTTGGTCGTGAAGTCGAGAGCGGGTTAGGGTCTTGTTTTCCAGCTACTGAGGACTGAGGCTCTTTCCTGATCCGGAGGGGGATCTTGAAGGGTTCTCATCAGGAACGCCAGGGTCCCGTCTGCTTTAGGAGGGCAATGTGAAGGGCTGGAGGAGTGGATCTGGGAGGGGAGAGCTTGCAGGCAGGGAGGCTGATGCTCCGGGAGAGAGGAGGAGACCGGAGCAGAGCCTGGGGTGGCTGCAGAGCAGGGTGATCCTGCCAGGCCTTGGATTGGTTTTATTTATTTATTAACATCTTTATTGGAGTATAATTGCTTTACAATGGTGTCAGTTTCTGTTTTATAACAAAGTGAATCAGCTATATGTATATATATGTCCCCATATCCCCTCCCTCTTGCGTCTCCCTCCCACCCTCCCTCTCCCACTCTCCCTCTCCCACTCCTCTGGGTGGTGACAAAGCACCGAGCTGATCTCCCTGTGCTATGCGGCTGCTTCCCACTAGCTATCTATTTTACATTTGGTAGTGTGCATATCCATGCCACTCTCCCACTTCGTCCCAGCTCACCCTTGCCCCTCCCTGTGTCAAGTCCATTCTCTACGTCAGCGTCTTTATTCCTGCTTGGATTGGTTTTAACTTTAAGCATTGTTTTAACAAGGGGGAGACTTCTTCCTGCAATTTCTTCTGCAAAACATGCTTTCTGCCTCACTGGGCCCTTCCAGGGAGGTGCTTTCCTGGGAGCTGGGCACCTGGGCTGGATTTAGATGCCATGTGTCTACCGCGGGTGCTTTGCAGGTACCCCAGGAAAATAATCAGGCTTGTGCGGGGCGGTGCCCGGTCACTTTTTGGCAAGAAGTGAGCGTGGGATTCGCAAACACTGTTCGTGGGTGAGGTGGGAAGCCTGTTATGGTACCGGGGAGGGTCCGTCTGGTTCAGGAGACTGAGACCCAGTGAGGTTCTCCAGCACAGCCACGTGAGGGGCGTGTCACACACACACACACACACACACACACACACAGGTGTGATCAAAGATGGTTCACCACAGCCGATCGTGGGCCCCATTTTCACTTAATACGAGGCTAGTCTCATGAGTCTGACCCTGAGAGGAGGTAATAAGAATAATGTCCAGGAGACCAAGGCTGGCCCCCTTTAGTGCCGGTCCTTTCTCGGGAAGCCCGGCTCCGCTGCTGTCCGGGAGGACTTACCTTGAGGACAAAGGGTCCTTGGGGAGCTCTTCTTTGGTCAGTTTCGAACTCAAGCCCGGGCGCCCGCAGGCAGGTGCAAGGAGCGGGGACCGCGGGGAGGAGTCCTGAGCGGCGGTGGCCTGGGGTCTCCTCGTGGCGGCGTCCCCGCCCGGCCTCCCCGGGGCTGGCTGGGCCTCCGGGTGCGCTCCGGGGCCGCGGGAGGACCGGCGAGGGGATGAGAGGGAGGGGCCGAGCCGCCGCCGCCGCCGCCGCCACCGCCCGGCCGGGCGCCCCGCTGCCTCAGGAAAGTGAAAGGGCCGCCGGGGCCTCCGCGCGCCGCCCCAGGAAGTCGCGAGCAGGAAGCGCCGGCGGCGCCCGGGCCGGGCAGCGGGGCGCCGGCCTGGGGGCGCAGGTGAGACGCGGGGACCGGGAGGGGGCCGGTGGGGAGCGGGCGGCGCGGGGACCCCCTCCCCACCGCCCGCGCCGGCCGGGCCGCGGGACTCGGGCGCCGCGGCCGAGCGACACCTGCCAGCGCGGGCGACGGGCGGGGAGGCCGGGGGTCCCTGCGCCGGGCGCGCGTCTTTGTGCTCGTCCGGGGCGGAGGCGTCCGGCGGGCCCCAGGCCCGGGGCGGCCCTTGCAGCGGGCGGGGGCGGGGCTGGAGGAGCGGCCGGGCGCCCCCGGACCCGGCGAGCGGACCCCGGGGGAGCCGGTGCCCGGCCAGCAGCCGCCCAGCGGAGCCCCGGGCGGGGGCGAGCCCAGCCGTCCTCCGGGCCTTTTCCCCGACCGGGCGACCGCGGTGACAGCCCAGCCCGGGGCTCGAGAGGGGAGCCCCGCGCGGGGTGGGCGGCGCGGCGGGACGTGGGTGTGCCCGCCAGTCCTCCTCCGGGACGGGCCGCCGGGGAGGAGCCGACGCCAAAGCCGGCGGGAGGCTCGGAGCGCCGGCTCCCTGGGCCTTCGGCTTGTTCGTCTGAGCAGCTGGTTCCCGGAGCCGGTGAGCCTCCTGGAGGGATTTGACTGGACTCAAAGCCCCGGAAAGTCACCCGGCTTCGGGGCCCCAACCGTCAGGCTCTTTTTTCCAACACCCCCCAGCCGCCGGCCCTCCCAGCCCCTGCAGCCACGCTGCTGATCCTGGGGACCTGGCGACCTAGGACTGCGACCAGGATCCTGGAAGGCCCCTCTGCACACCGCCAGGTTTGAATTTCTCCGGGTGGAATTCCAAAGCCCGCCTTCCCTTTATTCTCCCTGAGCTTTCTGTCTGGAAAGTGCCCACCTGCCCTTGAATCTGAATTGTGTGAGGATGTTCGAGTTGGTAACTAGATTAGATCTCCCCCTCCCCCCATGGCTCCTTCTTTAATGTCTTTTAAGGTCAACCTTGAGAACCCAGGGCTCTAGACCTCCAGTGTCTCACCATGTGGTTTTGGAACGGCATTTGCATGTTCTGTGTTGTACCCGCCACCTTGAGGTTCTGTTTGTTGGTGGGAGAAAGTGGTACAGGTAGAGGATTCCTTTTTGTATTTAAGCCCAGGAAAGAAATACTGGCTATTGTCATTAATTTTTAATATTGCTTACAGCCTTTAAAGCACAGACCATACAAAGTGTTTTCTCTGAAAAGGAAGTAGTGTTTCTCTCTCTCTCTCTCTCTCTCTCTCTCTCTCTCTCTCTCTCACTTGTTTGGGGAACATGCATTCCCCCCGCCCCCTGCATTTGCCTTAAAATAAGATCTACTTTGAAAAACCTTGCCTTTAAGTAGATTCTTTAACATGCGCCTGGGGCTGCTTTGATTACTGACCACAGTGCTTCAGTTGTGGGAAGACCCTTTACTCATTTTTCGTCTCCAGCGAGTACGAACTGTTCCCCAGGTAGTGTGCTGAGGGTTGGGCTCCAGAATGTGTATTGCCCTCAGGTCATCCCATTTTATAGTTATGTAGTTTATAGAGTAGGTTGGGCACTTCCGGAACATGGGTATAAAAATGTATATTTTAGATTGTAAGAGAGATGCTCTAATGGGGTGTTTCTGAAGTTGCTGTCTTTAACAGTAGGATGAAACTGGGTATTCTGACACTTTTCCCTACTGGAGTGGTGAGTTCCAAGGGTGCCTATTAAGAGCCGTTTTTTTAAAAGTACGTTTTCTTTTTTATGTGCTTGGATTATGTGCCAAAAACGGGGCTTAAACCAAGTGATCTGCTCCAGTTCTGCCGCCCTCTCTTTGGAGGAGACCTGCCCAGAGGAAGCAGGTTGGAGGGAGGAGGGCACTGAGGGAAACTGGACCAACCTGAATTTGCCCCACAGCGTCCAGCCAACCCAGATCAGCCTCCGGGCCTCTTCCCTGACAAGGCAGTGGGGCTCACAGGAGAGCACGGAATTTGTCACTGATGACCTTGGCGGTCTTGACTGGCTGTCGCTGGAATGATTTTCAGTGGGCACCGTCCAGGCTTTGGAGGAAGGGGCCTCATTAAATAGAGCTCTTAATGTCCTACGTGTAAAATCTCTATGTTTACACATCTTAATTGCACTTACAGTGAAAACTTATAGCGCTTGAGTTCACCCATTTTACAGAGGTAAGAACCATGGTTTTAAAAGGAAATCAAGATATTTTTTTTTTCCTGCTGACTTTTCCAATGTCTTCTGGATTTCTTTTTTTTTTAACATTACAGGTTTTACCAGAATTGAATTGAGGTTCATTGATTAGTCGATGTAATAGATGGCAATAGAATATTTCCAGATGAGCTGTAGGTACCTAGAGAAGCAGCATCTGGACAGAGGAGGAAAGTTGACTCTGACCATCCATTTCCAGGTGCTATAAAACTTAGCCCAAATCCTTTACTCTAAAGGAGTCACTCAAAGATTGTTTCTCAAAGTATATTTAGGCCCAAACAGGAGTCCACTCATTCTGAGAAGAATTTTAGTAAAATGGTTTTTTTAAATATAGAGATTTGAGCAAAAACATTGCGAAGCACTTGTGGAGCTTGGTTCAGCGCATCTCCTGACCGCTCGCTCTGTGCTGGGTTCTGAACCAGGGGATGGGGACCAGGTGGCTGCCTGCAGCGCTGGGCCTTCCTCCCTGATTTCTACTGAGACGACACCAGCTGCTGTTTACTGAGCATCTCCTCCACACCGGGCTCTGTGCTGAGGGCTGTCCATGGATCACTCATTGCATCTTTATAACAACCCTAAGTAGGTACCATCATCCCTATTTTCTAGCTGGGGAAGGTGAGGGAGCAGAAAGCCGGTGGCGTGCCTAGGATTACCCGGCCCAGGGTCAGCTGTCGGGGCAGGTGGCACTCTGGTGGGATGAAGAGCTGCGGCTGTGACATAGTTAGGGCCCCGGTGGGGTGTGGGTGCAGGCCGAGTGGCCGGGCTGGCTGTCCAGAGCAAAGCTGTAGTTCCCCTGGCTGGAGCAGAGGGGCCTCAGTGCCTCACTGAGAGGAGGTGGGGGGAGTGGGGAGGGTGGGAGAGCTTGGCAGGGTGCATTTTGAAAGCTCACTCTGGAGGGAGAGCAGGAATGAACATGGGAAAACTCTTTTAATTGGGGAGACACAGGCGCTGAGGAATAGTTGAGGTCCTCTAAATCGGAGCTGTTTGCTATTACTTATCTGTTCTCTCAAGGAAGTTGTTTAAAGACACTGAATACATTTCAGCTTTAACTCGAGATGAATGTTTAGTCAAAAGTCGCTTTCTTTTTTTTGCGGTACACGGGCATCTCACTGTTGTGGCCTCTCCCGTTGCGGAGCACAGACTCCGGACGCGCAGGCTCAGCGGCCATGGCTCATGGGCCCAGCCGCTCCACGGCATGTGGGATCTTCCCAGACCAGGGCACGAACCCGTGTCCCCTGCATCGGCAGGCGGACTCTCAAGCACTGCGCCACCAGGGAAGCCCAAAAGTAGCTTTCTTGAACAACGTTATATAACCTGTGACTTTTCGAGAAGCATTAAGGTGGAACAGTGCATGCTTGTGCATGCACTCTGTGCTGTGTGATTTAATGCATGGGTCCCAAAGATTCCTTGTCACCAAACATAGGAGAAAAACTGAAGAATGGCACGAGTCGTGAGGTTGGCTTTGGGGCAGGAGACCAGGCCTCCCTGCGCCTTCCTTCCCATCTGGCTCTGCCTTCAGCCCTGACTGCAGAATGGGGCCGTTTTCCAAGGCCTCTGAGGTGACCACAGGTGTGAGAAATGAGGTGGCACAGACGAGCTGAAGTTCATTCCCACGGCATTACGTGCTTTTAGACTGCATTGCAAAGCCACAGTCAGATGATGGGCTTCATGACCTGCCACCTTGTCCAGGCCTATGTTCCTCTCTGTTACTGGCTCAGACGTAGCCCGGGACACAGCTTGGGGGAATGGAGCACGGCCAGTTCCCTGGCACCCTGGTGATGGAGCACCTGGTGCGACCACTGGGCACATATGGGCCTCCTGTGAATATGAATGTTAGCTCTGCAGAGTACTGTGATTGGGAGTGAACAGGTTGATCTCAGGAGGGCTTCCAGATAAAGAGGAATTCAGTGGTTCTTTCTTTTTTTTTTTTTTCCACTGTCCATCTGTTTATTATTTTTTTTAACATCTTTATTGGAGTATAATTGCTTTACAATGGTGTGTTAGTTTCTGCTTTATAACAAAGTGAATCAGTTATACATATACATATGTTCCCATATCTCTTCCCTCTTGCGTCTCCCTCCCTCCCACCCTCCCTATCCCACCCCTCCAGGCGGTCACAAAGCACCAAGCTGATCTCCCTGTGCTATGCGGCTGCTTCCCACTAGCTATCTATTTTACGTTTGGTAGTGTATATATGTCCATGCCTCTCTCTCACTTTGTCACAGCTTACCCTTCCCCCTCCCCATATGCTCAAGTCCCTTCTCTAGTAGGTCTGTGTCTTTATTCCCGTCTTACCCCTAGGTACTTCATGACCTTTTTTTTTTTTTCCTTAGATTCCATGTATATGTGTTAGCATACGGTATTTGTTTTTCTCTTTCTGACTTACTTCACTCTGTATGACACACTATAGGTCCATCCACCTCATTGCAAATCACTCAATTTCATTTCTTTTTATGGCTGAGTAATATTCCATTGTATATATGTGCCACATCTTCTTTATCCATTCATCTGTTGATGGACATTTAGGCTGCTTCCATGTCCTGGGTATTGTAAACAGAGCTGCAATGAACATTTCGGTACATGACTCTTTTTGAATTATAGTTTTCTCAGGGTATATGCCCAGTAGTGGGATTGCTGGGTCATATGGTATTTCTTTTTGTAGTTTTTTAAGGAACCTCCATACTGTTCTCCATAGTGGCTGTACCAATCCACATTCCCACCAGCCGTGCAAGAATGTTCCCTTTTCTCCACACCCTCTCCAGCATTTATTGTTTCTAGATTTTTTGATGATGACCATTCTGACCAGTGTGAGATGATATCTCACTGTAGTTTTGATTTGCATTTCTCTAATGATTAGTGATGTTGAGCATTCTTTCATGTGTTTGTTGGCAGTCTGTATGTCTTCTTTGGAGAAATGTCTATTTAGGTCTTCTGCCCATTTTTGGATTGGGTTGTTTGTTTTTTTGTTATTGAGCTGCATGAGCTGCTTGTAAATTTTGGAAATTAATCCTTTGTCAGTTGCTTCATTTGCAAATATTTTCTCCCATTCTGAGGGTCGTCTTTTGGTCTTGTTTATGGTTTCCTCTGCTGTGCAAAAGCTTTGAAGTTTCATTAGGTCCCACTTATTTATTTTTGGTTTTATTTCCATTCCTCTAGGAGGTGGGTCAAAAAGGATCTTGCTGTGATTTATGTCATAGAGCATTCTGCCTATGTTTTCCTCTAAGGGTTTGATAGTGTCTGGCCTTACATTTAGGTCTTTAATCCATTTTGAGTTTATTTTTGTGTATGGTGTTAGGGAGTGTTCTAATTTCATACTTTTACATGTAGCTGACCAGTTTTCCCAGCACCACTTATTGAAGAGGCTGTCTTTTCTCCACTGTATATTCTTCCCTCCTTTATCAAAGATAAGGTGACCGTATGTGCGTGGGTTTATCTCTGGGCTTTCTATCCTGTTCCATTGATCTATCTTTCTGTTTTTGTGCCAATACCATACTGTCTTGATTTCTATAGCTTTGTAGTATAGTCTGAAGTCAGGGAGCCTGATTCCTCCAGCTCCGTTTTTCGTTCTCAAGATTGCTTTGGCTATTCGGGGTCTTTTTTGTTTCCATACAAATTGTGAAATTTTTTGTTCTAGTTCTGTGAAAAATGCCAGTGGTAGTTTGATAGGGATTGCATTGAATCTATAGTAGAGTACAGATTCTGGGTAGTAGTCATTTTCACAATGTTGATTCTTCCAATCCAAGAACAGGGTATATCTCTCCATCTATTTGTATCATCTTTAATTTCTTTCATCAGTGTCTTATAATTTTCTGCATGCAGGTCTTTTGTCTCCTTAGGTAGGTTTATTCCTAGATATTTTATTCTTTTTGTTGCAGTGGTAAGTGGGAGTGTTTTCTTAATTTCACTCTCAGATTTTTCATCATTAGTGTATAAAAATGCCAGAGATTTCTGTGCATTAATTTTGTATCCTGCTACTTTACCAAATTCATTGATTAGCTCTAGTAGTTTTCTGGTAGCATCTTTAGGATTCTGTATGTATAGTATCATGTCATCTGCAAACAGTGACAGCTTTACTTCTTCTTTTCCAATTTGGATTCCTTTTATTTCTTTTTCTTCTCTGATTGCTGTGGCTAAAACTTCCAAAACTATGTTGAATAATAGTGGTGAGAGTGGACAACCTTGTCTTGTTCCTGATCTTAGTGGAACTGGTTTCAGTTTTTCACCATTGAGGACGATGTTGGCTGTGGGTTTGTCATATATGCCCTTTATTATGTTGAGGAAACTTCCCTCTATGTCTACTGTCTGCAGGGTTTTTAATCATAAATGGGTGTTGAATTTTGTCGAAAGCTTTCTCTGCATCTATTGAGATGATCATATATGGTTTTTATCCTTCAATTTGTTAATATGGTGTATCACGTTGATTGATTTGCGTAATATTGAAGAATCCTTGCATTCCTGGGATAAACCCCACTTGATCATGGTGTATGATCCTTTTACTGTGCTGTTGGATTCTGTTTGCTAGTATTTTGTTGAGGATTTTTGCATCTATGTTCATCAGTGATATTGGCCTGTAGTTTTCTTTCTTTGTGACATCTTTGTCTGGTTTTGGTATCAGGGTGATGGTGGCCTCGTAGAATGAGTTTGGGAGTGTTCCTCCCTCTGCTATATTTTGGAAGAGTTTGAGAAGGATAGGTGTCAGCTCTTCTGTAATCAGTGGTTCTTTCTTACACATCATGTGAAGTTCATTTCAGTGACCTTTGAACAAGCTGCCCCCCACCCCACCCGAGGACGGATGCTCTACTCCTACCTGGTGGCTCTCATGGTGGGAGCGCCCTGTTGCAGGGAAGTCCAGCTCTGCTGTGGGCTGGGTGACCACACCACGTGCGGTTACTTCTGCCAGGGCCTCCGACGGTGCCATTGTCAGAACACTTGACTTTTCCACCCCTCCTTCTCCTTATAGAGAGCCGAGCCTCTGCTGGAAGGAAGAGGGGAGGCGAGACCCCACAGGACACCCCTGCATGCTTCCCAGGATTAAGAACCTATTTATGAAGCATCTTATTTCGTGACCGAAGCTCCCCGGTCAGTGAGACGTAAATGGCCCCACTTCCCCCCGGCATTCGCTTCATCGTCTCGTTCTCCAGGGATCAGTGGTAAGTCCTTGGGCACGGTGCCTCCGTGCAGCCAGTGCCCCCTGCCCCCAGTTTCATGATAAAACGCACGTGGATGACCAACCTCCCCATAACTGTCGAATGGTTTATTGGTGGTGGCAGCAGTGACCAGGAACACGGCTGAGCTGTCCATCTTTGGTTCTGACAGTGACAGACAGACTGAAAACCTTCGAGGTTTTCAGGGGTTTCTGGTCCACTGAAGATAATCCTGGCCCCCACCCACAGAAAAATGACCACTGACTACTGGCAGGATAATAAAAGGGCTGTGGGTGAAACAAGTATATTAACTCTGAGCTTAGTGAGTGGCCTCGCTGGGTCAGGACTTTCAGAGAGAAAATGAAACCTGAACAAGTTACACGCAGATCACTTTGTGTTCTGAGAGCGCCTGGTGTGCTCTGAGAAGCTCTCTCACAGGAGATTCGTGAATCCCACACTCCCTGGAGCAGGCGGATGGTGAGGGCGGAGTGCAGAGCTGGGCTGTCTAGTCTCTAACCCACACTCTCAGTGGGTTTTCTCCCCTGCTGATCTCTGTTGGGAAGGAAGAATTGTTCCTCTACCCTCTTAGGTTGAATGATTGGGGGCATGTGAATTAAACTGACAGAAAAACAGATTCACAAGAGAAAAGACAGATTTAACCACGTATGTGTGGGAGTTCACAGAAAAACGTGACTCCAGGGGGCCTTAGAATTTGGGGATTGTATGCCATCTTAATAGGGGAAGAGGGGCAAGAGAAGGGCGCTTTTGGGAAAACAGGTAACTTTTTGGAAAGGTACATGTGCCCTTAGGAGACTAGCTGAGAGCTAGGATACCGTTGTGCCAATGTCTGTTTAGGTGTGATGTGGACACGTCCCGTTTCTGGCAGTAAGACTCAGTCTCTCCTGGCTGCTCCCAGGGGAGGATGTATGACAGCTGAGTTCTTTCTCAGAGGCTCTGCTTTTAGGCAGATAAGCGATTTCAGGACTCACGTGTCTTCTGCTCAAAATAACGCTGATGCTGCAGCAGCGTGTTCTGAATCCCTTCAGCTCCGTCTCACCGGCGCACTCTTGGCCTCCGCGCCTTTTACAGCTTCTCAGGCCCAGGCTGGTGGGTGGAGCGCCCACAGGATCTCAGGTGTGACTTCAGACATCTGGCTCTTGCCACAGCAGTTCGCTTGTCCACTCGTCTCCGGTCTACTGCTAATCTAGCCACAAGTGGTTCCCGTTTAGTTAGCGGGTGTTTATCTTTCCCTTGTTTTGAAACTTTATTTTGATACAATTTCAAACTCACAGAAGAAAATAAGCATGTTACCAGGAGCTCCTGTAGAACTCTTATAATCACAAATTCTATTTTTCTTTTTTAAGGTTGAGACCTACAGAGATAGAAAGGTGCTTCTCACACTTAGTGTGCCTGGGAATCACCTGAAACATGTTAAAATGCAGATTCTGACGCAGTAGATCTGGGTGGTGACTGAGTCTTCACTTCCCAGGTGATGCGGTGCTTTGCGTCCATAGACCACACTGTGAGTTGCAAGAAGATAGCGTATTTGTCTTCATTTCTATTCCATCTCTACCTCCAACTTGCTCTTTGACCTTGAAAGGTTATTTAACCTTTCTAGATCTCAGCTTCCTTAGCTGTAAAAGAAGAGAATTAGCTTTTCTTCTAACATTCCTGCGAAGGACATTTTTTCTGTTTTTCTACCCAGCATGCGTTGCCTCTTCCTCACAGCACTTTGATTTCCTTTGGGGAATTGACTTCCCTCCTTTGTGTGCAGGTGTGATAGGTAGGTGAGTCTCAGGATTTTCCATCCCGTTATGGCAGCCCCGTGACCTTCCGCCAGAGCCCAGGTCCAGCAGGAGGCAGGAGAGGGCCTAAGGTGGGCTACGGGCCTCTCTCTTCTGGGACTTTCCATCTTGAGTTGAGTGAACCTAGGGCAGAGGAAATGGTGAATCGCCTCTGGTCCAGCCGTGGGGGGCCAGGTTCAACTGGCAGACAAATTCTTAACATTTGTCCTCATTTGCTTCTCCCCCTACTTTCTCTCATCTGTGTGTGTGTGTGTGTGTGTGTGTGTGTGTGTGTGTGTGTGTGTGTGTGTGTGTGTGTGTGTGTAGATGTACGTATACACACACACACATTTTTTCCTGAACCATTTGAAAGCAAGTTAAAGACGCTATGCCCTTTTATTTCTAAATACTTCAGTATGTACTTCCTGTGAACAAGACATTGTCATATAACTGCACACAAAGATCAAAATAAGCAAGTTTAACAGTTATAATGCTATTATCTAATCCACAGTCCATACTCAAAATTATATCAAATGTCCAATAATGTCTTTTATAGATTTTTTTTCCCTGGGCCAGGACTCGCCTGGGGCCACACTTTGCATTTGGTTGTCCTGTGGGTTTAGTCGCCTTTAATTTGGAACTGTTTCCTGGCCTTCCTTTGTCTTTCATGAGCTTGCCATTTATGAAGGATACAAGCCATTTATCTTATGGACTGTCCCGTGTGTGTGTGTCTGGCATTTCTTCATGGTTAGGTTCAGATTATGCATCTTTGTCAGGAATAACACAGAAGAGAGACAGCTTCTCGCTGATGGTAAAGGAGTTACGAATATTGGTGGCGGGGGAGGAGGGACAGAATGAACCATGTGGTGTTGGGTTGGAATTAAAGATATCAAGAAGAACTGGAGAGGAAGTAGGGGGAGAAATATGTGTGTGTGTGATGTGTGTGTACATAGTGGGTGTGGGTGTGTGTGTGTGTGTGTGTGTCTGTGTTGTGTAGGTATGGGTCGTGTGTGCGTGTATGTAAAATGCCCTCTCTCTGCCCGCTGAGGGGCCCTGGGAACAGTAACACCCCGGCAGCAGTGAGCACACCCGGTGCTGCATCTCAGTTTCTCTGTAACGTTTTCCACCGAAGGAGCCAGTCAGGCATCCTTGGAGGCTGGGTCAGCACTGGGCAGAGAAAGTGAGATGAGCCTGGAATATCTTGTGCCAAGAAATAAGGAAGTGCTTAAAAATGAAGGGGCGCTCACTGGCCCAATCTGGGATGAGATTTGAAATAAACGATACCAGTAATGGATTATAGCCCATTGAATAAAACAAGCATCCAGTGAGTCCATTCTGCTCTAACTAAATAATGCGTAAATGGGAGGAAGGAAAGCTCCTTCCTGCAGTACGACGCCAGCCGCTAAGTAGAGCAGGAGTGTCCACGCTGGAGCGTCGCCACCTGAAACCATCAGGGCTGCTCGGTTTAGGCAAGGATCATCAATGGACACACACGACGGGGGGAAGGTTGGAGGAACAGGCTATCTATGTAACCTCGAAGTACGTACCCACAAACTCCTTATTGACTACTAGAGGGAAAAACTGTAGCTCCTCTGAGGGGCGACCACGCAGAAAGCCCCTAAACCAGGCGGTCAGTGATAACATCACTGACGTCGTGGCCCTCCTTTAGGGTGCTCTGGAGAGACACGGTAGGCCTCGTTTCCTTGTTCCTAAATTAGGGATGTCTTCTTACTAACTTCTGTGCCAAACGATACTGTTCAGTGACTCTCGTCTAAAGAACTTTTTACTTATTTGCATATGACCGAGATAAATAACACTCAGATAAGGAAACAATATTCTCCCTTGAGTCTCTAAATTGTCTGGGAATGCCTGCGGCATTCTAGAACATCGCTGAGGAAGCTTTGAAGGTGCCTTGCTGAGATAGGCTTTTTTTGCTAGAAACTTGGGGTTAACCCAAACACGATTCTTGTCGTATTGGTGGATACAGAGAATGCTATCTATTGTTACAGAAAATAAGTGGAACACTGATGAAGTAAAGGTTTAAATAATTCATTTTTAATTGTATTTGCTTAATCTTCATAAGCCTAAATGTAATGCAAAGCAGAAATTAAAGTATCGGATTATATTCGTATCCTGGCGCTGCTATAACAAGTCCACAAACTGGGTGGCTTAAAAGAACAGAGATTGGGGCTTCCCTGGTGGCGCAGTGGTTGGGAGTCCGCCTGCCGATGCAGGGGACGCGGGTTCGTGCCCCGGTCCGGGAAGATCCCACATGCCGCGGAGCAGCTGGGCCCGTGAACCATGGCCGCTGAGCCTGCGCGTCCGGAGCCTGTGCTCCACAATGGGAGAGGCCACAACAGTGAGAGGCCCGCGAACCACAAAAAAAAAAAAAAGAACAGAAATTAGTTTTTTCGTGGTTCTGGAAGGCAGACGTCTGAGATCAAGGTGTCGGTAGGGCCGTACTCCCATGGAAGGCTCAAGGGAAGCACGCTTCCTTGCCTCTTCCCGTTTCTGGCGGCTGCTGGCGGTCCTAGTTTTCCTTGTCCAGCTCTACCTGCATCACCCCGTGGCCTTCCTCCCTGTCTGTCTCTGTGTCTCCCCCTGGCCTTTTATAAGGACACGGAGCTGGATTTAGGATCTTAGTGGATTTTAGGTCGTATGTGAGTTAAGTATGACCTCAACGTAACTAATTACATCTGCAAGACCCGATTTCCAAATGAGGCCACATTCTAAAATTTATGGTGGACATCAATTTTGGGGGGGACAGTATTCAACCCACTGCAAGATGGATAAAAGGAAACAAATATTATCCAAAGTCCTTGCTTCACAAGTGATAAAGGAAGAGGGTGGACGAGGATAGAATTACAAAATGAGAAAGGGCTTCTGGAGGATTGTTTAATCCCCATAACCCAGGATAACCCTGCAGAAGTAAAAAGTCTGCTCGCTCACCCGGACGGGGGTATTGCCATGGCCGCTAGGAAGGCACCAGCCCCACAATGGTTTAAAAGTGACCAGTGGGGCTGTGTTTAGGCCTTCCAGAAGTGGAAAGCTCAGCCTCTAGCTGCTGGGTCTTCCCCTCTCCTCAAATCCTACGTAATAAGATGAGGAAGGAGAGAGGAAGGATTTGAAAACAGGGAGTAGCGTTGGCCTGATACTGGCGAAATGAAAGATCGGGTTCCTCTTTAGGAGACATACCTTCTGTGTGTGTCTAGGAAACTCCTGGTGTGCAGGGTAGGTTGACCCTTTGCCCTGATTCTGCAGAGCAGGTTCCCTCCGAGAACCCTGCTAACTGGCAGGCCGGTACTCTTCCCAAAGGACCTGATTCATCAAGGCGTTTCACCTCCACCCAAAACTGAACTGAAAATGTCTGGAGGCAAGTTCTCCACTCTGTAGCCCTCGGTGTTCTCGGGGCTTTCATGGTTGTGCTCCAGCGTGTGGCATCCCCCAGCACGGGGCGGTCATGGGAACCACTTGCACCCCTGCAGGCCCTGGCAGGTGAGCATCCCATGCAAGACCGCCCGCTAGACAAGCAGGCGAGGGCCCGGGAATGGCTGCTGGGTTCCAGTAACCTGGACAGCTTGACAGCCTAGAAATGAATGCAGGTGTGTTAGGGCCCCAGGGGTCTTCAGACCTGATCGAGGCATATGGACGAGCTCGTTATTTCGGGGTTTATTTATTCTATTTAATAAATATATTAAATGCACTTAATAAAACTAGAATATTTATAAGTGGAATGTTCTGGGTAGAGAGTGGAGACCATGAACCTGAGGCCCATTTTCTTTTTAAGTTTATTTATTTGATTTTTGGCTGCGTTGGGTCTTTGTTGCTGTGCACGGGCTTTCTCTAGTTGCGGCAAGTGGGGGTTACTCTTCGTTGTGGTGCGTGGGCTTCTCATTGCGGTGGCTTCTCTTGTTGTGGAGCACGGGCTCTAGGCACGTGGGCTTCAGTAGTTGTGGCACGACGGCTCAGTAGTTGTGGCTTGCAGGCTCAGTAGTTGTGTCTCACTGGCTCTAGAGCACAGGCTCAGTAGTTGTGGTGCACGGGCTCAGTTGCTCCGCGACGTGTGGGATCTTCCCGGACCAGGGCTCGAACCCGTGTCGCTGCATTGGCAGGTGGATTCTTAACCACTGCGCCACCAGGGAAGCCCCCCCAAGGCCCATTTAAGTAGACCTGCTCTTTCCAAGTCCTTGTGAGCTGGGTGATGATGAAATTCAGAGTCTCCTGGCCAATGGCACACCTGTAAGCTGGTTGTGTGTAGCATCCTTGAGGGCTCCAAATCCTCTCAGACTCTGATTTGGGAGGGGCTGGAGGTAACTCAGACTGAGTATTTTCTTACTCCTTGTGGAGATGGGAAAAGGGAGCTCTGTACCCAGATGGGGGCCGATCGGGGTCCCCCACAGTCCACACTAGCCCTAGCAAGTGGGCATCAAGCAACCAATGGGTCTAGCTATGGGCTGGAAATTCGGGTGTTGAAAGTTCCAGTGGCCTAGAACCTTCATAAGCTGCTGCAGAGGAGCAGGGGGTGGGATGCGGAGAGGTTCCAGCAAGGAACTGAGAGACCTCCACCCCCTACCAAAACGGATGACTTTCAGAAACACAAGGACAAAAGCCTAGACTTTGTTACAGGTCCACTGTACTTGCATAGTCTGTGTTCTTTGCGATAGACGACACACCCACTTGGTTTTAGTCTCACTTTTTTCCTACCTGCTCATTGGCAGGGGCTCGAAGAGAAAAGTCCTAGGAAAACCATCAGTCAGTGTTTCCTCGATGAAGTGGGCGTGGTGTGCCCTCGCTAAGCGCAGGTGTTCCAGAGGTTGGCGGTTTGAGTCCCACGGTACTACCAAGCCTTTTTTCCCACCTGAAATATGACCTTTTGTTAAAAAGCTGGCAATATTTATTTGACTCCTGCCTTTTCTGGTGGCCAGGGAGCCAGACACCCTCAGGAGTCTTCGTGTTCGTTAGTCCAGAAAGCTACCCTTGAAAAGTAAATCACAACATTGGAAACGTGGGTGGGAGGCAGGAGGAAGGTCCTGTCCTCATCGGGGGCCTTGAATGAGCCGCCCCCCCGGGGGCCGTGGCCCCCCCTGCGGCCCCTGTCTGCTCTGTCGCCCCTGCCTCCACCTTGGGTCATGACGGGTTTAAGCCCGCACGCAGTTGGAAGGTCACTGGCCTTTGCAGACCAGAACAGGACGGGTTCTTCAGGGTTAGGGGCCCCAAGGACTTTATCCTCCTGACCCGTTGTCTTCCCCGAAGGGCGGCTTTTCTATAGGGTGGTTCAAACATTTAGAACCACATTTAGACTTCTTGCTAAAGTATCTTCTTGTCTGTAGTCTCCATACACCTCAGCACTTCCTCTCGAACTGCTTTTCTCATAAACCAAGCGCAGCAGCAGGGCTTTGGGCCACTAGT
Organism: Aethalodelphis obliquidens; assembly: GCF_003676395.1. NCBI lineage: Eukaryota > Metazoa > Chordata > Mammalia > Artiodactyla > Delphinidae > Aethalodelphis > Aethalodelphis obliquidens. The sequence continues at coordinate 3,224,398 of NW_020837945.1, read as the reverse complement.
TTTTATGCCATTGGCCTTATTCATAGCTTGTCAGCGTCACTGAGCTGTTCTCACTGAGGCCGGTGAAATAGTTATATTTCCGCCTTGCTGTGTCCTTCTAAAAAGTAAAAAATAAATATGATCTTAAGTGCCCAGGGTAGCAGGCTTATAAGTCGCTTGCAGTTGATTCCGTTACGCACTAAATCATCATTCCTTTTTGTCTGCTTTGTAAACCCGTGTGTACATCTGTGTCCCAGGTTTCTCTTTGGTTAGTTTTTCCCATGATGGTTTAAATAGTTTCAATTAACAAAGTAAAAGTGGCACATTTTTAAAATATTGTAGTGGTGTTATAAACAGGATTGATCTTTGATGTAGGACTGAGTAAAAAAAATACAGCATAAGGAAATTTAAGAATCCCGTTGCAATGGATTCTTAATGCACCTTTTTTTTAAATTGAAGTATGGTTGGTTTACAACGTTGTGTTTAATTTCTGCCGTACAGCAAAGTGATACATGTATGTGTTCGTTATACAAATATGTTCGCTTTCATACTCTTTCCCATTGTGGATTATCCCAGGATATTGACTATAGTTGCCTGTGCTCTACAGGAGGACCTTGTTGTCTATCCATTCTCTATGTAGTAGTTTGCATCTACTGATCCCAAACTCCCAGTCCAGCCCTCCCATCCGCTTCCCTCCCCCTCGGCAACCACAAGTCTGTTCTCTATGTCTGTGAGTCTGTTTCTGTTTTGCAGATAGGTTCACTTGTGTCATATTTTAGATTCCACATATAAGTGATAGCATATGATATGTGTCTTTCGCCTTCTGACTTACTTCACTTCGTATGATCATCTCTAGGCCCATCCATGTTGCTGCAAGTGGCATTATTACATTCTGTCTTACGGATGGGTAATATTCCATTGCACATATGCACCACATCTCGTTTATCCATTCACCTGTCGATGGGCGTTGAGGCTGTTTCCACGTCTTGGCTATTGTAACTAGTGCTGCTACGAACAAACAGAAGGTGCATGTATCTTTTCGAATTACGGTTTTGTCTGGGTGTACGCCTAGGAGTGGGGTTGCTGGATCATACGGCATCTTATATTATTTTATGTCATCCCTGCCACTGTTTTGTGTTTCAGGTACAGAGCCTTCATTTTTATTTTGACATTTTTGCTGTATGCAAGTTTTCACTTATCTCGAAAGCCTATCAGCATAGTTAAGGTAAGAAATCATTAAAAGCACCCGATGTCATTTCCTGCCTGTAATCTCTGTAAGGAACTAGTGAGCCGGTTGGGGGGAAGGGGAGTTTGGGGGAGAGCAGTAAGATAAATGGAGAAAATGGATTGTTGAGAAGCAAGGTACTTTGCTGCTTTGGTTTTTAGTTTCTCTTTTCTGAAATTAATAGCTTTAAAATGGTTTTGGGATTTATAATTTCAGAGGTAGTATACTTTCGATTATATTCGTTGACTGTCCCAGAATTCTAAAGCTTAATTACATATCTATTCTGTCTTGTGTGAACTTCCCCTCCGAATATATCCAGTCTAAAAATGTTCCCCAGATTGCTTCTACGGTCATTAGGCTTTGATCCTAAGTCTGGCAGTGGTGGTGTTTCTCCATTATTCTTAGAACACTGAGTTCCTGTGTGAGTGATGGGTGGGCAGGAAGTTATTAAGCAGGCATTTAACTCGACTTGGGGAAAAGAAGATTAAAGGAGACAGTCCTACGTAGTAGCCAGTTGTAACCTGGGGAAAAGCAGAGTCGTTTTCTTACCCTCACTGGAATGACGTCATTTTGCCTGCAGACTGTCAGCTGGCTTGAATGGCTGCTGAGCCTTTATCATAGAAGGGACGAGGAAATCGTCCAGGGCCAAAGGTAGTTCATTTACAGCCCGACTACCCCTCCGTCACTTTCTCCTCTTTGGCCAGGACGCAGGTCCAGGACTGTGACTCCACTGACCTTTGTAGTCCTGCCTCCTCTGCTCCCCGGGTCGGGGGGAGGAGGGGCCGACTGCTGGACAGCTGTCGTCTCGGGCTCCCGGCCGGTGGCAGAGGCAGTGCCGAGGCTGTTGCTTCTCTGGACGGTTCTGTGTTCCCTGGTCTCCAGCAACGCCCAGTGGGCGTGAAACACCATCCCTCTACTCCAAGGACCCTAGAATTCCTCGACCCCTAGTAAGCAGGCATTTCCCCGGCCCTTCCGGTCGCTTGCAAACTTCTCCCTTTTTTAATGTACGAAGTTTGAATAACTATGGCAATCTTTGCAGACCTTTTATAATGCAGTTTTCAAAACAGAGCAAAGGATGGGACAGGAGAGGGTGGGCCGTCATCCACTTGACCAGTGTCTCTAATATCAGTACCAAGGACCAACCCGCCCCTGTCAACTTAAATACTACTAATTCCTGCCTTCCTGGTTAGGGAAGTACACATATGGCTCAAGAGAAAGGCAAGTTATGAAAAGGGAAGAGACCGTTGAAGGGACCTTAGGGAGTGCCTAGAACTGAAGGAGCCGGCGGGGTCGGGAGCCTTCCTGCGGCTCCGATGGATCCTGCAAGGCCGGGCGAGGGTCCTGGGGCCAGTCCTGGCCTGCTGGGGGCGTCGCGGTGCAGCAGCAGCCTGACAGGCGCGGGGCCCGTGTTGGGACCGAGGCAGCATGCTGAGGGGGGCTGGCCACTGGAGGGTCTCCTTCTGGTGGCCACGAGGGTCCCCATTTAGCCAGGAAGGGATGCGGCATTGTTCCAGGCCACTCTCGCGGCTTCCCCGTCGGGGGCTTGGGGCTTAGTGATGAGGGGTCCGGCTCTTAGTTAAGTTTTCGTCGGTCACGGTGACTGCCACTGGCTGAGCCCCGCGCCTGACAAGGTGCGCGCCTCCCTTATTTAATCTCATCGTCACGGCCGTCCTGTGCGTGTCCTTTTGAGGAAACTGAGACTCAGGGGCCTAATTCCTCTGTGTAGGCCAGGGCCACCTCAGGTGAATTCCACAGGGTCGGGCTGACTCCAGGGTCCCTGCCCTTACCCTCCCTGCCACGGGTCTCTAGGGCAGGTGTAAGAAGCTGGGTACAGTCGCAGCATCACACCCAGATTTTCTTCAACACGCAGGTTGTCTGACTTAGCACCTTAGACGTGCCTGGATGTGTGGATTGGCCTAACGCAGAACCCCGGGGCTTCTTTGCCTTCTGAGATAGATCAGATGTCACACTCCATACGATAAGTTACTTTGCAATGCCTTGTGCTTTATTTAGCTCATCTTATTTATAAAACTAGAAGTAGTAATGGTGCTGTTGACCCAAGGAACAGCCTGAATTATCTATAGCCTATATTTATTAGCACATTATGAGCAAAACAAAATTAAAATACATTTGCGTACCTGGAACTGATCGCCAGGGGCGATGAATCATACAGTGATTCATATCCTTTAATGTCACTTCCAGGGACGTGACATGTCGTGTTGGCACGAGGCTACTCTGTTTAGACTTAGTTTAACCACTGATGAAACCTTTCATTTTTCTCTGATTTTAGTATATAGCAAAAAGGAAAAATAAGTGATAGTGATGAAAACAGGGCTGGGAGGAGGTGGGGTTACAACCCCGCTGTGTTCTGAGAGCTGCTCCAGTGCTAGCCCTGCCTCTTAACTGGAGGCCGATGGACAGGTGGGGCCTGCACACTGCCCGAGGGACACTCTGGGGGGCTCTTCCCTGGCCCCCCACCCCCGGGCTGGGCCAGAGCAAAAGCCTGAAAGCAGAGGGTTCTCGGGGAGAGCCTGAGCTGCAGGGGATCCAAGGTCCCCGAGGGGAGCCGTCACATTGACCGGTCTGAGTGTGAATGTCCAGCCCTCTCTGCACACACGGGACCCAGGAAAAGAAAGCCGTGAAATCCTCAGTGGCGGACAGAAAACAAAGCCTGAAAGGCTGGAAGTGCGTACCTTGGCTTTGGGTGGGAAACTTGCTATCTGGAAAGCTCTGCCGTTCCCAGTATTCGTATTTAAATAGGACACAACTCCAGTGAAAATCTCAGCAATGTCTTTTTTAACTGAATAAAATAATCTTAGAGTTTATGTGAAAAGAATGACCAAGAATTAATTACCAAGGAAAGTGTGGAAAAGGGAACATTTTTTAAGCCACTATAATCAAATTATTATGGTATTGCATGAGCATAGACAAAGAGGCCAGTAGAAAAATATAGAAAATACTGTGGAAACATACAGTAGAATGGCTGACAGAGGTGACGGGAAAAGTATAGTTCATCTAATAAATGGTGTTGACACAACTGCAGATTCATCTGGAAGAAATAAAGTTGAACTCCTATCTTATAAAGAATAGATGGATGGATTAAAGATTTAAATGTAAAAAATAAAAAGTAAAAATCCAAGAACAAGATGATGTCCCTCTTAGGGGTATGAAGTTGGGAAATCCAAAGGAATGATGGACGGAGGGGGTGAAGAGGCAGTTCACAGACAAGGGATATAGGGATATACCACTTTATACCCACAAAGTGGCAAAACACCTAAAAGAGTAATAGCCCCTGTTGCTGGCAGTGATGGCGGGAGAAGACTTTCAGGTACGGGTGATAGAGATGTGAAGTGTTACGGCCTTTTGGAAAGCATCTGGGTAACACCTGTTGAAATTAAAAACGCTTGTCCTTCAGTCCTGCTTCTGGGAATCTTGTCCATAAGAATGGAAGCGCCAGCCCTTAGGAGTATTTGCATAGGCATCTTTTTTGTAGCATTGTCTGCAATTTTTTTTTTAAAGGAAAGAAATAAAACGTGGCTATTCTGTGAACTTACTCAGCAGCTGAAAGTGTGAGTACGTTGTGGCACACCCATATTCCGATATGTGCAACCACTTAAAAGAATTCATTGGAGCCAAACCAGTCGACTCAGAAAGACTCCCAGCAGGTATTTTTGAGTCAGAAGAGTCAAGGTGGACATAAGTCCGTGTAGAATGATCCCATTTAAAAAAAAAAAGACAGTGACCCGAAAGCTTCCCTGTGTACTTCTGTACACCTTTGTGAGTGGGTGTACCTTTGCATATGCAGGCGTGTGTCTGGTCCATTTTCATATGGCTCCTGTGCACTGACCACCTCCTGGGTGCTGGGGCCCAGGTTGTCTGTTCTTCCTGTTTTGAGCGCTGTCTCATCCACTCTTGCTGCTGTAACAAAATACCATCGACTGGGCGGCTGTAGCCAGCAGACATTTGTTGCTCACAGTTCTGAAGGCTGGACGTCCCAGGTCAGGGCGGGTGCAGCACGGTCAGTTTCTGGTGAGGGCCCTCTTCCAGCTTGCACACGGCCGCTTCCTTGTAGCTTCACTTGGTGGAAGGTTGAGGAGCTCTCTGGGGTCCGTTTAAAAGAGCACTAATCCCATTCATGAGGGCTCCACCCTCATGACCTAATCACCTGCTAAAGGCCCTACCTCCTAGTACCGTCACCTCGGGGGTTAGGTTTCAACACGTGAATTTGGTGGAAACACCAGCCTTCAGAGCATAGCGAGCGCCAGAGCTTTCATTTCGCTTCTAGGACTTCTTTTGCATAATGCTTTGGAGAGTTCTTTTAACCGAGAGCTTCATAAAAGGAGTCTAAAGGACTAGTTAAAATAAAAGGACCCACACAACCTAATGAACCCTAGAAAATTTACTACACATATACACTCTGTATAGATTATGGACACACACATGCACGTACGTGCGCACACACGACACTCCGTGTGTCGTTCAGAGGTGAAGTGAAGCTGACACAGCCCCCCTCCTCCTGATGAGGCCCGAATCCCCGGCTCTCAGTCTCCTGCCCCTCTCAGCATCTTCTGGACCCCTTCCCCACTCCCACAGGCAACGAGCAGCTCGCTGTAGCCTTGGCCAGAGAGCCGAAGAGCCCATGTTTTTGGAATGAATGAGCGCATAAAGAGTTTCTCAGGGTGAAACTGCTCAAGTTCAGAGTTTAGCGCGTAGAGTCTTCATTAATGTACATTTATATAAAAACATTGGTGCCTAAGGGACTGCACGGGCCGGTGTGTGTGGCGCTTACAGGGAACATGTCTCCTGCAGCTCCAGCTGCCCAGTGCTGGGGGTGGAGGGCGCTAGAGAGGGGATCTGTAGGTGGGAGGTAAGTGCACACCCCCATGTCTCTGCCCCTCCCCCCCACATGGTGCTTCGTGACGTCATGGCTGTTTTCTGCATCCTTCCATCATGTCCACACCTGTCTTCTCTCACTCCCCACCCACCCACCCCACCCCCCGCCCACCTTCCAGTCACTCTGGTGTCTTGCGGTTTATTGTGTTGTTGCCGTTCCTTTGTGTATTACACAGACATTTCTAAGCACTTATGAGCCCCGTGCACCTGGAATGTTCCATTCTGCTCTTCCCCCTTGGAGTTTCACAGCCGTATTTCTCGGCTGCCACATTGTCTTTTGAATGATCGACTTTTAATCACTGCCTGGTGTATTTTGATTAATTTTATGTGTTATCTGTTGAAAGGCACATGTGTAAGAAATTTGCAAAGGAGACTGCTTTTATGAAAGCAAAGGACTAGCTCCCCACCCCCAAAATGATTTTATAACCTGGTAAGGATCAGTTCACCTGGTGAGTTTTCTTTCTGACAAACTAAGTTTATCTTAGTTTCATTAATCCTTAATTTTCCTGCAAACACCAGGTTTGGGGAATAAAACTCATTGGAAAGTTAAAATACGGCAGAGTCTTATTAAAAGCTAACATGTGGTCATTTCATATCCTCAGAACTCTTTATGCTCAAGTAACGTCAAGCCTTTTATTGCTTTTGCTTCAGCTTCTCAGCGGGGTGGGCTGGAGATTGCATTTCTCATATGAAGGAGGAGGTCTGGGGAGAGAAGGGAGCTGAATGAGATTAGGGCCAGCTGGAGGCCCTGGGGTGCCCCTGTGTGGGTGGACCCCAAACACACAGCTGCCAGTCGCTGAGCCTTTCTGGGCGAGGGACCCGGAGAGGAGCTCTCTGCACACACCTCCACATGCCCGTCTTTAAGGCAGTGCCGACGGGCCGCGCTGTGCCCGTCGGCACTGTGGGGAGGCTGTGGGGAGTCCCCGTGAGTCGGCCGAGGTTGGAAACTGGGACAGCAGCGCCAGGATCCCGGCTCGGAGCCCGTCTCCCTGACCGGCACCTCTCATCCCGGGACAAACCAAAACAGAAAACCTCTTCTGCTTGTTAATGAAACAAAAAGGGATGATTTCTAATCCTTTATATCCCCCGTGGATGGTGAAGGAGGATGTGGACCTGCCAGTGGGAGCCGCGTCCATAACGGTCCTCTTCCCGGGCTTCCGTGTAAGGCGTGTGTTAGGAACCCCACGCCAGCCCCGCTCGAGGGTCCCCCTCAGCCCATGGGGGTCCTTGCGTCCTGCCTGTGGCTCCCTTATTGAAAGGTGAATAGACAGCATCAGTGGTGCCTGCAGGCCCGGCTGGCTTCCAAGAGAAGCAGCAGAGAAAGGTGGGCGGACACACCTGACTTCTGAGGGCAAAGAGGAGAAGGAAATGATCACATCAGGCGGGTGGGGAAGTGCTGGCAATCCAGCTTCATGCAGAGAGGCAGGGCTCCCCCGTGTCCCCGTCCCAAATTCACAGCCACGTCCACAGTTTCTCAGGCGGGCAGGGAAGGAGCTCGGAGGATCCCAGGACGACAGCGCCCGGCCTCCACCACCGGAGAGTGGGAGCTCGGCGGAGGAAAGCTGTCTGCAAAGGGTTACTTTGAGTTTGGAAAGCGGAACCTTGGCTAGTTTTAGCGGAACCTTGTGTTTAAATTACAGCAGAGCAGCCCAGCGAAGATGACAAAGCCACGTAACCACAGAGTGGCTGGGTCCTGTGTGCCAGGCCGGGTCTCGGGGGCACGTGTCCGTGTAAAATCAGGTGTCCCGCCGCGGCTGACCACAGCCCTAGCAAGGCGGCCTTTTAAAGGAGATCAGCCTCTTTAGTGACCCCTCCTGAAGAGGCGGGGTACCCACAAGGCGAAGGTGGCGGACAGGCCTCCTGGCTGGCCCCGCACCTGGTGGACTGGGGTGCAGCTCCCCGCCCGCTGCCCTGTGTCTTGACCCCGGGGTAGATGCTTCTTCCGGGGCCAGGCTTCCTCACAGCCCCCCAGGCCCAGCCTCTCTCAGGTCGCAGCTCATTAAAGGCCGCCCCTTCGGGACCTCTGCTCCCCCTGAGGGCCACCTCCTCGACCTTGAGGACGCCTCCTTTCTGCCCTCGCTCACACCTGATGGATTGGTTCATCTGAGCCCCGTGTAGCGGAAACCCCAGAAAGCGCCCAGCAGGGCAGAAGTGGGAGCCGGGGGCCACCTGGGAGGGGACACGTGGTGGCACCGCAGGCGCATGGAGTCCTGTCTGCTGCCCCTTGTGTTTTAAGTCACCTGTTACTCAGGTCCCCATACCAGGACGGCCCCGGCTGCCCTGCGGCACTCTTCTGGAAGTGTGGATGCCTCCTTAAGGAGCACCTTGAGGTAGTTTTGGGCGGGGGAGTTGACATGTGATTTGCACATAGTAAAGTGCACAGATCTGCGGTGTCTAGCCTAGCAAATGTTTACACGCTCACCCGGGAAATCATCACGCAGGTTAGGGTCTGGTCCTGTCACTGTTGCCCTTCCCTAGGTGATGAACGTCACCTGGATTTATTCATTTCCCTCCTCCGGAGCTTCGCAAACAGAGTCTCCCATATGTGCTCCTTTGTGTCAGGCTTATTTTGTTTCGAGATTCATCCTCGTCCTTGTGGACCTGTAACTTGTAGTCAATGATATAAATCCAGCAGGATGAATCCATTCTTCCGTCTGGGCAGGTGGGCCCCCATGCTGCCCGGCTGCTCTGAGCAGTCGTCTCTGGGTAGCCCGGTACAGGCTGTGTCGGCTGTGTCTCAGGAGGAGACGGCCGCTAGGGAGCTGGAGGAACCGTCCTCGTTGGCAGGCACTCTGTGGGTCCCCTAGACACACCGCCCCAGTGGTGCCGTATCCCCCTAGAACGCAGTCACCCTAGGACAGCTGTAAGGAGAGGGGCGGCTGAGCCCCACCTGAGTGCACTCTCTCTCTCTCTGGCTTCTGTCCTCCCCATGGATGTCCCAGGGTGAGCTGCACAGCTACTGCACGGCTTCGTATGAGGGGGAGGTCGGATTCCACAGCCAGAGCCCAAAAGCCCGGGACACCCCCGCTCAGCAGCTCCCAGACAACGGGACCGACTGTGGCTGGGCCCCATTTGGTGAGTTCTCCGTCCGTGCCCCTGCTTTCGTCCCGTGACTGAAGCTGGCCATCCCTGCGGGCCTCCTCCACAGCTGGCAGTCCCCGAGCCGGCTGGCTGATCTCAGCAGCGGTGACGATGCTGTCAGATGCAGCTGCGCCTCCAGGTGCAAACTAACCTCTCCTCCCAGCAAACCAGCCTCGCACCTTCAGCTGCTGCACGTTTCCCGTGCCCGTGTGCAGGGGTGTCGCTCAGTGGTCAGATCTGCTGCAGGTCATCTGCAGGTTGCATTTGTCCAAGCTGGAAGTTAGGACTTACAGAGCGTAAGCTGTGGGTGGAGAGAAGAGAGCAATCTCAGAGCTGTGGTGTGGGGCTGGCCTGGGGGGCCCGAACCAAAGCCGGGGTAACATGTGAAACAGAACAGAACCCACAAGCTCACCGCCAGCAATGGGGATTTGACCTGATGGGAGTAACGTTTATGTAGCGATTATTGGAAACATGGTGACTTGATTTCCAGTTGCTGTATTTTCTGTGTTCCCTCTGAGGACGCCGCCCAGACGTAGAGAGCAGAGGTCTCGTACGTCATTGTACCTCTCCCGGCCATAAATTGGTGTTTAGTGAAAAGTAAACAATACCCTCCTTTTCCTGTTGCTTTTCGCCCCACGTAGATCAGGACAACTTCCAGCAGCTGCTCGGCGCCCTGGACTACTCCTTCCTGTGTGCGTACGCTGTTGGCATGTACCTGAGGTAGGTCTGGCTAAGACTGCAAGACCCAGGTGGTCCGCTGGGTGCAGAGCACAGCTCAGGTAGGCTGAAGACGCGGCCCCGCCCGCAGGTGGCTGGTCCTCCGGTCTCTCCTCAGAGACAAGGGTGAGGTGGAAGCCAGCACACGGCCCGGGTGTCCTGCAGATCGGGCAGACTGTCCTCGGACGGCTTTCCTGGCTCCGGGGTTGGATGCACCGTGAGCCCTGCCAGGACCCGGTCTCTCAGGAGCAGGGCCCTGGCAGCTCCCCACCCGGTGAGCACGGCAGAGCCTCCTCTTCTCTGGTTTCAGGGGCCGCCGTCTCTTTCCTAACCCCGCCTGGCATCAGAGCAGTTCACACAGCGGGTGCTTGGCGTGTCCACCTGGATGGCCCGCTAGGCCGGAACAGAGCCTCCCCTGAGTGCCAGAGGCCGTCCTGCCTGGCGGTGGGAGGTGTGGACCCCAGAGGCACGTTGCTGGGATTCGATCCCGGCTTGACGGCCCGCTTGGGTGGCTTTGGACGAGTTACCGCACCTCCTTGGGCCTCAGTTTCCCCTTCGCAAAATGGGGGAAACAGTAGTTCTTAACTCACAGGAGTGTGGTGAGGTTTAACTGAGTTAATATGTGCAGAATGCTCAGAACAGGGCCTGGCCCGTGCTGTGTTCCCAGTGCCTGTTACATACGATCGTTAGCCCATTCTTTTTTTTTTTTTTTTTTTTTTTTTTGGTACTTGGGTTTTTCCCTTCTGTGGCCTCTCCCGTTGCGGAGCACAGGCTCTGGACGCGCAGGCTCAGCAGCCATGGCTCACGGGCCCAGCCGCTCCGCGGCATGTGGGATCTTCCCGGACCAGGGCATGAACCCGCGTCCCCTGCATCAGCAGGCGGACTCTCAACCACTGCGCCACCAGGGAAGCCCCGTTAACCCATTCTTGATCGAGTTCTGAACTGGCCTAGGGAGGTGGTAAACACTAGTGGGTAATAACAGGACGTGCAGTTGGCCGGTTAAAAACTACTGCTACTGTGTCAGTCCAGCCAGATCTAACAGGAAAAACAAAACAAAACTTACAGGGACTAAGGCCTTTAGTCCAAAGAGGGCTTTGTTCAGAGACACAGAGTTTCAGAGCTTTGGGAATTTCTGGAATCCCTGTAAACAAACGTTTACCTTCTTCCCTGAGATCCGCCCAGACTGTGTTATCACCGAGACCTGGACCCCGTCCCCAGCTCAGGACCGTCTGGTGTCTGGTACCCAGACAGGCGGTTTCTGCTGATGGAGTGGCTGTCACCCCTTTGTTGAACTTGCACATCTGCATGGAGCTGCAGGGCTTGTCCGAGTGCGGAATGCATAATACGGATGCAGCGCAGAACGGGAGCCCAGCTGCGGAGAAGGACAGCGTAAGCCTCAGGCGCCTTCGGGCGTGGGCTGCAACCGGGCTGCCAGCCGCATTCCATCCTGCGGTCAAATATTTATGTTCTAAAAACCGCAGTTTTACTGGACACCAATCATCAATAATATGAAAAGACCCCAAGGTTGGAGTGTGTTTTTCTCAGTCACTAGAAAACACTAGTTAAAGGTGGTTCTCAGCTGGGAGTGATGTTGTCTGCTAGGAAGCATTTAGCAATATCTGGAGATAGTTTTGGTCATCTCAGCTGGAGAAGGGGGTGCTACTGGCATCTAGTGGGCAGAGACCGGGGGTGCCGCTAAGTGTGCTACAGGACACAAGACAGCCCCTCGCCACAAAGAATTACCCGGCCCAACATGCAAGTGTGCTGAGGCTAAGAAAACTGGTTTCAATAAGGTGGTTTCATTATCGCTTATTTACTGGCAAAGATCGTTCTTCATGCAACTCGCCAACGAAGGTTCTTATTAAATAATTTTATTGTGAAATAGCATTATGTATTTCATAATAACCTAATGTGAAACCCACTGTGGACTTGTGACGGGGATGAGGATGTACCCTGCTTCCTTGCATCCTTCCTCGCATGGCTTCTTAGCGACATCATGACACGTTGCTAGTGAGATGGATGGTGTTAGCGTAGCAGGTAACTCAGACGTGGTGGCACCTTCGCTAACCCAGGTCATTGCTGGCAGGTTCAAGCAGGTGTGGCGTGGCCTTTATTACCTGTAGGAGCCTGATACGACGTGGAATGCTGTCCATTCCGTTAGGCCTTTTCTTTAAAACTTGAAAATAGAGACCAAGTTGAGTCCCAGTATGGTCTAGCAAGACTAGAGGACGTTTGTAAGCCCCGGCCGGCCGATGGCACTAGCTTGCAGGAGGCCCATCTGACTCTGACACTTACTCCGTGACCTTGGGCAGGTCAGCCAGCTCCTCTGGGACATGCCCCCTCTTCTCTGAAGTGAGCAGGATGAAGTGGATAATTCCTTTAGCTCTCGAATGCTCTCGAGTTTGTATGTGATCAGTTTCTACTCAGCTTAAAATTTGACCTGAATGCTGTTTACAGTTTTAAATTACTTCCTCTGCTTTAGTGTTTAATAGGTCATCTGCGTGATACTAGGTTGATCTTTTTTCTTCTTCGGTAAATTCTGAAGGAAGATCTCGCTGGGGTATTTGTTCTTGAGATGAAAGACCAGAATTTTGGAGCTGGTTCCCAGGGTCCTGTTCAGAGGCAGGCAGGCAGGCGTCATCCTTCATTACGTTTCATATCTATCTGACTCCTAGAATGATTACGTGGAAGAAAACGAGACCCACAGAGTGTATGTAGAGATTGCAGAAGGCTCACAGTCATTTGTGATTGTTCTCCAGGTCTTTATTCACTTAAGTCACAGTGTCAAGCTGTGTGACATAGTGACGTGTCCTACAAGGCAGTGAAGGACGTATTTCACATGGCATTGGGTAGTGAGGTGTGGTGGTGGTAAAGGCCTGTTGAATGTATGTCCCGTATGAAACTGGAGGTTTTCACCCTCCCCGGCAGCGCTGGAGCCGTTTGATTGAGCATCTACTACCTTGCCAGGCACTTAACCGCATTTATCTCGTTGGAGCACCCAGGCAGCTCTAGGAAGCAATTCTCCAGAGAGATTAGCTCTTCATGGCGTCACGTTGCTGTTCAGAGGGAGCATGGAGGCTTTGCCCCACGTTTCAGACTTTACCTTAAGGAAAAGGCTCTGTCTTTAAACCAGGTCACGGTGCTTGTGGCCAGAGGGTCGTTGGCAAGAGCGCCTCTGGCCTGGCCGCCGATGCAGCGGCTTAATGCCAGCCCGAGAGCCAAGAGACGTGCTCAAGGTCACAGGGGACCCCTTTTCGTATTTGTCTACAGTTCGACAGTTAAACGTGGTTCTCTTAAAAATATACGTTCACTGACTGTTGTTTATATAAAACAGGATTAGCCAGCAGGACAAGGTTTTGGTTTTGTTTTTTTAATTGGCAGGCATCATATATGTCAGAGTGTCTCCGTTTTATTATTTGACAGTGACTTTCGTTAGAAATAGGAAGTCTTAAAAGGTGTTGCCAGTTTCTGGTTAATAAATGCTCCATTGAAAAATGATTGTGATGAAAATTTACTGGGAATTGGAGTGCTTTCAAGTTCTAAAAGCTCAGAGCATGAAAGCACCCAGCCAGGAATCGCTGGGTCACTTACATCATGGGTGTGTTTGTTTTCTCACATTTGTCTTTCTTTTTTCTCTGTCCCCAGTGGCATAATAGGGGAGCGCCTGCCCATTAGGTATTACCTGACTTTTGGAATGGTGGCCAGCGGTGCTTTCACTGCCCTGTTTGGGGCAGGGTATTTCTACAACATCCACAGTTTTGGATTCTACGTGGTGACCCAGGTAAGGTCTGGCCCACGGCTCACCATGTATGGGATTTCCGTGATGAGCCAGACGGGGTGTTAATGTCACGGGTCCCAGGCTCTGCCAAGAGAGGACATGGCAGGTGGTGGGAGTGGGCGCAGCACTGCGTCCTGGCTGAGGCCAGGGTCAGCGCCATGGCAGGTGGCGGGAGGGGGCGCAGCACTGCGTCCTGGCTGAGGCCAGGGTCAGCGCCATGGCAGGTGGCGGGAGTGGGCGCAGAACTGCGTCCTGGCTGAGGCCAGGGTCAGCGCTGGTACATCCAACCCCTTTTCTCTCCTCTGCTCTGAAATTCCAGCCGGGAAGTGTTTCTTTCTTTTTTTTTTTTTTTTTGTGGTACGCGGGCCTCTCACTGTTGTGGCCTCTCCCATTGCGGAGCACAGGCTCCGGATGCATGTGGGATCTTCCCGGACCAGGGCACGAACCCGTGTCCCCTGCATTGGCAGGCAGACTCTCAACCACTGTGCCACCAGGGAAGCCCCGGGAAGTGTTTCTTAGTTTCAGGAGTTGCCGCCCAAAGAATCCTACTTGTCGGTACCCCGGCAGGGGGCTTGAGGCATGAAGCCCTTCTGAGTCCTTCTGCCTTAATTTGGGTGCATTTGAGATGTTCTGTCTTGGGTCAGACTTGACCGCTCTGGGGTTGGGGGAATGAGGGGCGTGGTGAGGGGAGGAGGTTGAGGGGACTTGGGGATTGTCGGGGGGCAGTCAGCGGGGGGCGGAGGGGGCGGGGGAAAGGCCAGGGCCTAAGGGTGCTGCAGGGGAGGGAGGGCCGGACGAGCATGCGGCCTGGCCCTTCCTGCGGGGCTCAGTGCTTCCAGGAACTCCTGGATCTGCCCCTCCCCACAGCCCTGTGGATAATATTAGCTAGAAATGGAAAATGACTTGAAACAATGACGCTCAGCTTCCGAGGCTCCCCAGACACAGCCCAGGGAGATGTGGCAAGGTCATCAGGGCACATCGTATGTAATTTGCTTTTAAAATTTTCACCATAGGACTCGAAAGAGTTTGGCTGTTTTCATTACCAAAGCGATGCACACTTTATGGTGATACAGAAAATCGGAGAGAAGGAAAAAACCTATTTCCCAGAGTCCCAGCACGTTCCTGGAGGGAAGGCTGAGCCTGGCTGGCCCTGAGGCCGGGCCAGCGGCTCCCAGTCGGCCTCTGGTGGCTGGTCCTTCCCGGGGGCAGTTGGAGGAGCTGCCCCTGAGGCCCCTGAGACTAAAGCAGAGCCAGTTGCTGATACACTTCCTGAATCCCTTCTTCAAACAAGAGCTCGGGGCGCTCTTGGCAAGTTGGAGAAATCATTTCTCTAGGCACTAGTCAAGGTTCTGCTCCCTTCGGTGGTTAGCAACAGTACCTTCTTCGTGACACAAGAAGGGAAGACGTGCAATTCACGAGCCACCCTTATGGTATCATCACAGTTCTACAAAAAGGAGAGGGTTTTTCTCTTTGCATAAAGTTTTAGCTTGGAAAGAGAATGGACAGCTTGGCCCCAAGCTGTTGACAGTAGTTCATCTCCGAGCAAGAGATTTTCTTTTCTTTTTTTCCTCTACTTCAAAATTTTCACAATAGGCACGTACGACTCTCGTGGTAAGATATATGCGTATATTGTTAAAATACACGTCTGGCTGTCGAGGCTCATATCGAATCGGGTTCTGCCCCTTCCTTTTGTGAGAGTCCCCGCTGGGCGCCCAGACCCCTGAGGCCAGGCTCCCGGGTGTGGGTGTCCCCCCTCAGCAGTCTCTTCCTTTGCCCTCTGTCACAGATCGTCAACGGACTGGTACAGACCACCGGCTGGCCCAGCGTCGTCACCTGCCTCGGCAACTGGTTTGGCAAAGGGAGGTAAGGAAGGCAGCCCTGCTTCCAGCAGCGTCCGTTTTCAGAAGATTCTGATGAAAACCAGACCGCTTTATGTTTAGTTTTTCTTTAGATTCATTACAGAAAAGAACACGTCAGTCTACTGTATGAAATAAGGTGACTGAAACCTCTGCGTCTTGAGGGTCTAAAATTCAGGCAGGCCTCTGTTTCAGGAGATGTCACCCCCGTTGTGGGCAGGGCGGAGTCTGGGTCATCTGCGCAGCCAGCCAGCAGCCCGGGCCTCACCTGGCCTCCTGGGAAGCCGGGAGAAATGCAGTCAGGGCCTTGCCCCAGGCCTTTCGAAGCAGAAGCTACATTTTCACAGGACTGAAAGGCACAGGGAAGTGTGACCTGTCCAGGTCACCCAGGGCCTGGTAGCAGAGCTGTACCCAGCCTCTGGTGACCTCACTGCGGTCAGATTCCATCATAACGTCTGTGTGACAGGCAGCATGGCTGGGCCCACGGTTAGGAAGTGGTCGGAGATGCCGGACAAGATGGGGAAACTAAAACAGGAAACTCACTCCTCCAGCCTTACTTAGCCTCGTTCGTCTGGCAGGTTCTTCACCGTGAACTTTGGTTAATGGGGTATTTCATCAAATGATCGTATTTAGATTGCAAAGGCACAAATTTAAATTTGGGGCCTTCCAAGAATTCTAGGAAAAGGCCTCTTTCTTCTTTTAGTCGTAGAATGAATAAGCTCAGAGACGTGTAATTATGCAGCCGGAGGTAAGTGAAGATACTGTCCTCTCGTAAACACCCCGGTCCCAAGCCTTGCAGAGGTGGTGTGTTGCGCTACCAGCTCTTACGCTGTGCAGGCACTGTTGTAACCTCACGTACTGATCCGTGTAAGCCCCGAGACATCATTTGCCCCTCGTGTTTTGCTGTATTGCAGGCGAGGTTTGATCATGGGGGTCTGGAATTCCCACACGTCTGTGGGCAACATTCTGGGGTCCTTGATCGCTGGCTACTGGGTGTCCACGTGCTGGGGCCTGTCCTTCGTCGTGCCTGGGGCCATCGTGGCAGCCATGGGGATAGTGTGCTTTCTCTTTCTCATTGAACGTAAGTACCGGTGGGTGATGACCTCTCCCCGGGAGGGCTTTGCGGGGTTGCGGGGGCGGGGGGGCGGTGAGTTTAGGAGAAGAGGCTGCTGCTGCTTCATCGCAGGCAGGGATGGGGTTGTCCGGCTCTCCCTTGCCAGGAAGACTTCCTTCTTAAGTATAGGCTTCCCTGATGAGCCGCTGCTCTCCTGGTCTTGCTGGATTTTCTGCTGTTTCCTGATTTCTGGAGTAACCAGTGTTGACGCTCCTCCCGCCCTGTCCTCTGGCCCCACGGCCCTGAGCATGCGTGGTCTTCTGCCACGCTGCCCGCTGCCCGGCCCACGTGGCTGCACCTGCTCACGCCCGTCCTGCTGCCACAAACTGAAATGGGCCTCACCAGCCTGTTTGCCTTCTGATAAGATACAGCCTTGTCAGTGTTTTCAAACCATGACGTGACTTAAGATCATATACCTTAATTAGGCAGTGTTGTACCAGAAAATCCAAGCCTTTGGTCCGTCCTAGACTCAATCCCAGGCTTCTGTTTTAACTGAATTTTAAATTAATTTTTTGAATAGAAATCGGCAGGACAAGCATTGCTGACAATTATACTAATGACAGAGAAGCAGGTGCTCCCTTAGCTGGTACGCGTCAGGGTGCTCCAAGCCCGCGAGCTGTTCTGATGAGCTGTATCTCGCGTTTGCCTCTTTGATTTGTCTTAAAGCAAAAGGAGATCGTGTGGCACTAGATGGCTCCCGCTGTCAGCCCGCAGGTAGGGCTGTCCGGAGTCAGATGACCTCATCCCTGGGAAGCGCCAACTATAGCTTCAGCTTTGCGTTCGGAGTTGCGTTGCCGGTTTTATCTTCCAAAAGGTTAAGGCGCTGTGAAGTTTCTCACTTCTTTTTGCTTGTTGCTAATGCTAACCTTTTCATTTTTAAAATAACCGCCGTTTAGTGGAGCACACGTGAGGCTCTCAGGCCAGCGTTGTGCTGTCAGTGAAGAAGGAAGCCACGGTTAGATGAGGAATCAGACGCCCCCCTCCCCTGGGTGTGAGCAGAGGGCACGGGGCTGCTCAGCTTCCATCTTCACCGTTTTCTCCAGGGGCCCAGTAAGCTTTTAGCAACATCTCGAAATGGCCCAAACAAGTGAATCGTTAGACAGATGGGGGCGCGGGGGGAGGGTGGGTATTGTGACTTCCTTGCCGACATGCCGACCTGCGGCATCAACTGTCGCTTGTGTGTCACCAGAGATCCAGGAAGGATCGTCGTGTCACCTGGACTCTCCAGGGGCTGCTTCCACACCGTCACCTGGACAAGGATGCGCTTCCTCTATGTTAGTGCAGGGACACCCCCCACCCCCGCCCCCGCGTGCCTTTGGCCCGAGGTCCAGAGTCCACGGTGGCTTTTATTCTCTTCCTCAACTGATAAAGGGGCGGCTCTGGGGAAAGGGGCGGAGTGACAAGGAGCGGAGGGCCTGGCAGTGGACGGGAACTTGTTTGCTGGCCCGGCCAGGGCTCTCAGCGCCAACACCGTTCAGCTCAGTCATCCTGGGCGGGGCAGGATTTCCAAGAACGCGGAAGCCCTGGTTTGGTCGTTTATGATACAACGAGAGCGTCCTCGCACTGAGCCGCCGCTCCTGTAGCTTCCAAGGGGGCGCGAGGCCGGGGGGCTCTCCTGGAGTTGCTTTCCCGCCTCTGGCCGTCCTCTCACCCCCTCTCCTGTTTCCATGGTGACCGTGGGGCTCTGCCTCCCTGCCTCCCAACCCCACCCCCGCCCCGCCCCGGCCC
Source organism: Aethalodelphis obliquidens (assembly GCF_003676395.1). NCBI lineage: Eukaryota > Metazoa > Chordata > Mammalia > Artiodactyla > Delphinidae > Aethalodelphis > Aethalodelphis obliquidens. The sequence continues at coordinate 3,206,027 of NW_020837945.1, read as the reverse complement.
ACTCTGGGATGAGATGCACTCGCTCAGCTTCCCCCAGGCCCGTAAGGTGTTCCTGGGAGATGTCCTGGTACTGACTCAGGGAACAGATGAGCGCTCGTGCCCCCTCCTTGGCCTGTGCGGAGGCGGCCCCAGCGGGCACTGAGGACGGACGGGGCCCTGGGGGGCCACGGGCCGCCGGGAGGGCGCTGTGAGCCGAAGTCCGGGCCACAGAGGCCGTTCTCCCCTCCTCCCTCAGCCCATCGCATTCCCCTGGGCCGTGTCGGTTCTTTTCACCTGGAGTCTTAGCCTTTAGCTGTTAGGTGTCCAAGGTAAACATGGTCAGGGTTGTGCAGGATCGTCCGTTGAGTTCCGTGCCCCCGTTCTTCATGAGGCCGCCAAAGATTTCCTCCCACTGGGCCTCCTTTCCTGCCCTCACCCGTGCGCTCCCCTCCCGCTGTCCCCATGGCTGGGGCAGGGCTCTCTGGTGTCCCGCGAGCATCGCTCAGTCACCTGGTCCTCGCTCTCTCCGCCGTGGGCCGGTCACCTTTCCCCGGGACTGGCCGGCTTTGTCCGACCGCCCGCGGCTGCTGCTTTCCTTGCCTGGCCTCCGCCCAGCTCACCAGGGCCCAGCTTGTGCGGCCGGGGGCACCTTCCGGACTTGGCGTTTCTCCACCTTCTCGCTGAACGTCTTCCTCTTGAGCTCGGGCTCTGGAGGCACTGCTCTGCGCACATGACTTGGACAGGACGCCCGCCGACCGTGCCTCTGACACTTTCCTCTGGGGGCGGCTCCTGCAGCCGGCCTCACAGGAGGAGGCGTTTCTGTGGCCCCCTAACCCTCCCACGCTGGGACCCGGCACCCAGGGCCCCCTGTCCACGAGTGTCTCAGCGAAAGGAGAGAAGCCGGTTCGCAGGCTCAGACACCCTTACTCCTCCTCGCGCAGCCCGAGCCGGGCCCTTGTGAACAAGGCCTCTCCTCCTGGGCCCGACGTCACCTGTCAGCCTGAGGCCACCGCAGGCACAGGCCTGTTGCTCTAACAGACCCTCCACGGCGGAACGAGAATCAGACCGCCGGGCCCTCTCTGCTGAGAGGATTGGTACCTGTACTCCCCCTGGTAACAAGGAGGTGGTGTCCGCATGAGTGATGATGAAAGCCAGCTGCAAGCAGTGACCAGCACATCCTGTGTCCGAGAGCAGAACACTGCAGAGAGGAGAGACCGGATCCACGTGCGTTTCGGTGGCTTACTTCCGCTCCCTCCCGCTCCCTAATCCCCTACTGCAGGGTGGGCGGGAAAGCCCCAGGAGCGCCCCTTCTCGTGACCAGCAGCGAGGGACCGGCTCGGCCCTGTTCCCCCTTCCTGCCGGGGCTGGGCCCAAGGGACAGGGCACCCCATCCACAGGCCCCTCCAGGGGAAGCTGCCCTCAGACGTGTCCCAGCCAAGGGTCACTGGTGCTAATGTCCTGCAGGGTGAAAGCCCAGGAAAAGCCACGTCCTGGGGACCAGCCGCACCCCATGGAGACTGACCCTGGGGCTCACAGCACAGCTGGGGAAAGCCACGGGCTGGGGAACTGCTGATGTCACTGCACATCCCCAGGGCCATCGGGACCATCAGGGCTCCCCAGCCACCCTCCGCAGAGGGCGGCGGGGAGGAGCCCCCAGCCCAGGAGCACATGTGGTCCAGGGGCCCCTCCGCGGTGTCACCCTCTATCTCGCGGGAGGGAACGCCGCTGTGGGAAGTTGAAAGCCCTGTGGCTCGGTTTGTGTTTCAGGGTGGTTAAACTGTCTCACCAAAACTTATAAAAAAAGACCCGGGTTCTGGGTGATGGGGAAGGAGCAAAGCTGTTAACAAGGCGGCTGTCTAGATTCTCAAGAAGTGGAGTTCGCTGGCCAGGGCGACTCGTGGCCCTGAGCCCGGCTCTCGTTCCCGGGTCACACCAGCGTGATCTTAAAGTACGAAGATGAAGAAAGCCTCGCTTCTGGTTCTGTCCGCTTCCACATGTCCTTCCCTCTGTCGACAAAAAGTTAAGCAGTGGATCTAAGAAAACAATGGGACATTTTATTCAAGCTGAATTTGAGGATTGTAACCCGGGAAGAGCATCTCAGAAAGCTCTGAGGACTGTTCCGCCCATGAGAAGTCAAGACACAGTTATGTAAGCTTTCTGAGACAGAGGGATTATTGACAGTTTACATAATCCAGGTCTAAGAGGCATCGTGGTGGGTCACGTGGTCCCTTACGGGATCAGTAAGGAATGTTTAAGGAGTTGTCCTGTGGATGCTGGGGGAACGTTGCTCCTCTAGGCTGCACAGGTATTCCTGCTCGTGGGGGAGGTTGGGTTGATGCCTCCTGTGGATACACGATGCACGGTGCGGGGCAGAGGACGCCCAAGGGCAGAGAAGCATTTCGATGTGCACGTGTTTCTTGTCCTGCCGTAAAACGCGAATTTTATTTCACACCTCCTTGCATTTAGGTAAAAGGCATTTTGTTCTATTTCAAGGTCGATGTTTTGTGCCTGCTAATTTTCCTTCTAGTTAATTCCATAACATTAAATGACTCATCCCAAACGTTATTCAGAGCCCCGCTACTCTGATCTGCGGGTCATGTTTTTCTAGTTCCTTCTGATACTTACGTCCTTTACACGTACCTTACACGGCTCGTCACCATAGTGTATTTAAGCTCTGCTTATTTTTATTTGTAAACTATTTTCCATGTTGCAAAGCAGCCTTCATATTCGTGACGATTTGCGTTTGTCGGTGCTGGTTTCGTACCCTCCCGGCTTCAGTGCGTGGGGATCAGGCAGTCACAGGGCCCACGTGAGGGAAGGGGCGCGTGTGGGTTCTCGCGGGGGTGGCCGAGCTGCGCCCTCACCCCACCAAACGTGCTGCCTCGTGCATTGTCTTTTTCTGAAATTGTTGCTGATGTAGTAACAGCATCAGAGGGTGCCTTGCTTTGGTTTACGTTCTTGTGTCGGAGGAAGCAGCCAGCCCTGGTTCACACTGTTCCGTGTTTGGTGTTTCAGATCCGAAGGACGTCGCCTGCTCTTCCTCCCCGGCCACGGTAAGGACGTGCTCCCTGCTTCTCGTGTCCTCAGTGTGCTGTGATGATGACTGTCACCAGCCTGGCCCTTCCTGTCCTGTCAGTGGGTAACAAAGTGTGGACAGAGGTCCTGCCCTGAAAATACGGGCAGTTTTAGAAGAAGATTAATCATAATGATAACAACCAAAACCAGACGAGGAGCTTGGTGCAGTCTGGGTTAGGGACTCAGAGAGCGACCAGGAGCTGGGGACCGGCCGGGCCTCACGAGGAGCAGGGACATCATACTTTTCCTGGGTGGGTGTGACTACAGGCTGACGCAAAGCTAAGCTGGCTGACGTCACTTGAACCTGGCGTCCACACCTGGCAGGTGGCCCGCTAGGACCGCCCAGCACCAGGACCACATTCCCTGAGTCATTGTCACTGCTTACCGCCCCTGACCTGCTCACGCCCAGCTGCTGAGCAACCCTGCGGTCTTCGCGGCCCTGGAAGGGCGCTTGCCCTGCCGGCGTCCACAGAGGTCTCTGCCTACCCCCAGATAACTAACTCTGGGAGCTGCCCAGGCCAGCTCCCCGCCCCTGGCCTTCGGCTTGCCCTCTCTCCTCTGTCACTCCCAGCAGGGGTGTCGCCCTTGCACCCGGTTTCCTGCTTAACCTTAGGGTAGACCCCCCGAGTCGTGCTCCCTGACTTCCCTCTCCCGGCTCCCCTCCTGTCCTCTGGCCTCCACCGCTCTGCCAAAGCCACCCGCCAGGGCCCCCAGCAGCACGGTCTGGCCGCACGTGGTCAGCGCTCTGGCCTCACCCCTGACCTGTCACCAGCGTGTGACGCGGTGGTCTCCTCCCTCCATGAGATGCTCCCTTTGGGGGCTCGTAACATGCTCTCCTGCTTCTCTGGTAACATGCAGAGCTCTTTGCTGGCCCTACTCTGGCAGACCCCCAAACATGGGAGCCCCCCCCGGCCCGGTCCTTGGCCCCTTCTCCCCTCTTCCTGCTCTCACCGTAGGAGATCCTGCGTGGGCCTGGGGCTTTCAGCATCCTCACGGCACCTCTGTGTGCATTGATGTGCAGTCCCCAGCGTGGTCCTCTGCCCTGAGCTCCATGGTCATAGGTCACACTGCCCACCCGACATCCCCACAGAGGCGTCTGGGTGTCTTCCCAGACTTAACATGACCAGAATGTTCTCTTTATTTCACCCCATAAACTTGCTAGGCCCCTGGCATTCCCTGTGTCAGTCAGAGAACCACTGTCCGCCCGTTGGACAGGCTGGATTCCGAGGACTCGTCCCAACTCCTCCTTCCATCAGCCCCGTGGCCCATCCATCCCCAGGCCCGTCAGCTCTGTGTGTGTGTGTGTGTGTGTGTGTGCGTGCATGTGCACATGTGTGTATGGAGTCATCCTTGTGCACAGCTTCAGACGTACGGGAAAGCATACCTGTGCTAGAGGCATTCCTGCACTTGTGTGTGTGACCTGGGGCCCAAGCTTTCCCCGCTGAATCCTCCCTGACAGCTCACTGGGCCTCCCCAGGGTACATGGGGCAGGGTGGCCCATGGAGCTGGGCTTCCTCTTCCTCTTTCTTCCTCACAGGGGTCAGTCAGAGGGAGAGATTGGACTGATTTCTGGGGGCGTTTCATCAGCTTCTGCCACAGCCCCAAAGTTCTCTTTCCCACAGGAACTCTACTCACTTCCTGTAGGGCCCTGGAGAGACCGGTGTCACAGGGCCTTCTCGAGGGGCCCCAGAGCCTGGGGAAGTGAGGGCGAGCTGGGCTGGTTCTCTGTCCGCTCTGTCCGTTTGCACCTCCCCCTTATCGTAAGCAGAGCTTCCGTGCAAAGCCGGATGCACTTGCAAGACATCTCACAGGTGCTGACTTCTAAGTAGAGCCGTGTCCTGGGAATTTCCCATCTGAAGGTGTTATTTTCAGCATCAAGTTCTTCTCCTTTCCATTTCTTTAAAGTTTTCATTATGGAAATTTTAAAACACGTAAAAAGGTAAAAAGAATAGTATCATGAACCCGCATGTGCCCATCACCCTGCCAGTCTTATTTCATCAGTACCCCTTCTAATACTCCCTCCGTCTCCTCATGATTTATTTTGTAAGCAAATACCAATCATCATATTATTTTGTCTCCAACTATTTCAGTATATGTTTCTAAACTCTAAGGACTCTTTTATTAAAAACAAACAAACAACAAAAAACATTACTGGGGCTTCCCTGGTGGCGCAGTGGTTGAGAGGCTGCCTGCTGATGCAGGGGACACGGGTTCGTGCCCCGGTCAGGGAAGATCCCACATGCCGCGGAGCGGCTGGGCCCGTGAGCCATGGCCGCTGAGCCTGCGCGTCCGGAGCCTGTGCTCCGCGACGGGAGAGGCCACAGCAGTGAGAGGCCCACGTACCGCAAAAAAAAAAAAAAAAGAAAAAAAAGTTACTATACCATTAGCACATCTAGAGACCAACAGTAAAGAATAGAAAAAAAAAAAAAAGAGATAGTCAATTAAGCCTGACAACTGAAAAAACACACAACCTCAAAGTTGTGAGTAATGTTTATTCAGGGACCTTACTGAGGACTGTAGCCCAGGAGACAGCCTCTCCGTAGCTCTGAGGAACTGTTCCAAAGAGCTGAGGTAGGAGCCAGGATATATAGGAGCTTTTGCTGAAAAAAAAAAAAAAAAAAAGGCCATGTAGTCAAACATCGAGAAAGATTACTGTTAATCACAAAAAGCAGACATCTCAAGTTAATGATTTTATTGCTTGTCTCTGTATAGGGAGATGCAGGGGTCTGGGCTCATTGAAATTATTCCTTAGATACGCATCTTAACGATCTAGGGCCAGTATCCAGTTTCTCTCCTTCCTGAATTCCCCTCAGGGCACACAGTTGGGAGGGGCTGAGGTGGGGACTGCAGTGGCTGATAGCTTGGTGGCAGCAACATTCTTTGTTTACTGAAATGGCAGGCAACATTTTTTGTCCACAAGCCAAAATTTGTTCTTCGAAAAGATCAACAAAATTGACAATCCTTTAGACTGACCAGGAAAAAAAGATTCAAATTACCAAAATCTGGAATGAGAGAGGGGACGTTACTGCCAACTTCACAGAAAGAAAAAGAATTATAAAGGAATACTATGAACAACTGTATGCTAACAAGTTAGATAACTTAGAATAAATGGGAAAATTCCTAGAAAGATGTAAACTACCAAAACTGACTTGAGATAGAAAATCTGAATACACCTATAACAAGGAAAGAAACTGAATTATTAATTTAAAAATTGACTACAAAGAAAATTCCAGGACTAGATGGCTTCATTGGTGAATTCTGTCAGACATTTAAAGAAAAATTAGCACCAACTATTCACAAACTCTTCCAAAAAATAAGAGAACACTCCCCATTCACTCTCTGAGGTATTATCCTGATAACGTAAGGAGACATCACAAGAAAACTAGAGACCAATCTCTCTTATGAATGTGCACGCAAAACTCAACAAAACACTAACCCAGCAACGTATAAAAAGGATTAAATATCATGATCAAATGGGATTTATTCCAGGAATATACAGTTGGTTTAACATCTGAAAATCAGTTAATGTAATACTCCACATGAATAGCATACAGGACAAAAACCACAGGGTCCTTTCAGTAGAAGCAGAAAAAGCATTCGACAAAATCCAGCACCCCTTCCTAATGCAACACTCAGCAAACTAGGACCGGAAAGGAACTGCCTCCACCAGATAAAGACTATCAAAAGCCACAGCTGGGCTTCCCTGGTGGCGCAGTGGTTGAGAGTCCGCCTGCCGATGCAGGGGACACGGGTTCGTGCCCCGGTCCGGGAAGATCCCCCATGCCGCGGAGCGGCTGGGCCCGTGAGCCATGGCCGCTGAGCCTGCGCATCTGGAGCCTGTCCTCCGCAACGGGAGAGGCCACGACAGTGAGAGGCCCAAGTACCGCAGAAAAAAAAAAAAAAAAAAGCCATAGCTAACGTCATACTTAATGGTGAAAGCTTGGACACTTTCCCTGTAACGTCAGGCACAAGACAAAAGATACCTGCTCTCACCATTTCTACTTAACGTTGTACAGGAGGTTCTAGCCAGAGCATTTAGGCAAGAAAGTGAAATAAGAGACGTGCAGATTGGACAAGAAGAAGTAAAAGTGCCTCTGTTAGCAGATGACGTGATCTTGTATATAGAAAATCCCAAGGAATCCACCAAAAACCTATTCGAGCTAATTAAAAAATTAGCAAGGTTGCAGGATACAAGATCAGTATATAAACATCAATTCTATTTCTATACGTTAGCCATGAACAATCCAAAAACGAAAATAAAAAAACTTCATTAACAGCAGCATCAAAAGGAATGAAACACTCAGGAATAAATTTAACCAAGGAAGCACAAGACTGATACACTGCAAACTACAAAACATTGTCGAAAGAAGTTAAAGAAGACCTAAATAAATGAACAGGCACCCTGTGTTCACTGACAGGAAGATTTAATACTGTCAAGATGGCAGTATTGCCCCAAATCGATCTACGGATTCAGTGTAATCTATATCGAAACCCCAGCTGGCTTCTTGGCAGAAATTGACAAGCCGATCCCTGATTTCATATGAAAATTTAAGGAATCCCGAGAGGCCAAAGGAATCCTGAAAAAGAACCGAGTTCCCAATTTCAAAACTTATTACAAAGCTGCAGTATTCAAGACTCTGTATTACTGTCGTAAGGGTAGACATACAGATCAATGGAATAGAACTGAATTCAGAAATTAGACCCTCATACTTATGGTCAGTTGTTTTTTGACAAGGCGCTAGGACCATTCAGTGGGGAAAGGGTAATCTTTTTAACATGTGGTGCTGGGACAGCTGGGTATCCACAGGCAAAGAGTGAATTGGGAACTGTTTGTCACGGCGTACACAACATTTAAATGCATCAAAGACCTAAATGTGAGAGCTAAAACTATAAAACTCCTAGAAGAAAATATAGGAGGACATCTTCATGACCTTGGATTAAGCAAAGCCTTCTTAGATATGACACCAAAAGCACAAGGGGTGGAAGGAAAAATAGATAAATTGGACTTCACTGAATTTAAAGCTTTTATGCTTCAAAGGGTACTATCAAGAAAGTGAAAATACAACCCAAAGAATGGGAGACAATATGTGCAAATCGTATATCTGATGAAAGACTTGTATCTAGAATACATAAAGAACACTTAGAACTCGGTAATAAAAAGACAAGCTAGTTTAAAAAGGGGCAAAGGATCTGAAGAGACATTTTGCCAGAGAAGATAAATAAATGGCCAGTAAGCACATGAAAAGGTGTTTAGCTTCATTGGCCATCAGGGAAGTGTAATCAAAATCACAAAATCACAAATTCAGACCCACTAAGATGGCTAGAATCAAAAAGACAGATAATAGTAAACCGGAACCCTCATACACTGCTGGTGGGGATGTTAAAACGGTGCAACCACTTTGGAAAACAGTCTGGCAATTCCTCAAAAGGTTAAGCATAGAGTCACCACATGACCCAGCAATTTCACTCCTAGGTATATCCAAGAGAAATTAAAACATACGTTCATCGTACAGACACACACACACGCGCGCGCACCCCATGGCTCCAGTGGTCGAGCTCTGTCTTGTCCGGCAAGCCATGCTCTCCTTCTATATGGAGGGTGTTTTCTTCCTTCTGAATCGATCTGCTGTTGTAGGAAGTGACTGTGTTTTTCACTGGTTAGAGGAAAAGTCGTTTAGAAATGCCAAAGCCGTTAAGGAGAGTTAAGTTGCGTTCACTGGCAGTTTTACGTTTCTTTATTCCTCGGTCTTGGATTATTCTTCAGGAAAGGATTTGATTTTCACCCTCCGTTATCTGAGGGTCTGGAGCCTTGAGATTAAACTGATTAGCCTTTGTTTTGTTTTAATCATTTGTCTTATTTTCCCTTGATAGCATTTTTGTGAAGATATTTCGTGTCCTTGCTGCAGTGAGTCTAGGTGTAATTTCTGTCCATTGATTCGGTAATTGCTCTAACTACATTTTTTTCTCCCAGCATCCAAAAAGCTACGAGAACGGCACGCACAGATTCCGGCCACAGAAGCAAGCGCTAACCGAGGAGAGGAACAAATCTCTGGTGAGTTGCACACGAGGCCGCTTGGCAGGAAGGCAGGAAGGCAGAGTCCTGCCTCAGCGACATCTGTCGCAGACATCCAGGGTCTTGTATTTCTTCAGTTTGCCTTTGTTAGTTTGTGAATCCAATTTGTAAGCGATTCATTCATCCGACAGCTGTCTGCAGCATTCAGGGTTGCAGCACCGGTGCCACGGACATCAGTCCCAGTGTCCTGTGGAACTCGCATCCTGGGGCGGGACGAGTGTGGGGTAGAGAGAAAACCAGCAGCAGACAGAGCCACCCAGAGGACTGAGCAGGCACTAATTCAGGCCTGGTGTTGGGCGCTTCCCGAAGCTGGTGGCTTTGCGTGGAGCTGTCAAGGAGGTGAGGAGTGAGTCTGCACACACGTGGCCCAAGGGGGTTTCAGGTGGAGAGAGCGTAGGTGGTCTGGGAATGAGAGCGACCCGAAGGCAACATAGAAAGTCGACTTCCAGCCCTCCACCCGTTCACAAGTGGGGAGGCCAGGATGCAGTCCAGGGCTCTTCCCCAGCGCTGGGCTCACCCTCCCCTCTCCTTTCAAGATGCAGTCAGCCTCGTATCCCCAGATGCGCACCCGCCCATACAAGGGCTGACTGTACTAAGCCATTGTACGTGAGGGACTTGAGCGTCTGCAGATTTTGGTCTCCGCGGGGGATCCCTGGGACCAACCCCCTGCAGATCCCGGGTACCAAGGGATGACTGTCCTTCCAAGAAATTCCTCCCATTGCTTCTGCCTAGCTGACCGCATGGAGCCGCAAGGGCATTTTAGGTTTGGTTTTAATTCTTGAAAGTATAAGATATTCTCTTTTCTTTTTAAATCCGTTAGCTTAAAGGATAAATGTGCTAAACAGGCTTCTTACTTTTTTTTCTTTAGTGCCCAAGGAAGTTATTTCTGGTGGTTGAAATAACGGAAGAGGGAAACATGGTGTCTCATACATCTTGGTTCTTAGATCTTAGTGAAATTCAACTGAAATGCTTTAAAATCTCTACTCACTTCTGAGTTTGCATCAGAAGCAGGTGTCTTAGATTGGGCTGCTGTAACAAAAATACCCTAGACTGGGTGGCTTGAACAGTAAACATTTACTTCTCGCATTTCAAACGTTTGTTTCTGGAGGCTGGGAAGTCCCAGATCAAGGCACCAGCAGGTCTGATGTCTGGTGAGAGGCTTCTTCCTGGCTGGTAGGCAGCCACCTTCTCTGTGGATCCTCAGGTGAAAGAGCAGGGAGAGAAGCAAGTTCTCTGCGGTCTCTTCCTATAAGGGTATTAATCCCATCATGCGGGCTCCACCCACATGGCCTCATTACCTCCCAAAGACCCCACCTCCTAATACCATCATATTAGAGATGGGGGTTCAACATACAGATTTTGGGGGAACACAAATGTCAGTCCATAGCATCAGGTCTTAATCAATGTCCAAATGGCTATAATTCCTCTCCGCTTGTTACTGAAGACTTATCTTTTCTCTGTGTTCTAATGTAGTTACTGACCAGTAAAGCTAGCTCTCTTCTGAGCATAACTTCCCTCTTCCTCTTTTCTGTTCCTTCTATTAAAGTCTATTTACTAACATGTCACCAAAGAGACAGTTACGTATTTAGAGGCCCTCGTAGGTCCTGTTTCAGGCCCGGCCACGCCACAGGCTGACTTTGATGTGGACATGACCGGGCAGGTGTTGGCCGCAGTGGACGGCTGTCCCCTTTCAGCTGGCCCCTGCGCGCTAACCAGGATTTGTGTGGTCCCCGCCCTTCCGTAGCGTGGAGAGCTCAGGTGCTGGAGGTGGCTCCTGGGTCAGCAGGCAGGATGTCCCACACGTTTGGCAAGACACACTGGTGTCACCTTTCCCCGCGTGACCTGGCTCAGATCCATGGGCTCGGAGTGGAGCCTTACCCAGGACCCTGATCCCCACTGCTTTTCACCTGGGACTGCTTAATTCCCTTCTATGCCAGGCATGGTTCTTAGACTTTGTGGGGAAATACATAAAGAAGGGGGTGGGCAAGGAAGAGAATGTGAGCAAAGAGAAAGAGGCTCCGGGGTCTCTCGCCACGCGGCGGACCTGCGTCCAGCCCTCGTGGGTGTTTACCGTGTCATCTTGGGGATGTCGACCTCTGTCGTCTTTGTAGTCACATGTCCTTCATGTCATCCTCAGCTTCTCTAGGGTCTTTATCTTTTTAAATTCTTTCCATTTTGTGTTCTTATTTTTTATTTTTATTTATTTTTGTTTATCTTTTTAAAAAATTTATTTTCTTTGACATATAGTTGAATTACGACGTCGTGTTAGTTTCTGCTGTACAGCAAAGTGACTCAGTTATACATACATGTATATTCTTTTTCATATTCTTTTCCATTATGGTTTATCACAGGATATTGACTAGAGTACCCTGTGCTCTACAGGAGGACCTTGTTGTTTATCCATTCTCTATATACCAGTTTCCACCTGCTAACCCCAACCTCCCAGTCCAACCCTCTCCCACCCCTCTGAGGGCCTTTCTGATTGGCTGTGGCTCAGCAGCCACTTCAGGACCGCTGAGTGGGTGTTTTGACGCTGAAGGTTTCTCCACCCGGCGTGCCAGTGCGACTCCATCTGAGGCCAGCACGCGCTGAGGCAGGGCTGAGCCGTCATTCGTGCAAACGCCCCGTGTGCGTTTGCTCTATCACACGGAGCCCTTTCACTCTGTGCATGTATAAACCTCAGAGGAGGGTCCCCAGCTGAATAAGCCCCCAGCCCACTGAGGGCTCCCCATCCCAGCAGATCCCCCGGGGGCTCCAGGCACACCGCTTCCCCTGCCCTGTCCGCCCAGCAGGTCCCTGTTGGCTCTGAGGAAGAGGCAGCCTTGCTCTCCTGATTTGCTTTGGAAAACCCGCCATGACCTCACGCATCCCTCTGTCTCCTCCAGACACTGCAAAAGACTGGACTTGGGTGGCTGGGACGGCCCCCACCCCCCAGACTGTGCATAAAGGATGAGCAGGTGTGGGCAGGAGGCCCATCCTCAACGAAGACAGGGCCTTCCCTGCCTGCCTGAGGGGCTGCTCGTGGCTTAGAGCAGAGGGGCTGGACCAGGGCTTTAAACCAGCCCAGTTTACAGAGCAAGGAAGGGCCAGGTGCTGACCCAGTGCTGTGACCTGGTGGGTTTCTGTGCTGGACCTGCAGTTACTACTGTCCTGGCTGAGCAGAGTCTCTTGACTTTCTTTTTTCTCTTTATCTGGCTGTATTTCATGGTCTACCAGTCAGACCACTTCGTGTTAAAGAAGTCTGTCCTGTGGTTCTCAGCCTGGACTACACATCGGGCTCTCCTGGGGCCTGCCCCTGAGACTGCTGTATTCGGTGTGGGGTACAGCCTGGGCACTGGGGTCTCCCAGAGCCCCCAGGAGATGCCAGGGTTGAGAACTAAAGATTTCATCTCCTACACTGGACAGCCGGCGTAATTCATGAGAGAAAACTTTATTTCCAAACGCAAATCATAATTCTCAGTTTTCATATACCTTTGCGGAATGGTCGTCAGGAGGATGTTCTGCGTCCTGAAACATCAGAGCACATGGTTACCTGCGACCATGTTCACCAAAGGCCGGTTCTCAATGCCTGAGTCGTGGCGGGCACTGGGCTTCTCGGTGATGTAGCCCTTGCTGCCCGAGAGCTGAGGCGCTGTGTGCTCAGTGCCCGTAGGGCTGCGGTTGCTGTAACCTGCCAGCCTGTTGCCCAATTTCTGTCTTTCACCGGAAGAGAATTCTAATATCAACAGTGGGATACCGCAATGCAGTGCCTTTTTTTTTTAATTTAACTGCATTTTTTAATCTAACTCGTGTAGATTATAGTGAGATAAGTACAATAAAACCTATTTGGTTTTGTGGTAAGTCCAATATACATAGAAACATTGCTTTTTCAATCCTTGACCTGTATAGTGCACTCACGAAGGACACTTTTAGATCATCCTTGCTCTGACTTGATATCCCACCCAGAGTTGAGGACCACAGTTCTTTGTTTTAATGAAGATAAACTTTTTTTTTTTTTGCGGTACGCAGGCCTCTCACTGTTGTGGCCTCTCCCGTTGCGGAGCACAGGCTCCGGATGCACAGGCTCAGCGGCCATGGCTCATGGGCCCAGCCGCTCCGCGGCATGTGGGATCTTCCCGGACCAGGGCACGAACCCGCGTCCCCTGCATCGGCAGGTGGACTCTGAACCACTGCGCCACCAGGGAAGCCCTAATGAAGATAAACTTTGTCCTTTAGGGATGTCTGGAATCAGAATTTATGAAATAGTGGAATTTGTTTATGAATTTTAAAATAATATTGTTTTTGATCATGTATGTCCTTTGTGAACTCCTTAAAAAATACAGGATCATGGAAAGAATTTATCGACATTTCATACAAATTACATGTAATTCTCCCATTCAGTGATAACCATTGTCGGTTTAGAATTTAGCTTCTTTCTTCCTATAAATAGATCCTTTAGTTACCTACTTACAGAGGTACATATTTAAACATTCTTTGAGATCGTGATGAAAATGTGCTTTTGAATGATGTCTTATTACTTAATGTATCATAAGCACCTTCCTATGTCATCAAATCTCACAAACTTTTTTTTTTACAACTGCAAGATATTTATATGGATGTACTTTAGCAATTTTTCTCAATGATGGTGTGACATTAATTTTATCATATAAGTATTTTTCCACTTCCCAAATTATTTTTCACAGAGTCCTAGAATTGTTGGGTCAAAGGATAGGATTTTGTGTGTTTTTAGTTAGTATTTCCCAAAACCACGTGAATGTTAATGGCCATAAAGCAATGGCCACAGTGCAGATGTCACCCAAGGCGTTCCCCAAGGCCTTTAGTGGGGCAGCTTACCACACCTCAACCAAGCAGACTACCTGGTGACACCTTTTCTTTTCTTTTCTTTTATCGTTTCTACGGGATCTGTCTCTAGGACCCAGAGATGCAGTGCTTACTGCTGTCGGATGGAAAGCGCTCCGGCCACCAGAACCACGTGGTCGTTCTCCCGGCAGACGGCGGCGGCGGCATCGCGGCCATCAGCTTCGTAGGGGCCTTGAAAATTCCCGTGAGTTACACGTGTCCAGGAGAGTTTCAAAAGGGGGCATTTATGCTCCCTATGAACAGAAACTGGCCTGTTGATAACCAAGCTTAAAAAGAGAAATCCGTGATTCTCCGGATCACGTAATCCATAAATTAGAAATCCATAGCATGAACCAGAAGTTGCGGACAGGTCAGCTCAGGAACGAATAAGGCTGCAGAGTTGTGTTAGCCTCTTAATAGTTATAAAATATATTGTGTGTGTATAGTATGTATACGAAATTCATGGGCTCCCTCAGCAGAGCATCTGGGGAGCCATGCGGAGGGCTCTGAGGAGCTGTGTTCTGCTGACGGGGAGCCGTGGAGGGTGCTGAAGACAGAGCCAGGAACAGAGGCAGGATGAGAGGAGGGAACACACGCCGCCCCTGGGGGCCGGCATGGACGGCCCCATGGGCCACACTCAGAAACACCTGGGCTCCTGCCCTTGGGTCCTATCCAGGGGAACAGACGTGAGTCTCATACAGGAAGATCGCTGGCCTCGGGGAAAACCAGCAGAGAGAACCCAGAAGCTCCGTAGCGACCGTGTGGGAGCTTAAACAGCTTAAACAGTACACCCGGAGCCTTAGAATCACGGCCCAGAAACGAAAGAACTGAGAACTTCGGCTTTAGAACAGAAACTTCTGCCAGTGTGGGCTGTGGAGGACCCTGTTGCCGGTTTCCTGCCAGAAGAGAATGTTGAAGGCCAGGCCTGGACATCTCTGTGGGCTGGCCAGAGGACATGCTGGTTCTAAATTAAAAAGTTATTTTTTAAATGTTGCTAATAACAACAAGTAACTTTTCTGTTGTACCTTATTGTGTAGGCACCTCAAATACTTTTGCTAAAAAGTAGGGTGCACGCTATAAATAGAAGTGGGGTGGTGGAGAGAACAGGCTTCAGAGCCCTGGCCTGGCCTGACCTGGCCCTGCTGCAGGTGAGCTGGGTGTGCCTGGCAAGGGTGTTAACCACTCTGGGCCTCCATTTCCTCACTGTAATACAGGCTCAGGACCTGAATTACTACTTAATGCTGTTCTGGGGATCAAATGAGATCATTAACTACACAGTAAGCACAATGCCAGGCACATGGTAAGCATGCAGTACCCCACCCACACACACCCTCATACTGGGTCTGACTGTGAAAACATATAACTTGCTTAATTTCAAAGGCACTGCCATGAATTGCATATTGTGTGCTTTGCCTAGTTTCGAGGGATGTTCGTAACTATGCAGTATAACCTGGGAGGAGCAGGGGAGGGAGTCAGTACCTTAGTGTTACCTGATTTCTCACTCAAATTTCCCAAGTGATATCTGGACTTACTGTCTCACAAGGGCCACCTCTTTGTAAACGCAGACATAAGATGGAACACAAACAAGCGTTTCACAGTAGCCGTGAGACTCCAAACCTCAGTGTCCTCACTGAGATCTACGTCTCCCTTTTGGGTGTTAACCAAACTCCAGTTCTGCTGCTTGCCCTCGGAAATCAATACTCGAGAGGCAAGTGTTGGTTAGAACGGAAAGTCGCTTTAACCAGAAAAGCTGACAGCCGGGGAGAAGGCAGACTCATGTCCCCAAAACCACCTCCAAAGATTCTGCTTGGCCATGAACGTTTTTAAAGAGAAAAGGAGAAGAAATCCCAGTTAATCATTGAGATAAGGGGTCAGAGTTGTCACCATCCCCCAGTGTGTGCAGGCTTGTGTGCAGGCTTGTTGACTTCTTGTGATCTTTC
Source organism: Aethalodelphis obliquidens (assembly GCF_003676395.1). NCBI lineage: Eukaryota > Metazoa > Chordata > Mammalia > Artiodactyla > Delphinidae > Aethalodelphis > Aethalodelphis obliquidens. Next base: position 3,190,121 of record NW_020837945.1, on the reverse strand, counting down.
TTTAGATGCTCTTGTTCACACAATTTGTTCACAGGCTTATGGACAGGGAAGCTAAGGAAGAGATCTGGTCATCCATTGATGTTAATTACTTATTCTTCATTTTTACTTCTTTGATCTAGGAAAGAACCAACAGGTTAGGCAAGGTATTGTGTAATCAAAAGATTTGACAGGTGTGCTTAGGCCAGAGACGCGTAGACCATGGGGTGCCTGGTTTAAGGTTAGTTACAGTACAGCTCTGCTAAAGTGATGAGAGAAGGGGCATCTCCTGCAGAGAGCTCTTTCCTTCCAAAAGCTGCTGACAGATCCCCCTTGTCAGAACATCATCCCATTTCTATGAGTTCATGGGGGAAGGTCCATCTTCTATAACTTCTTCATGCTGACATAGGATGCCATGTTCTCAGAGTGGGAGAAGTTGACATGGGGCACCTCTCTGCTGACAATTTTAGTTGCCTGCTTATGTGCATGGGCAGAACAAGCTACAGTTATTGGGTTGGCCAAAAAGTTCGTTCAGGTTTTTCCATAACACCTTATGGAAAGACCCAAATGAATTTTTTGGTCCACCCAATATTTTGATGCCCACAAAGACAGAGATTATTATGTGCAGTAGTGTTAATCCCATTCTCTTGAGGCCAGTTCTCAGAACTGTGCTAACCGTAGATCCAGTACAGCTGAAGATGGAGCAGCGTTGTCATGGCTACAGTCTGGTCACCACGCAGTCAGCTTTTTCCTCTGGTGGCAGTTACAGTATCTGTAAAACAACTCGGGAATGTGCATCAGACACTGAAAGATTCTGTGACTCTATCCTGGTTACTAACAGCTCAAGCCTATTCCCTGTGACTCAGGGAGGCCTAGGAAACTTCAGCTTCTCTACAAACAAGAGGCAGGTGCATGCAGGGGCCTTTGTACTTGGACGGGGAGGGGGCGTTGCAGGGTTCTGCCTGGTTCCGTGGGTGTTTCCCCAACACGCACTAGCTTGCTTAGTCCCAGGCAGGCGGAGGTAGCCTGTGTATCTTACAGGATGGTAGGAATCGTTTGTGCTGTGTGTTTCCAGATCTCTGTCCTTTGCAGTGACTTCAGTTTTAGGGGAAAAGAAATAGCCAGTAAATACTCAGTAACTAGATGACCCTGCACGACGTCTGTGCCCTTTGAGAACCCCTTTAATAGCTAAGTTTCAGCGAGATATGGTGTGAGAATTAAACCAGTAGTATTTTTATTGACTCTGACCTGATGTAAAGACATTGAATTTCAACCTTAAAAGGTAAGAGTCCATATCGGTCAGTTCTCCAGTTACCTCACGTCCTCCACAGCAGTACAGTATCCGTGCATCTGGAGGTGCCAAAGCCAGACCCAGGACGTGGCCTGTTTTTATGGGAATGAAGTGCTGTGTATTCTATTGCATATTTCAGCAAACCTGCTGGGTCCACTTTCGGGGTGAACCCCTGCTCTCTCTCTCTTTCAGGGCGTGATAGAGTTCTCTCTGTGTCTCCTGTTTGCCAAGTTGGTCAGCTATACCTTCCTCTTCTGGCTTCCACTGTACATCACAAACGTAGGTGAGTACGTGTTGCGAGCGTCACAGCTGGGAAGTTCTGTGCAGGGTCTGTGATCGGGACTCCCTTTTATCCACTGGTGTCTATAGTCTTGGAAAGGAAAGGGATGCATGATGCTTTTGAATCAAACAACATGATTAGTAGAAATGTACAGACAAAAAGAATTCAGACAGCAACGTTTCATTGCCATGATGATAACCTGTATGGGGTTTAAAGGGTTGGCACGGTATATCCCAGCTTGGCTACAAATTCCATGGGGTTCTTCCTATCTGGGGCAGCATACTTTTAATGTAGGCTGCGTCAGACTTTGGGTCACAGCAGCTGGTGAACAGGAGCAGAGGCCTGAGGGATCTGAGATAAGAAAGGCTGAGTAACTGGCCTGGAAATTGCTTCCTGGAGATGAGCTCTAATTCTGGGGAGCAGACAGTTTGTCTCGCATTTCCAGTCCAGCAGGGGCTGAAGCCGGAGATTCTGACAGAGCAGACTCGCCCCGCAGTGACGCCCACTCCCTGTCCCGTGCGCTCACGCACGGGAAGATGGGCAGGGACCAGCAGCTCCTCCGGGGAGAGGTCCTGTGCAGGGGCCGCAGCCGCGGCTAAATGGGGACAGGGATGGTCAAGGAGGGCCCCGAGCTCTGGGCCCCGGGGTCAGGGAGTGTGAGGACAAAGTGAAGAAACCAGGGTCCCCCGGAGGAGCGGGCTCTAGCGAACGTGGAAAGAGGAGACATTTGGGACATGGGGGCTCCAGAGTACAGACCAGTGACTCCCGGCAGTGTCGTAGGAGCAGCAGAGGTGGATGTGAGCCCGAGGCCGCAGGGCTGAGTTTCTCGGGGATGGAGGTTGTGGAGGCGGCGAGGGCACCACCCCGTGTTAGCAGGGACCCCGTCAAGGCGGGGCTTCGGAGCTTCCTTCCCGGGCCAGCGACCTCCACTCGTTACCGCAGGCAAGGCGCACACAGTGTAGACACGTGGGTGCCTGATAGGCCGGCCCTGCACCTTCCACCCCAGCGGTCTCCTGTGACTGCGAGGGGCTCACATCGTGAGTTACCGGCGTTTACCGTCCGAGGGATTGTTTGAAAAGAGCAGAGTTCCCGGTATGTGCCGTTTGGGCCTCTGGGAAGGGCAGGACCTGATTCACAGTCCGGAGGCTCCACCTCCAGGCGCTGGCCAGCCGGAATCCAGCTTGAAACTCAGGCTAAGTCCAGCGACGGGTCCTGAGCTGAGCATGAGGACACCTTGGTCTCCTCCTCTGGAGGAGAAGGTTCCAGCCGCCCCTGGCCTGAAAGCTGGGGGTCCTGTGGTCCGTGTCCAGGGCGCTCTTGCGGCCAGCCCCTTCCCCAGGTGGTGCCCCACAGGCCCTGCCTCGCCTTCGGGCCGTGTCTGACTTCACGGCTGCCCCGAGGGGGACCCAGAGCAAAGGCTGGGTGTTGCTTAGACGGAGCCAGGGGAATCCGCACCTTTAGGTGAAGAGTGTTCGGTTCCCATCCTTTCTGTGTGTCTGCCCACAGAGCGGGCTCTTTCTTCCTTCTCCTCTGTACTTACTGCCTTGACACTAATCTGATAATGGATCTCATTGCTGCCTGGTTTAAATCATGCTTCTGAAACAAAAGAGCGTTGTGTGAGGCTCGCACGCTGCTGCGACATGCTTGCGGTGACGCTCTGCTGTCACGTTAATAGATCACCTCGATGTCAAGAAGGCCGGGGAGCTCTCCACCTTGTTTGATGTGGGCGGGATCTTCGGTGAGTTCATTTTTGTTCTACTTTGACTGAAGCCTTCACCACCGCAGCGCTGCGTGAACGCCAGCGGCCCGCGCGCTCTTGGAGTGGACTTCCAACCAGGAGGCCCCCGAGCCAGGCCTCTGAGGGCAGGTCCCTCCCCATCCTGGGCCGTGAGCGGTGCTCCCTGGGGACCAGGGCACGCCTCATGTGGGCGACAGACGGGCGGTGTCAGGACCCTCACAGGCAAAGGGGCTTTGAGGCCAGCCTGAAAGCTGACCCCTAGACCTGGGTGCCCTCGGGTCACGGGTCAGCAGCGCTGAGGCGGCTTCCTGCTCACGGGCTGTGGAAACGGGTCTAGAGAGGAGGTCGTTCTCTTCTTGCCGCTGCTGCAGCACGGGTCCTGCTTCCTCTCCACGGGGTCCTGCCCTGGCCACACACGCCCCTCAGGACCCTCCCTCTCCCTTGCAGGTGGGATCCTGGCAGGTGTGATCTCCGATCGACTGGAGAAGAGGGCCTCCACCTGCGGCCTCATGCTGCTACTCGCAGCCCCGACGGTGAGACCAGCCCCCAACCTCGTCAGGGCACCCGCGCCTCTGGAAACAGCTTCTCTGTCTTCCCCGCAGCACACACGCCAGCTTCCCGGGCCCCCTCCTCTCAGGGCTCTGGTTTCTGGGAACGGGCATCACCTCAACCCCAATCAGTGCCCTGGTGTTCGGGACAGACAGCCTGGGAGGGGACACGGAGCTCAGGGGGAGCTGCCCCAAACCCAGGCCCCTCCCCTGGGAGCTCAGAGTGGGGCCACCCCCCTGGGTTCCCAGCTCACAGGGTGATCAGACCCTGTGTGTCTGGGACAAGCCTGGGGGCAGTTGGCCGAGCACTCTGGCTGCCTGTCTCTGGGTAGCCTGCCAGGGCGGCGTGGCCTTCCTTCCTTTCTAGGGGTTTCCACTGTCTGGTTGGCTGCCTGAGAATCAGAAATACACATTTTCAGAAATACACATTCCTGGGTAATCTCTCAGCTAGTCGTAGTAAACCTTTGTCTTTCTCTGGTTTTGACACCGTTCACAGCTCTACGTATTCTCTGCCATCAGCAAAATGGGTCTAGAAGCCACCATCGGTGAGTCTACGAGGCCTTTCTTTACTTTCACACTCATTTTTTTTTGGCCACACAGCCTTGTGAAATGAAACTTAAAAATCAACAAAGAAGCAGTTTGTGCGACGTAGCTACAATTGTCCCTGTGTCCCTCTTTGGGGGATGGGGGGGCAGATGGGAGGGGCCCATAGAGACTTCTGCTCCCAGACCTGAGGCCTCAGGTTTAAGGGCCAGCGTGGGAGGGTGCAGGCCCCTGGGCTTGGGGCGGTGAGAAGCTCTGGGTGCCCAGTGCAGGAGGCACTCAGAGAAGCCGCACGTGCCCCGGAAGGCAGCAGGCAGGGCTGCGGAGACTTGCACCCCCAGCATCACCAGCCCAGGGGCACCATCCCCTCTTAGCTGCCCTGTCAGCTGCCATTCTGGGCACAGTTGCTATTTTTAACTTCCTGCAAGGAGCGCTATCAAATTATGGCTCTGACACTGAGTAACTACTTTTTCTGTTGTCACGTGACAGCAGTGGGGATTGGCAGGGACCCCGTTAAAAGTTATCCACAGGGCAGGTTCTTGATTCAAGGAGACCATGGAGTTTCATGGGACCCCTCGGTCCAGAAGCTTCCACACAGAGGAATGTGAACCAGGGGATGGTCTGGGAAAGTGAGCCCAGGGGACAGGTTATGAATTCGGTGGTCCCGCCCATGCGGAGCTGGGCTGTGCAGCTGTGGGTGCAGAGAGGAAGCCCTGTCTGCTGCAGGCTGGTGGTGGCATCCAGGCGCTCACCCGCATCACGTCTGTGCCCGGGTGCCGGGGCTCTCAGTTCCTCTTGGCTTTTGACAACACGGCTGCCCATCATGTTTGAGCAGGCGGGGACCAGGTCCTCTGAATGGCGCTTGGATCTTTGGGAAGTGTGATTGGACTTAGAGACATCTCAGGGCAAGTTTGAAGGAAGATGTTTGTGACGCTTGCCCCAGCAGTGGCCACTCCCCGCACCGGCCTGCGTCCCGACCTGTGTGTGATGCCGGGATGCCCACCTAGGAGTAGCTAAGACGGTAGAGGCTCTCCCGCAGGGCCCTGTTCTGCTGGCTGAACCCCCCCCCCCCCCGGTTTCTGTTTCCCGCAGCCATGCTGCTCCTCAGCGGGGCCCTGGTCAGCGGGCCGTACGCACTGATCACGACCGCCGTCTCCGCCGACCTGGTGAGTGAGGGCAGCTCAGCGCAGAGCTGGGGCCAGGTGCTGCCCGGGGCGGCCGCTCCGTCCATCATGACTCAGTGGTCTCTGTTAGTAAAACGGTCTGTTTCTATAAGCACTCTTACAGGTGACCAGTAAGGATGCCAAGAGTCTTCTGAAGCAAATAAGGGGACATGGCAGTCCCGTCCCATAAACAAGTGGGCTGAGATGGTCTGAGGCCCGAGGTCCGAAGCCAGCAACTGGCTCGCTCCTCCGAGCTGCCCTGGCAGCCCCGGAGGCTGGTGGCCGTGTGCCCCAGAGCCCCGCCTCGGGGCTTCAGCAGAGCCCAGCCCACCCCGGGTGCCCCCTCTGTGCCCAGCCCCCTGCTGGTCTTGAGGACTTTAGGGACAAGCCCAGTGGGGTCCTGGCCCTGGGAGGACACACTCCAGGTAGTAGGCCAACATGGTAAAGAAATGGTTCCGGTACAGGGTGGTGAATGCCACGGCAGGGCCACCCAGGGCCTTGGAATCCACGGGGGCTCCTGACCAGTTCTCCCTGGAGGGGAGGCTTCTCACAGATAACATTTGACTGTCGACCTTAGGGGCCCTGAGAGAGCAGGGCTGTCTCATCCACCTGATAGGAAAGACAGTCAATTTCGTGCAGTGGCCACGTGCGGACATCTGAAGGACACACTGCACTGAAATACAAAATCCCCTGTTAGAAGGTAGTTTCCATAAATAAACGGGAGAGAAGAGGCAGGTGTCCTGCACAGAAGGGTTTATGCAGGTCCTCTGCCCTGGGGGAGGGAGAACACCTCCCCTTTCCTACGGTGCAGGCTGTGCACAGGGATGTCCCCCTGGGGAGGGGGAAATAGAGTAACTTCTCAGGGGAGAAACCTGACAGCCACGCCTCCACCAGGGGTCACTGCATTGATGCACGGATGCCGGGTAAGAGGTGACGGGCACAGCCCTTCACGTCCGTGGTCCCCCTCCCAGAACCCACACCCTATCCAATCACAAGAAACAAGGAAAGTCCCAGAAATAAAGTCTGAGAAGCTGTCACAGCCACGAGGAGCCCCAGGAGACACAAGGACTAAATGTTATTCAGTGTCCTGGGTGGGATCCTGGGACAGAGAGAGATTAAATTAGACACTAGGTAAAAACCCGGGGGGTCTGAATCCAGTGTAGATTTTCCTGAGTACCGCATCGGTAGTGGGTCATTCATCATGATGAACACAGCCGAAAGGTGTAAGGTGTTAACACAGGGGAAAGTGGCAGCAGGGTTTGCCACAATCTGCTCTCTCTTTGCAAATTTTCCGTGACTCTAAGACTATTCTAAAATTAAAAGCGTATTTAAAATCACGAGCAGTTCCCCAGAAGTGGTTTACAGACTTGTGGGCAGGGCTGCTGGGCGTCTCAGCCATGTGGTCCTGCGTCCCCTCCCCCAGCCAGCTCCCGAGTGCCCTTGAACTTTCCTGCCAGCTCCAGTGGCCCCCTCTTCACTTCGGCGTCTCTCAAGTCCTTTCTGCATCAGACCCAGAACCCACCAGCCTCCAGCTCACTCTCCCGTTTAGAAACCACAGCAAGCCCATGTCTCTGCAGTCCCCACGCCTGCTCCCGCGTCCCCTTCTCTCAGGGCCGCGGGCGGTGCGTCTGCCTGGCCCTCGGCCCTCATAGAGCCACCAGCCTGCCCTCACGCACTGTCGTCAGCATCCCAGGCTCTTTGCTTCCAGGCAGAACCAGAAGTCATGTCCTGACAGGGGAGCAGAGAGCAGAAGAGGAAGGAGGGGGTGCTTTTCTCTTCCTCGTCCCCACGAGGGCTCTGGCCCACCCTCTCGTTGACAGACGGCTCCTAAAACTGCCTTTACAAAGCGTGTCCAGGCTCCTGTCTGTGTGAGCACAGAGAATTCGGGAAGGGTGTACACCGGCCCAGCAGCGTGTTTGCCCTCATGGAGTTAGAGGGCGGAGGAGGGACTTTCACAGATTCCGGAAGACGTGGATTCTGGGGGATTAACTCGTATGTGTGTGTGTGTGTGTGTGTGTGTGTGTGTGTGTGTGTGTGTGTGT
>NW_020837945.1:3105527-3182530 GCF_003676395.1 Aethalodelphis obliquidens | reverse complement strand
TGTGTGTGTGTGTGTGTGTGTGTGTGTGTGTGTGTGTGTGTGTGTGTGTGTGTGTATGTGTGTGTGTGTGTGCGCTTTATTTTATGCTGTAGATGTTTGCATACACACACAAGCACTTGTATTTTACAAGCTTTGGTTTATTTGTACAGTTTTAGGCTTCCAGGCACTATTTTTCCTGCTTTATTTTTTCCTTTTATTGTCCTCAGTTTGTGATTTTTTTCCCCCCAAACCTGTACGTGTGCTTTTTGAAAACCAGAGGTCCTGTTGGTTTTTCATTTAGGACTTGTGCCCCCTCCGTTGGTTTCTTGGGTCCTGCCCTGTTACCCGTCCCCGGGCACTTGCCACTAATTAGACACTGCAATGGCGTCTCAGCCACGGCACAGAAAGCCCCAGGCAGACTCGCGGACGCAGGCGTTAGCACTGGCACAGCTTAGGGACCGGACGAACACCATATTCATCTTTTCATTTTCCACGCTGGCCGATACGGTGCCTCGGTGATAGTGCCGAGGAAAGATTTGCTTACTGAAGAGAATTCTAAGACCTTTTTCAAACTAGAATATATTTGGACAAGTATTTCTGATGAGTTCTTACTATTGAAAGCACTTGAAACTTTGCATCTTTTTCCAAGGTGAGATTGGGATGGAACAGAACTTAAATTTTCTGATGGAAATACCCGTTTTGCTTTGCAAAGGGATTTGGGTGAATTGTCATAGAGGAGGTGTAGGTTTATTTCTGCCTCTGCTGTTGCTGGGACGTGTTTCACATTTGTGTTTCCCTCTCTTCTAGGGGACTCATAAAAGTCTGAAGGGAAACTCCCACGCCCTGGCCACCGTGACCGCCATCATTGACGGAACTGGGTCTGTAGGTACGTGGATGCTTTTAGCCCATCACTGTGGCCCTAGGGGAGACACATGGTCACATCCTAGTTAACAGCCGCCCAGGGTTCCAGCTGCCTTGGTGATGTCAGGATCAGCTGGCCTTCCTAAAATGTGAGCAGATCAAAAGCGCGTGCAAACCCAGAGCAAACAGGCGGCTGGCCCTGCCTATCCTCTTTGGTCGGATGGTTCCAGAGGAGCCTGCGCACGTGGCTGGCAAAACCAGGTTTCCTCGGTCTGAAAGGAGGTGGACCCAGGTTTCCTTCCAAGCCGGTGGTGGGCAGACTATGGCCCACAGGCCTCTGGGCCACTGAGTGTTTCTCACAGTTGTTTCAAGGGAGATAGGATCTTATGTCAATATAAATGACAGGTGAACTGGCGGGTCTCGTGGCGCACAAGACTCCGAGTGTTACCAGCCCCGTTAAGGATCTTGGAGAGAATGCAGCAGCATATTCCAGAGGGAAAAAGGAGCAACTCACGGCTCTGAGCTGGGCCGATGGGAGCTGGTCAACAGCAAGCCTGTCCTGACCCGTGAGTCAGAAGGCTGACAGCAACGTCCATGACCTTGTTGAGCCTCTTGGGAGGAGCACACAGACCGGGACCCCTCCCGCCAAGCCCCCAGAGCTGCCTGCCCCGGGCTGCTGCGTCGGTGAGGGCCCCTTTCTGGAGACACGGGGACTGGAGCTGGGAGGTGGGCTGGAGTGGCCCCGCTGGCAGCTGCGGATGTGTCACCTGCTGCCCCAGGCCCCTGAAGTAGGGGGACAATGAGAGAGGGGGCAGGCCGGGGGGGGCGGGGCCCTGGGGGGTCTGAGCACCCTTGTAGCAGTAAACCAAGCGCTTGCCGGACAAAAGCGGCTCTGCAAGCACAGTTCCACCCAATACTGGGCCCTCCTCGGTCCACCCTGTCTGGGGCGTGCGGACCCCTCCCTGCCCAGGCTCAGGGCCTCTCCCCGCTGGCCCGCCCTCCTCTGGAGCACCATCCACCTGTCTGCTCTGTACTGTCCTCTCTCCCTGCACCTGAATGGAAGCCCTAGGAGGACAGGAGTTTGTTTCGTTCTCGGTTGTACTCTGAGCCCCGGGACGGTGCCTGGGATGGAGCAGGCACTCAGTAAGTGGGTGAGGAAGGGATTGCCCGGTGGCTCTAAGACGGGAGATCGCAGGTGGGCGGGGCGGTCTCCCATCCAGGCTGTCGGGTTCAAAGATGAGGGGCTGGGTAGCAGAGGCCTCAGCCTGCACGGCTCATTGGGACAGGGCCGCACTGTGATACTGGTCTCACCACCCTGATGTTCTCGGTGAGAACATCCCCTCGGGGGCGCCTCCTGGGAGCCAGGGTACAGGTCTGGGGTTAGCGAGGTCGGGCAGGGGGCCGTGCCGTGTGACGGGTGTCCGCGGTCTGCCAGCACGCCCCCCCGGGCTCACACGGCCCCTGAGAAGTTTCCCACAGCTGTCGGGAGACTCCCGGGCTGAGCACGGCTCTGAGGGGCTGTGTGACCCGGCCGCATCCTCTCTACCTCCTGTCCACAGAGGCCTCTGTCTGAGTCAGTCCAGCGCCCACTGTGACACCCTTTTCTGAAAGCAAATTGGGAGCTTGGCCGGCAGCCCTGATTGCATTTTAAAGCAGAAGATGGGGGGTTAAAAAGAAGGAAATTATGAAGTAGCCTAAAGAACACATTTCTCTTGATCTTCTCAAAACAAGAGGGAAGCAGAAGTTCTTGGCCCAGGGTAGAGACTCTGCGTCTCTAATTGGGGGCAGGCTCTGAGCTGCAGGAGGAACCAAAGCCCAGCTCTGGACACCTGTCACCCCTCACAGAAGGAGGGCAGAGGCTAACTCAGACCATCCCTGGCCTCTGCACTCGCTGCAGGTCCTGCATCCTGGGTCTGGCTGAGCCTCGGACTCCACGGGCTCTGGCAACCCCAGTGCACCAGGACAGAGGAGGTGGTCACCATGGAAACGGCAGGCAGGCGCATCCACCACTGTGTCTCCCCCACTGTTTCTCTGCTTAAGTGCTGCCCAAGTAGATGGAAGCAAAGCCAGGCTCAGGCAGAGATGCACACTGTTCCAGCAGAAGTTCTGTTCACAAGGGCGTTTACCCTGATGTGTTTATTAAATGTTGTAAATGTTGGTTCCAACGGAGACAGAGCTCGACTAATTGTGAACAAGCTGGTGCCTTCTCTCAATTCACCAGAGCCAGACGGTTGCAGGGACACCAGTTCACGTGTGTGGTGCGTTCACAGGGTTGAGAACCGCATCCCGGTGGGCTGCAAGGCTGGCTGTTTCTTTATGTTTATGCAGGGCGATTAAATAGAGCCCTGAATTTCTTCAAGTTAATTTTTATTTTCTCAAAGTAACACACAGTGTTACTTTAGAAACCAGATAGTAGTCTTAGAAACGTATTATAATGCAAAGTGACAGTCCCCTGCCCATGCCCCCTCCGCCACCTCTTTCTAGAAGCCATCGCTTTCGACCATTCTGTCCCGTCTTCCCCACACACACAGTCACACGTTTCTTGATCCATCACCTTGTCTGCTGTCCTCCTGGTGAGGAAGCTGGGGCCCCTGCTCCCCACGGCCCCTCCTCTCGTCCTCCCCAGCCATCCTGACTGCTTGACATCGCTCACTCTTGAGCCCAGAAATAAACTTTAACTATTACACCCTTAATATGCACGTTTTTCGTTTTCCCAAAAGTAACAAACGTCCTGTTTTCCCTTTTGTTTACTTTTCTGTCTCGGCTGTTCCTTCCTCTCCAGTGTGGCCGGCAGCCTGCGAGGGGCCTTGCAGCCACGTGACTCCTGCGCTCTGCCTAGGACACGGCTCTCATCCCAGAGCTGCTTGTACTGCCCTCCTGCAAGCCCCGTTCATGTCTTGGCCACGGTGGACCCCTGTTTCCTAGACATCGCGTTTACTTCTCCTCTTTGGTGGAAAACATCTCCTAGTAGCTTCCGAGGAATCATTTGCAGGAGGCAGATTTGAGAGCTCGGGAGTCTGTGGGGTCTGGGTTCAGTTCTCTCCCTTGGGTATAGAATTCTAGCCGAGAGTCCTTTTTCTCCAGAATTCTAGTGTCTTCTAGCTCCCGCTGTCACCACAGAGAAGCCCGTTGTCACCCTTAGCCCAGGCCTCCACCTCTGACCTCTGGTCTTTCCTCCTGGAGGCCCCCAGGCTCACTTTACCTCTGCAGCCTCTTTGCATCCCCCATGCCCTGGGCACCTGGGGCCCACCCAGTCTGGAAACACATGCCCTGCATCCCTGGGAAAGTGTGCTGTGCTTCCTCTTTGACAAGCCTCCTCTCCTGTTCTTGTCTTCCTAGAAAACCCATTAGCCGGATGTTTCACTTTCTGGATTCATCCTTCAGTTTTCTTTTTTCCTTTTGCCTGACGATGTCTTTGTTCTCCTCTACTTCCTCCGAGATGTCCTCAGCTTTCCTTTCCAACTTCCGTGCTGAACTTTTCATTTCAGGCATCACCATGTTATATTCATTAGTGTCATCCTGCCCTTTCAGTGCATCCTGTTCTTCTTGGATGCAGTGTTGTGAGATTGAATGCTGTGAAACTGCTGAAGCTGGATGGTTTTCAGACACAAAAGTGGGAGTTTCGCATGATTCAACTCCTTTTTCTGTTAGTTCTCCGAGGGTATGACATTTTCCGGGGAATGTTCTTCTCCACGGTTTCTTTATTTCCTCCAGATTCCCCCTCCTCCCGGCTTGTCTGCTTTCACGTTGAGGCTTTTTCCTCTACACGGGTGAACCTTGGCCATCCCATCATATATTCATATTTAAGACGGAGCCACTAAGAACTCGTCAGAAGCCCTTTCTGCACGGGGCGCATGTCAACTGCTGGTCTTTGGGGTCCAACTGGGGTCAGGAGGAGGAGACCCGCCCCCCCAGGACCCACAGGGGTGTGACCTCACGGCCAGCATTCTTGCCACTGGGAGGCAAGGTTAAGCTTCTGCTCTCCTGGGGTGTGGGTGTGGGGGGGTGATCACTGAGTAGTGTTGCTGAGGAGGAGAAACCTGGGATCAGAGGGGCCGGAGGGTCGTATCTAGCCGTTCGTTATAGAAGAGTCTCAGCCAGATCCCGTGTTCTCCTACCGCCCCTCCGCCCCTGCCTCGTGCACTTGGGCGGTCTGGCTCTGAGCTGGGAGTCCCCGGCCCCTTCTCGTGGGCAAGGAGAACCATGCCAGTCACGCCCTTTAAATTCCATCCTCAAAAGCAGTGCCTTCTCTCATCCACCCGCCTCCTTGTGGGTTTTCATTTTTTTTAACTCAGTTATGGTTCATCCTGGGGTGTTCGGGAGGGAAGACAGAAACACGTGTGAACAATGCACGTTGACCTGGAGTCCTTCTGTGACTTTCAAAAAACACAGTTGCTTCTCCGATTGTAAAAGTAGTAAGCGCCCTTTGTGAACACTTAACACTAGCATGTCTGACGTAGGAAAGACCCTCATCAACCTCCCGCTCAGAGGTTAAAGCTCAGTCAGGAACTTGGTGGGAATTCTCCACGCTTCTGCCTGTTCCGAGCCACTGAGCCATCCTCCACACGTTTCATAACTTATTCCAGTCTCTCTTAGGAAAATAAACAACTGCTGCAACAAACATTCTTAAACAGATATTTCTGGATATTTTGAGGAATATTTGCTTTCTTTTGTTTTATCATTTTTTTAAAAATTATTTTGACATAATTTGAGACTTACAAAAAGGTTTCAAAAATAGTACAAAGAAATCACATTTGCTTTATCATTCCCTCTCCCTCCCTCCCTCTCTCTGTTCTCTGTCTCTGTACGTACACACCCACACACGGGCACATATGCATACACACGAGTGTATACTTATGAATATACACGTGCATGTTTTTTCCCAAACCACTTAAGAGTACATCGCAGACATGCTGCCCCTTTTACCAATAGCTATGTATTCAGCGTGTATTCCCCCAAAACCAGGAATTCCTGGTATAGCCACAGTACAATGATCAGAATCAGGAAGTTAACAGTGATACAGTATTAACATCTACGAACCTTATTCATATTTAACCAAATATTTTTATAGCATAAAAATGTCTAAGGTTGTGCATTAGGTTCTGACTGCTTTATAATAATTTTTTAATGGGATTGTTGGGTCAAAAGAATGGATGTTGTGAAGTGAGGACACATTTTTAGATTTGCCTCCAAAAACAGCTTGGACCAAACCTGCCTTCACCAGTACAAGTACCAGGCTTTTTTATCCCTGATCAGTCTGACAGGTGAGCGTGAGATTTTAGCGTTTAATGTGGTTTTTCTTTTTTGGGGTCATGCTCCGTGGCTTGCGGGATCTTAGTTCCCAAACCAGGGATCGAACCCACTTCCTGAAGTGGAAGCTTGACGTCTTAACCACTGGACCGCCAGGGAAGTCCCCTTAACGTGCTTTTTTAAGTTAGGAGTAAGGTGTCGAGCACCTTCCTGTGTATTTACTGGGCCTGGGTGTTTTGGGTAGTCACGTTCCAGAGCTTTCTGCACACAGCACCACGCGTGTCCCTTTGCCTCGTTCCAGGAGCAGCGCTGGGCCCACTGCTGGCCGGGCTCCTCTCCTCATCGGGGTGGAGCAACGTGTTCTACATGCTGGTGTTTGCAGACGCCTGTGCCTTAGTGGTGAGTCATCTTGCTTTCCAGCCAGGCAGCTTTCACGAGTGTCTCTGCGGCTGTCAGCCACACACCGGGGGCACTTTTTCCTGCGGACTCCTGCGGCTCTTGGCAGAGTTTGGGCCGGTGACAGACCCCTAAATGTTCGTGGTCCTAGGCCCTTTCTCTGGTTTAAACAGATGTCCGAAGCAGCAGCGGGTGGTTTCCAGCAGGTTGGGAAAGAGGCCGAGAGGGGGCTGGTGTGGGCCTCAGGCGGGTTCTTGAGCCCCTCTGCTCCGAAGCACCCGCCTGTGCAGTGGGCAGAATAACGACACCAGGGGCGGGATTTACTGTGGGGGTTAAAGGGGACGGTGCCCTTAGCTGGCCTCCTACCCGGTGCCGTGACTGCTCCCACACCCCTCCTGCCCCCAGCCGGCCGCACTGGGGAAGCAGCTGGTTCCCGCACCCAAACTGTTCTAGAGTTCAGAACAGGAGCCGGGGCCGCCCATGCAGCACTGAGCACTGCGGTCTCTGCGCCCCGCGTCTGTCCCCTCCTGCATGCGAAGGTCGGAGGCTTTCCCCGGGATGGAGAAGGCCGGTCCCGACGGCACAGCCCTGCAGCGGCCACCTGCAAGAGTGGCCACCGCGCCTCCCCGACTGGTCACCCCGCGCAGGGGCCCAGACCTGAAGCCACCATCTCCTCTCGCATCACCCGGAAAACCGAATGTTGATCCCATTACAAATGAGTTGAGGATCTTGGAAATATCAACTCCATCAATTAAATGAAACCTTTATGTTTTCATTCCCGGAAGCCCTAAGACACAGCTCCCCCCATTTCATACAGAATCAAATACCGACTCTCAACTTATGAACCTGTTAGGTGTTAAAAGCAGCTCTTCAATTAAGTCCCCAGATCATTTCCACCAAGTAGCAGTGACACTTCCATCGTTATGGCTGTTTAAGGCTGAAAACACTTCAATTTCAGAAATACCAGGTAATATATACACTAAACTTCCTTTTAAAGCACAGCTAAACTCGTAAGAGAGGAAAGGCTATCCCCAGGACCCCAGAATGTAAAGATAACTAAAATAAGTACCCAGGCTGATGCTGGAGCAGCCAGGGTGAGTCGTCGGTCTCAGGAATTGAGGGGCGGGGTGGTTATGCCTCCCCTCCCACAGCCCTGGGACTAAGGCGCGGTGCTGGGCTGGCCCAGGGTGCGGAGCTGGAAGTGGAGACCCCTCGTCAAGGCCAGACCGTCGGGGGTCCCTGCGTGTGGTGAAAGCATGCACGTTTGCACACTGGTACAGAAGACAGCCAGGATGTGTGCCGTCTCAGCCCACACGCCAGACTGGGGGCAAGTCTGCCCTGAGAACTTTTAGCCGTGGACCTGCTTACAGTAACCTTCCATGTTTTAACTTAGCATTATGTAAATATGTAACACCTACAAAAAATTAAGTTGGTTCTAGGGTGGTGATGTACCTGGTTCTTCGGCAGAAGCAAATCCCAAACCATGTGAGAGGAACAGAGTTCACCCCCCGCCGCGTGGGGCCTCTAACACCCAGCTGCA
Source organism: Aethalodelphis obliquidens (assembly GCF_003676395.1). NCBI lineage: Eukaryota > Metazoa > Chordata > Mammalia > Artiodactyla > Delphinidae > Aethalodelphis > Aethalodelphis obliquidens. The sequence goes on along the minus strand of NW_020837945.1, from coordinate 3,174,504 downwards.
GACGAGCTCACACTCCCATATCAGGAAACAGTAGGGAACGGCCCGCTGTGATGCAGTGACAGGCACAACAAACAGACCCCCAAACGGCAGGTAAAAGGGTTATCGCATAAACCGTCAAAATAAACACTTGTAACATTACTAAGATGATCATACTGAGTGAAGTAAGTCAGAAAGGGAAAGGCAAATACCATATGATGTCACCTGTATGTGGAATCTAAAATATGACACAAATGAACCATCTGCAAAACAGAAACAAACTCGCAGACATAGAGAACAGACTCTGGTGGCCAAGGGGGAGGGGAAGTGGGGGAGGGAAGGGTCGGGAGTTTGGGGTCAGCAGACGCAAACGATTATACAGAGGATGGATAAGCAACAAGGACCTACTGTAGCGCACAGGGAACTAGATCCAACCTCCAGGGATAAACCATAATGGAAAAGAATATGAAAAAAGATTGTCTCTATGTGTATAACTGAGTCACTTTGCTGTACAGCAGAGATGGGCACTACACTGTAAATCAACTAGACTCCAGTTTAAAAAAGATGAAAAAAAATGACTAAAGATGGCAAAGAAGGAACTGAATTCATGTGCAAAGAGCAAGAACTAAAACAGACGGAGCTGGTGACATACAGGTATAAGGAAATCATCCAGAATGAGCCCAGGAAGGGGAAGATGGAAAATACTAGGGAGCAGATAGAGAGTGGAGGCTCAGAGGAGACGGCCCGGCACCGTCCAGCAGGAGTCCCAGAGGAAGAAACTGGAGAACCTGAGGTCGAAGCAGTCGTTGAAGAGAAAAGAGCTGGGAGTGAGGGGTGTGGGAGAGGATCCCAGCGGGTCTGCGGTCACCAGCGGACGGCAGACTGGCTTGGAAACCCCGACTCCAGTTACTTACAGGAAACACACCTGAAATGTCAGAAAGGACGAAAGGGAAAACACGTAACAGGCAAACAATAACTGCGAGCCCGCGGCACCGGCTAGGTTAGATGAGAGACTCCAGCCAAAATCGCTGCAGGAGAGAGAGCGAGGACAGCCAGCAGGCGGCTCGGTGGTTCCACTGAGGACAGTCTTTTCGGCCTTAAAGACCAGACACGGGCTTCCCTGGTGGCGCAGTGGTTGAGAGTCCGCCTGCCGATGCAGGGGACGTGGGTTCGTGCCCCGGTCCGGGAAGATCCCACATGCTGCAGAGCGTGAGCCATGGCCGCTGAGCCTGCGCGTCCGGAGCCTGTGCTCCGCAACGGGAGGGGCCACAGCAGTGAGAGGCCCGCGTGCCGCAAAAAAAAAAAAAAAAAAAAAAGACCAGACATGCCTCTTCTCTTCTGGGGTCTGTAGGCCAGTTTCACCTCCTTCCACGTCTGAGGCTGGACCTCCACGAACCCGGCAGGTGACTCTGGGGGCCTGCGGACTGTCTGGCTGTGATCACGCCTGGGGCCCTGCTCTCCGAGCCCCGGGCCTTCCCCTCTCCCTCTGACCCCCGTCACACGGGCCTGCAGCCACCTGGGCGGGCTCTGGGGCCGAGGCCCTCTCCCTGCTGGGCAGTGCACACAGACGGCCGCTTTTGTCACGTCTGAGAAGTTGGTGGGGCGACCAGCAGGCCCTGAGGCGGCAGGGCCGGGGTTCTCGCAGAAGCTCCCCCGTGAGACAGGGCTGCTCCAAGGGTGGCCGGGCAGCCTCCGGTGCTGCTGGCTGCGGACCCTCGCCTGGTCCTCCATTACCCTGGCTCCCCCAGTGTCACCGTGACCATGGGTCACCTTGTCCTCACTCTCTGTCTTTTTCCCATTTGGACACTTTATGACTGGACTGGTTTCATTTTAAACAGACATTCTTCTGGCTGGAATCTGTCCTAAGGGCGTTATTCCCAGGAGCACGGCCTCCGCAGTGACACACGGGACTCGGTGCCCAGCAGCCCTGCCCTGGGACCCGGCCCGTGGGCAGCTGTGCGGGGCACTCCCACCGCTCTGCTTGAGGCTTTTAAGTTCTTTACGTTCTGAGGAAGAGGCCCCTCCGTGGGCAGCTGGTCCCCCGCGCCCCACGGGAGAGCCGCAGACACGGTGAACTTGAGCGCCCGCTGGGTTGGGCTCCTGGGGGGCGGGGCTGCTCTGGCACCTTCCCGCTGCCAGCAGGGCACCACCCGCAGAGTCTCCCAGCAGTAACCGTGGCCTTGTCTTTGCTCTGGGTGCAGTTCCTGCTCCGCCTCATACACAAGGAGCTGAGCTGCCCGGGGTCGGCGACGGGAAACCAAGCTCTGTAAGTGCGCCCTGCCCCCTGCGCCCCTCAGCCTCTGAGCGCCAGCCCGGCCTGTCTGCCGCCACACCTGCTTCTCCTAAAAGACCACAGCTCACCCGTGGTCCCTGGCACTGCACGCCTCATTCACGCTCATTTTTCCTTTCCTAATCAATACCTGGTGTGGGTGCGATCCCGGCAACCTCTCCTCAAAATGGAGGGAAAAAGTGTGCGGGAAATTCACCTCTTTTCTGCTCTTTGGGCTGCAGCTTTCAGACAAACGTAGCAGCTCCCAGGCTCAGCCTGGCTCTGCTCCCGCTTCCTGTGTCCTCTCCCCTTTTCTGTCCCCAAGGCCTCGGGACAGGAAGGGAGAAGCTCCAGGCTCTGCGCTTTGGGCGTGAATTGAGCGCTGCAGGCTGGGAGACCAGCTGCTGTTTCACCCTCCTCTTGCAGGTTTAAGGAGCACTGACCCCTCGAGTCCCGTGGAGGGAGGCTGGGCCAGTCCTTCACAAACTGTCTTTCAAGGAAGAGTTCAAATAAAGGATCCTGTGTTGAAAAGAGTGATTTACCCTTGCCTTTTGCACATTCACCTGGGAAAGACACACAAGCCACTTTGAGAAATCCTGGTACTGTGTCGGCCGGGCCGTGGAGCTCCCCGGCAGTGGTGGAGCAGCTCGTGGGCGGTGCTGGCTGCCGCCCGCCGAGCCCCACGAGCTGGCACCTCGGGGCGCCGGGTGGCCCCTCCGCATCCTGAGTGGCAGCGGCCGGGACTGGTGTGCAGCGCCCAGGGGAGCCTCGGTCTCTCTCAGGTATTTCAGCGCGGGACGTCCGAGTGGGTGGAGCTCAGATGGCAGGAACGTGCCGGGGGACAGTCAGGATGCTGCAGGCAGTCGGGGTGCGGACCGCAGAGACACCTCTGCAAGGACAGAGCTGACACCTGCATCAAAACCAAGACAGAGCTCAGACCCATCATGTCACCCAAAAGATGTCCCCAGCACTTCACCCACCGGAAACGGTCCAGGGTGGCCTGCGGTGAAGCCGTCAAAGCCTGTGGAGAGACTGGAGGACAGACGGCCGCCCCGGAACCCCGGGGGTTGCCGTCACCGGAGCCCCAAGGGCCCCGAAGCCACTGGCCCCGGGTGGGGTCGCGGGGAGGACGCGGCGAGGCCGGGCCCGCAGCCCAGCCCTGTGTCTCCCCCCATGACGCCACGCGCAGACCTGGGCCTGTCCCTGGTGACACAGCACTGGAGCGGATTTATTTGCTGAAATGGGTGATGTGTTACAGAAGCTTAGGGAACATACGTGGCATCTTGTTATTGATTCGGACAAGCCCCGATGGTTCTCTAACCACTTGTTTCCTCGGGTGTTGCCTCTCGGTTGTTGACCTTTGAAATAAAATGCTTAAAAGAAAAACCAACTCAGGCAGAATGTCGGTTATTTCTGCTCACGTCTCCATTACATTCAAAAAAGAAAACTTCCAAATAGAGCTTCACGCTCTTGGTTCTCTCAGGGTCGGACACAGTCCGTGGTTTTGCAGCTGGAAGCAGAGACCGTTTCCAGCAGAGAGGGGGTCACCCGCTTGCGGACAAGTCCCCAGTCTACACAGAAGGTCATGCCCAGGCCCCAGCAAACCCAGCGGCTGGATGTTTTGTAAATCATGTGATGCAGGGAATACCCCAAGGCTTGTCCTTGACCATGAAATGTCACACCGGCAGGAGCAGGGCTGCACTTGAAAACTGCACAGTTCAGGGCAGGCTTTCAGACGTCCTTCTCAGAACAGGCATCTTCTAAGGTGACACACGTCTTTGTCAGACAGGGTGCCGAGTGTTAACACCTGTGCACTGAAAGGCAGGCTGTCCCTGGGGCCGTGGTCAGGGTCTGGCCGTAGACCACGGCCATCTTGTTGTCCCCGCTCTCCAGTGGCGGGCAGGCGAGGTGAGGGCCCTTCTGAACACACTGGTCCTCACAGGGAGCTTGCTTTTTTTGTTAACCAAAGTTACTTACACATTTAGGAAGTTTCCTCCTACTAAAGATAAAATTTCCATCGACGCTAAGTGGATTCCATACGGTTTCGCACACACGGTTCACTCAGCCTCATCCTTCTGTCCCTCCGGCTTCCTGTGTTTCATCCTCTGCCTCTGGCCCACACGTCCTTATTCTCCCTCCCTGCCCTTGACTGTAAGCATCCTTCTCGCCTGGCCTCCAGGGATCGTGGTGGCCTGAGTTTGTCTGTGCCCTGCAGGCTGCGGCCCCCTTGCTACCATACAGCCTCTGTCCTTTTTTCGTTACTAAATTGCATCAACAAGGGCAGGAAAAGACTCAGAGCTCCCGCCTCAGAGCACAGTTCTGTCTGGGGCCTGAGCTGCTCAGATGCCCAGGTGAGGTCTTGAGTTGACCCAATTCAATTTTGCACCTTCCCCGAAGAATAGCTACCCTCTGTTGTGGTTCAGCAACAGAAAGCTTTTTAGGAGGCGATCGTTATTTTTCCCAACCCAGGGCACTAAGGTATTAGAAGAAAATCTTCCACAACCCACAGAGGAAGAGGGGCGGCCGTCCTGAGCCTGCAAAGGGACAGCAAACAACGCCCTTGGAGGGGAGAGTGGACCCCTTTAGGAAAGGAGGCTCGCTCACGGCTATTTTCTAAAGCAGCTTGGCTGAAGCATTCTCTGTCCGTGAATGGAAGATTTCATCCTGACTTTTAAGGAAAAAAGCATATGATTTCAGTATAAAAATACATCATCGTTTCATTCCGTGCAGTACCTGGGATAATATCCTTCTGCAAGTAGCCAGCCGTGGTGCCTACGTGCTCGTATTCATGTGGAAATGTAACTCTGCCCTTCTTGAATGTATATGTCAGTAAGATTTTCCTATTCAAATCCATAAAAAATGCCCAGGATGATTGAAATGCAAGCTTGCGACAGGGGCAGTGAAGGAGCCAGGGGCGGGGCTACAGCCCTCCAATCACAGATGAAAGAGAAACTGGTCCTAGAAACTCGCCATGATAAAGAGCCCCCTCCGATCACCAGCTTGTAAAATCCAATAAGAATAAATTATTGGAAAAAATGAACTGGAAAAAGAATATGTCATAACTTTTTATCATTAGATTCAGTACACGTACAGGCACTCTGCCGCATTGCTGTAGGGGTTTGTGAACGCTGACTCCCCTCTCTGCTCACCCTTTTTAAAAAGTTTTATTGGAGTAGAGCTGATTTACAACAGTGCGTTAGTTGCAGGTGTACAGCAAAGCGATTCAGTTATACATGCACATACATTCATTCTTCTTCAGGTTCTTTTCCCATCTAGGTCATTACAGAATATTGAGTAGAGTTCCCTGTGCTCTACAGTAGGATCTTGTTGGCTGTCTGTTTTATATATAGTCGTGTGTGTATGTGAATCCCAAACTCCTAATTCATCCCTCCCCGCCCCGCAGCCCACGTTTCCCCTTCAGTAACCATCCATTTGTTTTCGAAATCTGCTCGTCTTATCGTGACCTGTAACCAGTGACCCACCAGACACACCCGGAATAGGAGGGAAGCTTGCAGGGCAGGGAGCTGCGTGGCTGCCCCCCCATCCCGGGGATGGGGGCTCCAGGGTGGATGGCTTGGAGGCTGGCTGTGGGGGTGCAGGGGCTGCTGTGAGTGACCCACACTGCGTCACGCGGAGTGTCCCCAAGGACGTTCAGCAGCCTGGCCTCCGGGGCGCCCCAGGTCTACCAGGCTGGGGAGTGCCGGCGGCTCCTCTGCTCACTGGCTGGGCTGCAAGCGTCTGTTTCTCCAACCAGAGCCCAGTGTCAAACGAACACACGGGCCCCTTGTTCAAGAGTCAGAAGAAAGTGCTGTTCAAAGTACTAGAATATGAAACGTTTTCCCTCTTCCCTGGGGAGGGGCGGTAGGAGACAGGATCACGGGACCGCTGAGGGTCCAGTCCTACAGCCCCTTAACACTGCCCCGCCGGGCTTCACTACAAACCACAGATCCAGAGAGAACACCCTGCAGGACTCAACACAGCAACGGCAGAGCAGCAAACCCAAGCACAGGCCCCGTGGCTGCGGCGGCCGTAGCCCGTGAAGCCATCATGGCGACGCCGCGGCCCCACCCAGGCTTAGACAGGACCTGCAGGCCAGACGGGGAGCCCGGGGGCAGAGTCAGCCGGAGGGGGCCCGCGTGCGCTCCCTGCCACTGTGCGGCCCCTGCACGTCGTGCAGCCCGTTCGGGTTAGGGTGGCCTGTGGGCGTCCTCCTCTAGGGTGTCTGAAAGGTCCCACCCCCCACCCCAGGAACGGACACGGGTTCTGGGCTCATCCTGTTACCGATCAGGGTTCTTGGCCTCCTTAACCAATAGAAGTTGATCAGAGGCCAGACAAGAAATTCAGGCAGGGCTTTCCTGGGGCCCCTGCTGCAGCAGGGGGAATCGGCAGCAAACCCCAGGTTCCCTTGCTTGCCTGCTCCCCGAGGCCGGGGGGGCGGGGGGGCGAGCTGTTCCTTACATGGGGTGAGGGGAGGGGTGTGTCCAGGGTTCAGGCCGGAAGGGCAACTTAGGTGGTCTGCCCACCCCTTAGGTGGTGGTGTGTGCAGGGGCACGCGCAGTGGTGTGTGCAGGGGGCCTGCGCAGTGCCCCGCCTTTGCTCCAGGCTCTTCAGAAGTGGCACTTGGGTTTTGGTCTTTTTATATCTTGCTGTCATTAATTTGCCCCAGCTGTGCGTGCACGCAGTTATTTTTAGTCCCTTATACTTTCTTTGTATTTTGTTGCTTGAGAAGACGTTTGTCCAGGTGCAAGCCCTGCAGCAAAGGGTCCCGAGCCCCAGCCTGTCTCAGTCCTTCCAGGTGCTGGGCTGGCCTGCCTCTTCAGCTGAGCCAGTCAGTTCCTTTCAAGTCACCCTTTCACCACTCAGCCTGGTGTCACTGTCCCCTGAAGGCCTCAGCCTTCCTGATATGCTTCTAAGGAAGCGTGGTTAGGTGTCCCCATCCCCGCCCTGTTCCCAGCTGGCCCCTGCCGAGGGCGCTAACTGACTGGGGCCACTTTACCAAGGCCCATGGGAGCGGGGCCCCGAGGGCAGTGACACCGCCACAGGGACGGGGTTCCACGCCAGGAGCCGGACTCCCCCACACCCCAAATAAAGCACAGGAGCTGGCACCCTAGACCCACACAAAGCCCGACCCTGAAACTGGTGAGTCACCATCCCAGCTGAGATGCTTCCGTGACAAGGCAGGGGCGTCACCTCCAAACTCACTGCAAGCCAAATGGGGACCTTGTGACATCTTGACGGAGGGTCCTGGCCCCGCTGAGCCATTGCAGGGGGTACCCCGCGGGCAGAGCCGGGCCGTGTCCCGCAGCTCAGAAGGCGGGCAGGCTGCTAGAGGTTTGCCCCTTTTGATGGGCTCGTGCCCCCTTTCCTTTTCAGTCGGATGTCTGGGTACCTGTGTCCTAAACACCATTTCCTCTCCTCTTCCCATTGGTTTTACTTATTGATGATTTCCCAACAGCACCAAATGGCTTACTGTCCGGCCGGGACACATAACACATGCGTGTTAAGTGTGCACGGGTCCACCAGTGTTTAAAATAGATCGATTTAGACTATTTTTACTACTTTGAGTCAAACTAAACCTACAACCAAAAACAGATAACCCTGGCCAAAACATATCTTTGTGTGTCGTAGTCGACGTGACTGAGGTCCCCGCGTGGGTTGCATTTGCACCAGAAAAGCCGGGTGTTTGGGGGCCGCAGGAGAAGCAGGTGGCTTGCTCCAGAGGACAAGGCCTACAGCATCCTCTCCACAAAAGTGTCTGACCCCAAAAGGCTGAGGCCAGTACTGCCTTCCCTCTACCCCCTAAGCAAGAACCAGCCCTGTTCCAGGGGAGCCCCTCACCCCTTCATGTACAAGTGATCAATGATTGTAACTTCACAGCCATGTAGCAGGGATCCAGGGCAAAAGGTAGAGGGTTACCCCTACCTGGAGAGGGCCCCGGGCCTCCCTGCCCTTCAAAGTCAACATTATTCTGACCTTACCAGGTTTCCTGTACTGCAGCGAGTGAGGGTGTGTTTCCTGTCGTGTGTCGGCGGCCCCCGGGCACCTGCGCTGGCCTCTTGAGAGCTTTTGCCCGTTTTCCTGTTGGGCTGCTGGCCTCTTTCTTTCTGCCCGGCAGAGTACCTCCTGGAGCTGGTCCCCGTCTCTGATGGTTGGTTTTCCGCTTGGCTGGTGTGTGTCCGTGTGTGTCGTGTGTGCGTGTGTGTCGTGTGTGCGTGTGCATGTGTAGTCCCCTACTGGTTCTGTGTGTCTGTTGGAACCCTGACCTGTACAATGTCTTCCTCTCTTGTCTTCAGGTTTTAAGGGGACATGTCTTATTTTTATAATCAGAACAAGTAATAAGGTTAATTTTGAAAGTAGGGGTAACACTAGAAAGTAGGGGTAAAGACCACTGTTGTGGGTTGTGGTCTCCCGGGCCAGCTGTGTTTCAGCACGTCCTCCCAGGGGCTGCAGCAGCGGCAGCAGGGCTGTGGAGCCTAGGACCCTGCCACACCCTCAGGGACATCGGATGTCACCAACTGCACAAGCGCTGCGTTCAGAACCCCCGGCCGGGAAGCCACACCTGTGAAGACACCTCTCGGGTGCCTGGAGTCATGACTTCAAACCCGATTGGTAGACTGGTGTCATTCTTTCATCCAACACACGTGTCTCCCGGTGCTGGAGAAAACCAGCGACAGGCAGGGTGAGTGCAGCCCCTGCCTCGTGGGGTTGATTCTGTGGGACATAGACCAGAGCAGCAGACAGACCAGCAGTGCCGCGTCGGGGGGCCAGTTCTAGGAGAAACTAAACCAGCATGAGGGGACAGGAGGGAAGAGGTTATTTTACGTCGGATGGTCGTCTTTGAGGAAGGGGTAGTTGAGCAGAGGACTCAGTGACGGGATGGAGTGAGCCGTCCAGGGACCCGGGCAAGCTGGCAGGATGGTCAGCGGGCACCACGCACAGTGGGCGCTGCCTTAACCAGGACTGGCAGGGCCAGGGAAGGAGGGAGGGAGGTGCAGGGGGAGGCGGGGAAGGGGGACGGGATCCCCGGTGGGTGAAGGGGCGGGTGGTAGGGGGACTGAGGACCTGATGGAAGGACAGTGCTGCACGGTCCGGACGGGCAGGGGAGGTGGTCAGCGGGCCTCAGAGCAGAGACTCGGGAGGTCTGCCGATCCTGGCACAGCAAGGCTGAGGCTGTGGTGGCGGAAGTGGGGGCTGACATGGGGGGAGGCGGGCCAAGCTGGGCAGCTGGCGATCGGGAGACAGGGGTTAGAGACGGAGGGGCAGCAGGAAAGCCGAGCTGGGTGAAGCGTAGCAGAGGCTCGATGTGGGCGCATATCACAAGCTCGGAGCTGACAGACGCCACTTGACGATGGAGGACCCTGAGACCCAAAGAGAGGCCCAGTGGAGACCAGCCCAGGCCTGCCGGCCGCTGGTCTGAGCTTTGCCCACCGTCCCTTATAAATGCCGAGTCCAGCAGACCTCTGATGGCCAGTACCCCTGGAGACGCCCTTGTCTTTACAGCGCTCCTTCCGGCTACCGCGACTCATGCCTCCCAACCCATGGGACCGCCCATGCTCCAGGGGTCCCGGCCCCTGACAGACCACCAGGGGCTCCCCCCCCAGCCAAGGGGCTGGAGGGCTCACGGGACCTGCAGGCCTGAGGGTCTGAAAGGCCAGGACCCCTGTTATGTGTTTTCTTTTGTTCTGATTTAATAGAACCCAGATCTGTTGCTGCCACCAGAGGGCCTCCCTGCGCTGAGTCACAAAAGGACCTGTGGAAGTATGGCCACGTCCCTGGGGGGCTCCTCTGCAGGGGCTCCCTGGGCCCCCAGCCAAGCCCCCAGCCTTCCCTCAAGGGCTGGGTTTTCAGAGGGTCCCTTTGCTTCGCTGTCACATTTAATGTGGTACAGGAAACCGAAGGGCAGGTGTCAGATGGCCAGCCTGGCAAGGGGAAAGTTGGACCTGCAGGCGGTGGGGAGGGGTTGGGCCCAGTGCAGCCGCGGGAGGGGGGCGGAGGGGGGCCTGGGAGGCAGGGGGATGGGGCCAGGGGAGGCACCGACCTTGTCAAGCTCAGCTCCACCGCCGGAGGGGGGGGGGAAGCTCCATCACGTTCAGTCACCACCCCCTCCTCCCGACACTCGTGAGGCCCCGTCTTCCCCTTCGTTTAATAAAATAACGAAGGGCCGAGGTCTAGACAGGTTGACTGCTCAAAGCTCCCTGAGCCAGGTTAGCATCCACGTTTCTGCCCGCAGCTTACCGTCCGTCTGTCCTTCCCCAGAGAGGCTGGAGCAAACCAGCAAAATCCTTGTGATTTTGTTTGATGGTCTTTTTTTTTTAATACTTCTTATTAAGGGAATTTTCATGTCTACATGAAATGGACAAGATAACGTAATAAGCTCCTCACTCCCGTCCCCAGCCTCAACAGCCATCCCGGCACGTTTCCTGTTTCCTCTCCACCTGTGCACTTTCATTTTCCTCTTATAATGTTACATATCTTTGGGTAAAATCTGGGATCATATCATGGCACGCAAACACCTTCACTGGCTTCACCAGCCATTTGCTCAACTCTCTTCTGTAGGAGCAAAGACCAGACGCTGATCTCCACTGTCCAGACAAAGTCACTGACGGCCCGAGAGCCTGAGCAACTTCCCACAGCACGTCCGCAAAATTCAGAGCTGGGAGCCCTGGGGACACGGGTCCTGCTGGTGACCTGACCCCAAGGGCAAGGAGTGAGCCCCACCGACGTGGTGGTGTCACCTCTGCAGATGACCACACATGTGCCACCTGGACCGAAGCAGAAGGGTGACAACACACGTGCCGAGTAACTAGATCCTCCCCTCACCTCCTCGGCCACAAGATTTCATAAATCCCATCGCCTGGGGTTGAAAAGGAAGAGAAATGAGTAAGAAACTCAAGATACCACTAAGTTCATTTTTAGAAACTGCAGCATGAAATGAGAAATGAGTGTCTCTAGAATACCAAGTAGGGGAAATGATAAATCATGCCTCCAAATCATATGAAATGCCAGGAAACCGTCCAAGTACCCGTGACTCAGAGGGGCCTGGGGGCGGGATTTGATGGGACCGTGAACCACTGCAGTACTTGTTGCAACTCAGCAAACAATCGATGGTGTTAAACGACATCCTCCAGGGAAGATCAGCTCTCTCTCCACCAAAGCAAACGCAGCGTGAGGAACAGTGGTGGCTCAGTACTTCTAGGGCTCCCGAGTCACGTGGGAACAAAACTTCAGGCCTGGGCTTCCCTGGTGGCGCAGTGGTTGAGAGTCCGCCTGCCGATGCAGGGGACGCGGGTTCACGTCCCGGTCCGGGAAGATCCCACATGCCGCGGAGCCGCTGGGCCCGTGAGCCATGGCCGCTGAGCCTGCGCGTCCGGAGCCTGTGCTCCACAACGGGAGAGGCCACAACAGTGAGAGGCCCGCGTCCCGCAAAAAAAAAGAAAAAGAAAAGAAAAGCTTCAGGCCTGTTCCCTGAGCTAGGACCTGTGGAGGGACCCCCAAAGGGCTTTCAGGTATATGGCCGGGTGTGTGCCAGGGTTTACCCAACCCCGAGAGCTGAGTCACCACACCTCAGACACCACCCTGTGTGTGGCCAGCACGACCCGGAGCAGGGGCTGGACCATGAAACCGTGTGTGCTCACCCTGACCACCCTGGCAAGCCCGCCCGCAGGGCTCATCCTCCCGGCCCTGAACCTACATCAAGCAGGCTTGTAATGCGTCTGTTCCCCTGGAGTCCCTAAAAGTCCTCCTGCTGCTTTAGTCCTCTGCGGCAGTCATTCGCATTTTCTGCCAAATATTCTCGCCCCTTCCAAGCACACGCAGCCATTGTGATGCCAGCCGCCTGCCTGTTCGGCCAACATGTTGTGAGAGGGGTGACACGTGTCCCTTCTGGGCTGAAGCATTTAACTGCCCAAGTGTGACCCCCCAGAGCAGTTTTCCCTCTGCCCTTGTGGCTGGTGACATTGAGATGCTGGCTGCTCTGCGAGCCTGGCTTAGATGTGAGCAGAGCCCCTGACAGGCCCAGGGGCGGGGTCCCCGCTGCGAAACCTACACAGCTGAGGGGCTGGCAGGAGGGCCGTGCAGAGACCATCATCAGAGGCGAGAAGAGGGTCATTCCTGGTGGGCTTGGTCACTCATTTAGTAAAACTGTCACCTGTGACCCGTGGGAAGCAGGTCCTCCACCTTAGGACACCGTAGCTCTAGGGGACACGGTTGGAAATTGGATTTTAGCATGTGTGGGTTTAGTTGCTGTTGGAAAGACATTATACAAAAAGATGAGCTCAGAAAATAATTCTCTGGTTTGTAAGCGGGATGAAAGGCAGAGAGTCAACACACTGAGGAACTCGCAGGGCTGGAGAGAAGCTACTGATTCTCAAACCCCAACGGCCAAGTGGCGAACCCGAGAAATGCCTGAAGCGGCAGCTGCGCGAACCTCAGCCATTTCCACGGGTGAGATCAGGGCCCGGCCTCGCGTCCGTTCCTAAAACCTCTCCGTGGATCAAGGCGACTCCCAGGGAGTCATTCCATTCCAGGTGGACACAAGCAAAGAGAAGGTCGTGTCCCCCATGTCGGCTCGTAGGCTCAGAGACCGCAGCCATCTCTCCACCATCGGGGTAAGAGGACGATCCCCCAGAGAGACTACAAACCAGGAGGAAAACAGCCATTGCTCGTCATGTGCAGTAGCTACACTGCACGAAGTCGCTGTGAACCCAGAATTAGTGACATCTGAACCATTGCTCCAAAGGGGAAAAATACAGGGTCAGGGTCCTACGAGCCTCTGGTCACTACATTTTCATCAGTCAATGAGCCTCTCTGGTGACTAGACAGCTCATTTCATACATGTTGTGGATTCTTTAACGCTGAGCCCACGCCAGCAGCCCCGTAACTCACTCCTGTAACGAAGCTCATCTGACACATGTGTTTTCTCCGGGGAGGCACGTCCCAGCCTTCCCGCACTTAGGACACTAGACAGCCCTTCCCGCTGTGCTTGGGGCCATTTAAAAAGCAAAATCACCAGCAAAGAGCACAAAAATGTGAAAAACGTGGCGCTAAACAGGCCCTGGAAAGAATGCTGGTTTGCAGCATGCGCTGAAACAAGCGGGCAGAGCCACCCTGGCACCCTCAGCTGGGGACGTGCACATCCGGCCCCCCAGATCCTTTGCCTCCCTGTGCATGTCAGAAAAGGCCCCTAAATTCCTCGAGTATTGATTCGAGGTTACAAATACATTTTCTCGAGTAGATGAATTTAAAAACAGAATCTGCGAATAACGAGGACCAGCTGTGGTTGAGGCTGATGGGAACTTAAACATGCCCTGTTCTCATAGGAGCAGACAGGCTAGGAGAGCAGCTCAGCCCCCAGCAGGGCGGTTCCCCCACGTCCAGTTCAGACATGACCGAAGACAGCAACAGCAAAGGGAAAACACCCAAGGGGCAGAGCCACAGCCAGAGCAGGGTGGACGGGGCTCTTCCCACCCCACCGGGATTCCAGGATGGCGCAGAGCTGGGACTCCTGTGTGCCTGTCCTCCTGGCCCCGTCCAATGGGTGTGAGGGTCTCTGTCATCCAAGCCCAGTGCCAACATTTTATATGGAATGTGGAGGGGCTAATTTGCCTTTTCATCCAGATCTCTGACCCCATGGGAACCGCTGGGCATCACCCCCAATGCAGAGACCCACACACACACACACACTACCCAGAGAGCCAGAGAGTTTTGTGCAGGACTGAACAGGAGCTGGGGGTGGTGCGGGCAGAGCTATTTCCAATGTGAGGAGAGGGAACCTTGGGCAGTGAAGCGGATGCGTGGGCATCAGTGCTACTCACCATGGCCTCGGTTCTCTCCGCTAGGCACCCAGCCGGGCTCCCAGGGAGCAGACCCTGAGATGGAGCTGAGCACGTAGGATATTTGTCAGGAGTTCCCTTGGGATCGAAGCCGTGGTGGAAAGGAGGGGCAGAGAAGGACGTGGCAAAGGGCGCTGTGGAGCTGCTGTGCAGACCAGACCACAGCCTTGGGTCCCCGGGCGGAGATCTAAGCAAAAATGGCCCTCAGGTCCGGGACGGCGGGCCAGGTCCTCCTGCTGGGCTGCTGGCTGCCTCCCCGCTGCCGACGCCCCCTGCTGCCCAGAGAGCCTCTCTTTCTGCTCACACGTGTCTACCCACCAAGGCCCCCACTTACACCTCCTTGTTCCTCCCCTCACGTCGCCCCTCCCCACCTCTGTTCAGCTGGCCAAGTCCTTCCCCATCGCTCGTGAATTCCAGTACCTTCTAAGATTGGGGCTGCCTCTCCTTCCACACAGGGCGGAGGACCAGGCGGGCCCAAAGCTCTGCCCATGGGGAGAACTTTCCCTCTCCCTGGAGCAACCTGAGAGAGGCTGTCGTGTGGCAGCCGTGCTGCCTTGGCTGGGATGGACCCATCCCTGAACTGGGCGGGGCTTCTCCTCCTGTATCTGCTCCCCGGGAGTGTTTTTCATTTACTATCTTGATCAGGGTCAGGGGCATTTCCAGAGGCTTCCACCTGTCATGTCCCACTGTGATTGTTTTTACCCCCCAGAGACTAAAGACCCAGAGCGAGCTTGCTCCAAGTTTCTCCTAATTGTAATCTGGGGTTGGGGGACGTGACCATAGGGGGTCAGAGACCCAGTGGACCCACTGTAAGCCAGTCCTTGGCCATGACCACCTATAATTACTACCTGGCTTCTATATACCCGCCCCAACAGGGGGCCACTGTGGAGCTCTGGGTCCTTAGGTACCAAAGTAAACTCTAACCTATGTCTAGCGATCCTTAAAATGTTTGGAGACCCCCCCATACACAAGGGAATGGCTGCAAGCCATTGTAACAAGCTCGCGTGTTATATGGTCCATTCTCCTAGGGACCCAGGCTTCTCAGGTCTGGAAAGAGGGCAAAGGATCATGACTCTTTAATGGGGCAGCTGTTCTTACCCTCCAGATATCCATCCTTGCTTTTGTCTCATGGTCTGTGCTGAGTGGTCCCCTTGTTGGCCGCATGGACATTTTGCCCCTGAGGATGCTATGCCCTATTAACCAGTTCAGAGGTCTGCAGGTTGCCCTACCGACCCTTCTGCTCTCTGCAGTGATTCTGTCCAGCTGTGTTCTGACGGGTCCTCACCCACACCTGATCCTACGGTTTTCATGTCTTTGTCTCTGGGGCTCTTGGTGAGCCTGGTTATCACGGCCCCTCCTCCGGTGAGCCTGTTCCACAGACGAGGCCGCTACTGACTTCTTCGTGAGGCTGGTTCTCGTCTCACCGACGCATTTCATGTGCCTATTGTCAATGGTGTGACCTCAGGACTTCCCAAGGAAAAGAAGCATCTCATAGGTTTGGGGCTCACACGGTTTACGCATTCCAGCCAGGTGTGTTAACATCTCCCGCTATCGTTGCTTTTGTAGATTTTTCTACTTATTTTCATTCTGTCGATTTTTTAAATATATTTTGGTAACATGTTATTAAGTGCATACAAATTTAGAATTGCTATATCTTCCTGGTGAATCAAAGTATCCCCCTTTGTCATTCGAAAATGTGTGCTTCTAGTGATTTTAATCTTGAAGTCAATTTTGTCTGAAATTAGTATATATACACTAGTTTTCTTTTTGTGAGTATTTGCCTGGCGTGTTTTTTTTCATTATTTTGTTTTAAGCCATCTTTATCCTTACTTTTTAGATACTGTGGGATGCAACAAAGCAGTGTCTAGAGAAACATTTTGGGTCTTGAATGCCTTTCTTCAATGAGAAAAATTCTTAACCGATATTTCTTCGATATTGCTTCTGCCAATTCTTTTTTTTCCCTTTCCTTTTCAGACTCCTGTAAATATTTACAAAACCTTCTCACAGTAGCCTTTATGTCTTTTTCCCCCTATTTTGTATGTTCGGTCCTGTGTCTCTCCTTGCTTTATTCTGGATGTTTGCTTTTAACCTGTTTCAGATTCACTCGTTTTCTCATGAGGTAATGGAACATTCTGTTAAACCAATCTATTGAGTTTTTATTTCAATAATTGTATATCTCTATTCTCAAATTTGTGTTTGGTTATTTCCATTTATGTTATATCATTTTTTATAGTTTTCAATTCTCACTCACTTTAACATTTTGCCTGGTTAATTCCAATATCTAGAGCCCCTGAGGGTCTGTCTAATTTCATTGTCCTTTGTTTCTGCTGGTTCTTGTCAATACTATCTTTTCTCTTAGTGTGTTTGGTTATTCTAGATTTCGTACTGGACAATGCACTTGGAGCAAAAAGATTTTATAGAAATAATTGATGAAAATATTTTTCTCTGAGAACTTTTTGTGACTGCCAGGCTCCTGGTTATATTAGCAATCTGGAATCACTTTAATCTAATTGTAATAAGTGAGATTTTCTGAGACATCCTATGTCTGAAAACTGGACTGAACTTTTCGTGAAGGCTTATTTCCAATTCACTTTTTTTCCCTTAGGTGTAACACTTTGGGGTCGCAACCCAAAGAGGAAGGCTTGATAAGACCCCCAAACTTGGAGGACCTTGAACTCTAAATGTCATCCTCTCTTACTATGGGATGGTAGAAGGCACTGCTCAACTTCTCAGTGGCCTCTTCCATGATTGGCAAACACTCTTAGTGGAAAAATTGCCCCAGAAGCTGGGTTCATCTTTGCAAATTTTGATCTTCTCCCTGACGTTGGCCTCGTGGTTTTCACTGTCTTATTAGTCCATCAGTAGTCAAGAATTTTTTTCAGATATTTTGTTCAACTATATCTTGCTGTCCTCAGAGGGAGGGTTGGTCCAAGTTGCTTAGGTCAGTATTCCTGGAAGCACAAGTCTTTACACTGTTGTTCTCAGCATAAATTTAACAATTCACTCTTCTGATACCAAGAGATCAAAGCTTCAAATATGCTCAGTTTGTCATCCTGACTACGTCACTTTATACTCTGAATACGAATGGGAAAAACAAATACAGTCAGACTTTGTACGAAGTTCAGAAGCTCGAGGACAAGCTGACCTAGCACTCTAAGTAGGTTGCATTTCCAAGTTCACCTGTCAGGGGGTTGCCTAGATTTCAGAGTGTGTGTTCCCATGCAGGACAACCAGCCCACAAGAGCCCCGACGTGGGGCTGAGCCACTGAGGCCTCGTGAATTCTGGGTCACAGGATCAGAGGTGCAGATGGGAGGAAAACTACAGGAGCCAGAGATGGGACCGCCTCCCTGTCTGCCAAGTAGGAGGAGGGCCCAGGAGAAGATGTTTAATAGGCTCACTCTGCCTTTGGTGTTTGCCCACCTCTCTGCGTTCTGAGCACCCAGCCTCCAGGCACCCTGTGCTTTCCTGGGGTCCCCAGTGCCCTGTGCCTCCCTGGGGTCCCCAGCACCCTGTGCCTCCCTGGGATCCCCAGCGCCCTCTGCCTCCCTGGGGTCCCCAGCGCCCTCTGCCTCCCTGGGGTTCCCAGCACCCTGTGCCTTCCTGGGGTCCCCACTGCGCACTGGAGAGCCTCACCCATCCTGTCTCCCACCCATCCTGCTCCACGCTCCCAGTTCATCTCATCCTTTTCCCTCATCATAAAATCTCAAACTCCTCCTTTGCAGCCGTCTCAGCTCATAGCTGACAGAGGGAGGAATCCGCTCAGACCAATTCCAAGTCTGTAAAGAGGCACCTGGTACAGTTTCAGGCAGCAGAGGTGACAGAGTGGACAGAACGTTTGCAGAGAAAGTTGGTGACATTATCTGGGGGGGAGACAATAGGAGAGACAGTCACTGAGGTGCCTCTACTTTAACTATTCAATTCCCTTAATTAGGTCCTACTTTTCCAGAACTTTCTCTCCCTCCAATTCTGAATCCTAGGGATATTCCAAGTCTGGTTATTTTTTCAGCTGCTCCAGGGCAGAGCAGTGTCTGCCTTGTATCAAAGGGGACCCGTGACGGGGAGACAGCGAATGGGAGAGGTCAGGGGCCGCGCTGAGGCTTCTGGAGCTATTTGTGTTAATAAACCAGGCGTCTGTAAGGCTGGGATTATCTGGAGTCGTTTTTTAGGTTTTTGCCCTGCTGGGGTTTGGGGGGGGTGTTTCTTATTATTATCAGTTTACAAACAATCAAAGTCAAGCTTTTATTCCTGGCAGGTTTCGGTTGCCTACGCTTTATTTAGTGGACATTTCTATTGTGCTCAGTTTTTCTAGAAAACAGAAAACCTGCCTGGTTTTGTTGCAACCACAAGAGGAGCTCACGCTGTAAGCAGGTGGAGGGTCGTTGGAGCGCCTGAGCGGTTTACAACTCTTTCCTGAGGGCCAAGCTTGGCCCCTACCCCCTACATGATCAGCGTGGCTTTTCCCCATTTACAGGTAAAGGAATGAGGCTCCTGGAAGCCAGCTTCCCTGCAGGTCACGGCTGCCGCCCAGGGCCCTCCCCCGCCAGCTCTACAGCACTGCATGCATTTCTCTGCAAACCTTATTCTTATGGTTTACAGGGGTGTCTGATCAAAGTGTCTGTAGTAGAAAACCACATTCACAAAGGGGCTATTTTTGGACAACAAAACTTGGAATTGTTTTTTCCAAAGGGACTTCTCTGGGCTTTCCAGGGATGAGGGGACATTTGACATTCATGGCCCACTGCAGGTCTGGGCAGAGTTTACTCCCTGACAGTTTGGTTTTTGAAAACGACACGGCAAACTCTAGGAGAACGGAAGACGTCATGTGGACAGAGGCCGCGTACGCAGTGACCGTGCCTGTGCTTCCCAGCGGGCATGGCCTCATGACTGACGTCGCTTTGGACTCCATCCGAGGTCTAGCCTGGCCAGCATGACCTGTGGGGTCCCACGAGGG
This sequence comes from Aethalodelphis obliquidens, assembly GCF_003676395.1. NCBI lineage: Eukaryota > Metazoa > Chordata > Mammalia > Artiodactyla > Delphinidae > Aethalodelphis > Aethalodelphis obliquidens. Next base: position 3,155,476 of record NW_020837945.1, on the reverse strand, counting down.
GCTGGCTCCGTAGGTACCCCCAGAACAGCCCTTCTGTGGCAAAGCTTGTCCCAACGCTGACCCATCCCTGAAGGTAACAGAACTAAGGCCCGAGCTGAAAGGAATTTTAGGAGCTTCAGATGCGGAAGCTGATTAAATGATTTGCTCAGAATCCCAAGGAAACCGGGAGCAGAGCCAGGACAAGACTTCCCGCCATCCACTGCTCCACCCGTCCAGCCCACCTCGCCTCCTCGCCGTGCCAAGGCTGGGTGTGATCTCTCTCACACACACGTGCACTCATACACGCACTCGTCCGTGGCCAAGGTCATCTCTGCAGTGTTCACTAATCATTCTTCTAGCTCCACCAATATGTATCATTCTGACCAGGGACGTTATCTTTCTCCTGCCAGGTATGCTATCCTACTCTGCAGTACGATCAAGGGTGTAATACTGGCCACCACGCATTACGAGTGCCCAGATGAAACGAATGCTGTTTTGTCAACAAGAAGCAGCAAAGCTCACTGAATGATGGCAGTTAAAGTAACAAAGGGCCCAAGATGAAACAAGCCCGGCACAGAAAGGTGAGAGCAGGAAACATACTCGAAAGCGTTTAAGCCAACTGCATACTCCAAGCTTCCAAACTTCTCTTCAATCTTTGACAACTTGATAGGTAAAGGATGGGACTCCTGGTGACTTGGAGGATGTCTTCACGTGCCCATCAGCGCATGTAGGTCCCAGTGGATTCCTTATTCCCAGCCTTCGCCCTGTCTCTGTATAGTTTGTCCACTGGATCTGAAAAGCCCTTGACATTGCCCCACGTTGCAGACATTGACAAGTTCTGGCCACAGTTGTTGATTTTTTTCTAGGTATCCTGGAAATGCACCCAGAATGGGGATCCCCGTGGTCCGTGGTGACTGGCCTCTGTAGGACAGGGCAGACGATGGACAGGCTCTTTCAGCCCGGGGCTTCCTGGCAATTGTAGGAAAGAGGGTCCAGGAAGAACCTGCAGGGCGGCAACAGCACTTCCGGCTCCTCACGCCAAGAGACCAGCGGGCAGAGAAAGGTATCACCATGCCGGCCAGGATAACTGACCTTGACGGTCATGTGGCTGTAGGGCTGGTGACGTGTAAAAATGTGTTTGGTACCCATCTAATCCCCTGGGGCATCTTTGTTCTCCTATGTTCAGTTCAAATGGTCAATGGACAAGCACCGCGAACGCAGCCTGGTGAGGGGATGGTGACCCTCAAGGGTGACTGGCTGGCTTCCCTGAGCTGGCTACCTACACCTGTGTGCGGTGGTGGAGAGAGGTGTGTCCAGAGGCGGCTCTGCCACGATGGCCAGCGTCTGAAGGATCATCTGACTGTGCTGCCAGCTGCCAACCCTGCTTTGCTCCCTGCCCGGTCCCGGCCCATTCTGAGCCCGTCTCTCCAGCTTCTCCTCGATTCCGTGCACATCCATTATTCAGTGAGGGTGGCTTTCTGTTGTGTCAAAGCAAGAATCCAGGCTGGCACCCACGCGTGGCACGCCAGGCAGGTACCCAACGGCACACACTCTTTTAACCACAGATGCTCTTGTTGACGTCTGAAGTAATTGGCCCTGTTTTTCCTTCCAGGCTGCAGCCCAACCGGAAGATCACCGTGAATATCTTTGACCCCTCAGTGCATTTATTAAAGAGAAACTGGGCACGTACGAGCCTTCTGGTGGCGGATTATTTTTCTCATCAGAAAGAGGGGAACTGGGGAACTCCCTGGTGGTCCAGTGGTTAGAACTCTGCGCTCTCACTGCTGAGGGCGCGGGTTCAATCCCTGGTCGAGGAACTAAGGTCCCACAAGCCACACGGTGCGGGCAAAAAACAAAAACCAAAGAAAGAGGGAAGCTGACAGCGTCTGTTAAAAGGGGAGGATCAGACAGTGTCCGAACTGCTTTCCACACACAAACTGTCACTCCACTCACGACCCCCTGCAGCTCCCACCCTCTGGTGGATCCTGGGACCAAGGCTCGCATGTTTGCCACAGATATTACCTCTTGAAAAACTGTCACACAGGAGACTTAAGGAATTAGTTTCTGATTTAACTGGGTATCGCCCTGGGGAGTCTCTCTAGAGGGTCCCCAGGCCACCAACCCCTCCCACAGGCACCAGGGTGCCCTTCACATCAGACAGCAACCCCCTCGTGTGCTCACTTCCCTTCTTGTCATGGTGAGTCCAGAAAAACAAACGTTTTAGGTTCAGTGGTTATCTTCAAGCAGCAGGGCCTCGTACCCAGACAGGACCTCATCAAGGACTCAGGAGGGCACAGAGCAAAAATCTCAAATGGGACCCTTTTGCCTTTCCGATTTTTTTTTTATAAAGATTCTTTTTGATGTGGACCATTTTTTAAACTCTTTATTGAATTTGTTACAATAGTGCTTCTGTTTTATGTTTTGGTTTTTTGGCCGCGAGGCACGTGGGATCTTAGCTCCCCAGCCAGGGATCGAACCCGCACCCCTTGCCTTGGAAGGTGAAGTCTTAACCACTGGACCGCCAGGGAAGTCCCTCTCTCAGACTTCTAAAACTGGAAAATTCTGCCCCTTGTCCTGTGAGGAGCGGCGCCTGCCTCGTCCCCGCTGCCAGCAGGACACCCCGTCCACTGCTCTCTCAGCATCTCTGCTGAGACTTAACTTGTCCCAGGGGTGCCTGCGGTGGGAACACCCAACGTGAGTGGGATTCATGCCAAGCAGGTATTCTAGAAAGTCCCCACCTTTGTCCACAGGCATCTAAAGGTGAAGATGGACGAGGCCATGCTCACTGGAATAATTGCCAACTTGAGTTGACTTAACTCACAGTTACCTGGAAAATGGCGCCCGAGCGCACAGCTGGGCCCTTTGAGCTGAATCCTCGTTTCTCGTCCCAGTACTTTCATGTTCTGTGTAACGCTAAGGAAAAATCTGATCTCCATCCCTACTTCGAAAAGATTACAAGGCACTGGCTCTGGCAGCAGAAAAAGGGTGGAAATAGCAGATCTCAGTCATTAATGTAAACATCTGTTCCAAAGCGCACTATCTTCCATATGGACGAGTGAGAGCATGTCCAGAAATGTAAACCATCTCTTTTATATTAGTATTGCAATGAACGCAATTAAAAGCTAAAAATAGGAAAATGTCTACCATTAAGACACAAAGACATTTAAAAAGGCGACTGTTGGGGCTTCCCTGGTGGCGCAGGGGTTGAGAGTCCGCCTGCCGATGCAGAGGACACGGGTTCGTGCCCCGGTCCGGGAAGATCCCACATGCCGCGGAGCGGCTGGGCCCGTGAGCCATGGCCGCTGAGCCTGCGCGTCCGGAGCCTGTGCTCCGCAACGGGAGAGGCCACAACAGTGAGAGGCCCGCGTACCGCAAAAAAAAATAAATAAATAACAAAAAAATAACACTGCGGGACGAAGGCATAGGCGTACACATGGTGCCTTGGCCAGTTTGCTGTCGCCCTTCACGAGAGCATTGCCCACAGGTCTCAGGTGCAGGATTCAGCCATCGTGACATGCCTGCTCCTGATGAAGACGTGACTCCCCTCCACACCTCCCCCAAACCCATTCTGAGTCCAACGCCTGGACTCAGGACAGGACTGGTCACCGCCCTGTTGGAAACACCAGCTGGCATCTGCGGTCTCCCTGGTCATCCTGGGGCAGGAGGAATCTCAGTCCCCAGTGAGATGTGCCTCTTGTCACCTCATGGAAGCTGGTTTCATCTTCTACCTCCCAGACATCACTGCCTTTACTCACTCATTCCTCGAAAAAAAAAGAAAAAGTAATTCTACTATGTGTGTGACATCACGCTGGCTGCCATGCAGATGACCGAGGTGAATAAGACATAGTCCCAGCCCTGGAGGAGTGTACAGCCCGCTGGGGATGGGACGTGATTGGAGTCAGGGACACTGCAGGGAGAAGTCCTGAGGCTTAACGCCTCCCCGCGGCCCTGCTGAGTCACGTCCCCACGGCTCAACTCACTGACTCAAGTTCCCGTCGACTGCATTCCCAGCGCGAGCCATGCCTCAACGTGTGGGGTCTTAAAAGTACTATCTATTCTATTTTGATTAAGCGTCTGTCATCTGCATTTCCACTTTGGGACAAGCTGTCAGTCACTGCTTCCCTGCAACGCACGTGGAGATGCGCAGGCTAATTTAGGGGCAACTGGAGGATGACTCACATAGAAGAAGAACGGGTGAGAGCTTGCCTGTTAGAGGAGCTGTCGAGATGGGGGGCATCCGTCCCTGTATAACCTCCCCGTACGCCCATCACACACCCTCGCCTGGGCTTGTCAGCCCCCTGGATAATCCTGATCAAGAGGCAAAGAGGATGGGGGCTTCCCACGGAGCCTGGCTGTGGACACCGGGCCCGCGTTTCCTCACCAGCAACACCCACCCCACCCCCTGCACCAGCCAGTCCCAGCCACAAAACCCTTGGCACCAAAACAGTTGGATTCTGGCTTTGCAGCAATCAGGAAACTCTGCGCAACAGTTCTCAGTGCCCACCCAGGTGCTGTTTGAAAAATACATCTGCCCAGGCCCACCCTCAGAGATGCTGATCCCCTTAGTCTAGGGGGGCCCAGTCATCAGCATTTTTTAAAAAACTCCTCAGCAGATACCCAAGGGCACCCAGAGTTGAGAGCCCCGCTCGGCTGGAGGAACTTTTCTGCGCTGAGGACTCAGAGCCCTAACGAAGGGTCTCCTTTCTCCTGGACTCGGCTTGAACCCAACTCCGGAGCACATCCCTCAAAGCGTCTTTGCTTGGATTACAGTAGTGACTTCTGAAGTTCCTGAACTGCTCTAGCCTATTTCACATGAGAAGCTATCATTCTTTTCCAAAACAATGGAGTAAAATGGCCGTTTTCCATATCTACCGATTTATAAGGTGATATTTTGTATAAAACAGACACCCATACTAGTCGTAAAATTAACCTGAAACTACAGTCTTCTCCAGAGCTGGGGTCCAGGATGTGGTAAGCGTCGGGGTTACGTTCCACAGCCCGCTGCCGCGTCAAGGGAGCCTGGTTCGTACTCACTGTGGTCTAAGCTCCTGCAGACCCTGCAGACTCCTGGTCCAGGGATCAGGCCTCCCAGTTCTGCAAGGAGGCAAGACACAGACCGGCACGGCCTCAGTCCCACGGCGGAGAAGCTGCTGTGATGTTCACAACTTTCCTAACACAGACAAGGCCGGGTCTTGAAGCGGAAAGGAGTCGATGTCACGTCTTCGAGCTGAGCTAGACTATGTATTCAACCTGGAAGGCCGCTGACGCTCGTGGCATGGACATTTTTGGTGCTAAGACTGAGATATTCCCTTCTATCCCAGGAGAAGACTTCTCCACGCCCCCTAATTATTTGTTTCTCTTCTTTCTTTTTTTGGTTCATGTTATTCATGGATAATGGTCAACCTTCATTATGATCGTGGCACTGGTCACAGGTTGACCCAGAGGGAGAGGAAGGCCGAACCACGTTACCTATGGACAGGTCCCCAGCACAGACACGCTGTGCCCTGCAAGGACCCTACTGCCCAAGGCCACCATACCTCCCTTCCCATCATCCTCCCCAGACAGTACTTGACCCCGAAGGAAAAGAGTTGACAGGGCTGCCCCTGTTACTCCCGCAGACTGGCTGCCCCCATCCCGACGTCGGACACCAGCTTCCGTTCCCTCCCGCCCCCTTTGGGCTCTCGGACAGTTATTCCGGTGCTAACACCCCAACGTCTTCCCTTCACTGTTAGAGCTTCTCCACTTTACATGCAGCTGCCTCCTGGAGGGAAGTTCCGTAACTCCTTCATCTTCCAGAAGCGCCCATTAAACTCCTGCTTCACACAGTACGCTCTGGGGAGCCCCACTCCCACCCGCTCGCCCCTCGTCCACAGCAACACAACCAGGCTTGCTGTGTAGACCAAGGTGGTTGTGCCGTCCACAGCGGTGCTGCCAGAGGGTTGAGTGGGGCTGAAACCCAGCTCATCTCCCGGTGTGGTCCCAGAGTTGGCACAGGATGCTGCAAAGGGGCACCCTTGACCTCCACCAGCGAGTCTAGACTCCTGAGTTTATTGGAGCGGGAACAGAACTAGAGGCGGGGACTCGGCCTGACCGTGGGGCTGGGGCCTCGGTCTCCTCCTGCCCTCGGGCTGGGATTTGCACCATCAGCTTCCCCAATTCTCAGACGGCCGTCCCGGGCCTCCAGTTTGCAGGTGGAGGGTCCTAGGACTTCTCAGCCTCCCTCATCATGGAAGCCAGCTCCTTAGAATAAGTTTATATGTATCTGGTTCTCTGGAGAATGCTAATGAGTCCGGCCACAACGCCTGGATTCTGTCCAGTGTGTCTGTGCCCTGAGTCTGCCCTGCACCCCCTGAAGAGGACCCCACACAGGGCGGGACCCCGAGGGGTGCACATGAAGGAGCAGAAGGGCCCTCATCTGGAAGCAGCTGTCACACCCACTCCCTCGCGGTAGTCTAAGTGGATTGTCGCCAGGTGGGGGGACCGCAGGAGCACCTCCACTTCTCCAGCTCAGCCTTCATGGACCGTCAACAAAACAGACCCAACCAAGGACAGAAAGACTGGCCGGGGAATTGCCCATCTCTGGGGCCATCGGGACAGAAACCCAGGGCAGCCGAGTGCCCAGCCAACACGGTGTGACACACAAGAGTGAGTCCAGTGCAGGGGATCCCCAGTCAACCCCGTCCTGAAAGGCAAGAAGAGCCCGAGCCGCCCCTGCTGTGGAGTCTCTGTTCTGCCACCTTCAAGAGGTGGGGAGGGACGAGGGAAGGGAATAAAACAGGTTGTGAGTGTGGCCACTCGCAGGGCTGGACAGCCTCCCTGGGCTGAGGCAAGGTGGTAGCCTTGAGGGGCTGCCTGCACAGCCCCGCTTCCCACCCAGAATTTACACCTATGTCCTGGTAATGCACTTAACCCTGTACATCAGGAGATGGAAGGGAAGCAGGTCGCTGTGGCCCAAGAGTGTGATTGGACGGGAGACGTCCCCTGGGCAATGACCGGTCCTCTCACCCCATCCAGGAAGAGCAGGGTTGGAATGTGTGTGTGTGTGTGTGTGTGTGTGTGTGTGTGTGTGTGTGTGTTTGAAAATACACACCTGTGTTGAGAAGGGAAAGAAACTCCTCCGTTGGGCTCAGAGAGAGAGCTGCCTGCATCTCCTCGGGAAGCGCTTTCTCTTGAACGCAGCCGGTGGGCCCCGGAGGGCAGCCCACCCTCCCTCTCCCGCTGTAGCTCAGAGCAACTCAAAGGGTGAGGCATCCTCCCCTGTACCAGAGGGGAGGGCTGGCCCCCACCCTGTGGCCCCATTTCTGCGCGTGCAGCACCTCACTCTCCTTCCTCTCCCACACAGAAGCTTGCAACCGCCTCTGCCTAGTATCTTCCCTCCTGCCAAAGTCACCCCCTCCCCGGAGCCCTGATGTCACCCCAACACATCTGCTTTGGTAAAGAGGTGTCAACGCAGCACTTGCCACCCCCGGAGCCCATGCAAGGACCTCTGCACCCCGTCATGCTCCAGGTCCACGCTCGGACCACAAGGCTCCTCCCTCCCAGGCCCGGGTTGGGCCCCTGGTCCCAGCAGACACAGGCTTGTTAGGCAATGGCTCACCGGTTCGGTCTGTGCCTTCTCTTGTGACTTGTGTTATCCCACAGACCCCACAGGCATGCCCTTAAGTAGCCCCCCTGAACTCGAGGGATCCTCAGAGTTTCTCTTCCCTTGTGCCCAGGAGCCCAAAGCATCTCCAAGCTCATCTGCCCCCTTCACTTCCCCTCCAGGCGCTCTTCCCCCGGCCTCCACGGAGCCAGGCTCAGGGGCAGGACCCCTCCTGTCCCACCCCCAGGGCTGTGTACCTGTGGGCAGTTCTTTCACTTCCTGGCCTCCGGTTCCCTGATCGTAAAGGAGGATGAGAATGAGGTTTGAAAGGTACATAAAATGCCTAACGCAGACAGGTATATAATAGGTACTCGAAAAATGTGTTTCCTTCTCCATCAGCTCTCCTCTCTGCCACCCCAGTGAATCTTCCTAAACTACCACCCTGCTGTGTCCACCCCCTAGATTCATAGGTTGAAGTCCTAACTCCCCAGCATGGCTGTAGTTGGGGTAAGGAAGTAATTAGGGTTAAATGAGGTCATCAGGGTGGGGCCCTGGTCTGGTGGGATGAGTGCCCTTATCAGAGGAGACCCCAGAGCTCACTCTCTCGAGCTCTTTCTTCCTTCCTTCCTTTCTTTTTTTAAATGACATTAATTCACATCATTTTCAGAAAATAAAAATAAATGATGATTTAGAAAATAAAACCATTTAGATAATGGTTAGCTTATTACTTTGGAAGGTGATTATTGCAATCATAAAATATGTCTCTATTTCATTTTTTTTTTATTGGGGTATAGTTGTTTAACAATGTTGTGCTAGTTTCTACTGTACAGCAAAGTGGAGTAGAGTTCCCTGTGCTATACAGCAGGTTCTCATTAGTTATCTACTTTATACATATTAGTGTATGTATGTCAATCCCAATCTCCCAGTTCATCCCACCTCCCACCCCTAGCCCCTGCTTCCCCCCTTGGTGTCTATACATTTGTTCTCTACATCTTTCTCTCTCTCTCTCTCTCTCTTTCTTTCTTTCTCTCTTACTTTCTCTCTACCACACACCCCACACTGAGTATATGAACCAAGGAAAGGCCACGTGAGGACACAGGGATACGGCAGGAAAGCATCATCTACAAGCCAGAAAGTGAAGCCTCTCCAGAAACTGAATTTCCTGGTGCCTTAATCTCAGACGTCCAGCCTCCAGAACTGTGAGAAAATCAACCGCTGTGGTTCAAGTCATATAAGCCTGTGGTATCTTGTTACAGCAGCCCCAGCAGACAAAGATCCACCCCAACCATGTTACTCTCTTCCTGCCAATGGTTCTCCTCACTACTTAGTGAGGTCAAGGTCATCGGGCAGGTGATTCAGGCTTCCCCAGGCCTGGCTCCAGATACCTTTCTGGTATTATCAACCCACCACCTGCAAAACTCAACAGCCTGGCCATACTGGGCCCAACTGCCGTCTGACTCACAGATGGACAGACAGATGGGGGATCAGGAGGGCTCCTGAGAGGGGAGCAAATTCAGGACCTTTTACAGTGACACAGGTGGGGCCCGAGGGTGGAGTAAGTGTGGCCATCGTCAGTTCCTGGAGGGGGAACTCCACCCACAGGCATCTCCTTCCTGGAGCCCAGTCCTTCCTGGCCGGCTCCCTCTCCCCCACTCCAGGTGAGGGCTGCTGAGAGGTGAGGGATACTGACAAGTGAGGGATGCTGACAGAGGGAGTCATGTGTGCCGTGGATTCTCCAGTGAGAAGGACAGGGGACACGGTCCTCTGCTCTGTAGAGCCATGGTTTCCATTAGAGCTGTATTTTGCTTTCTAGGATCCTTGAACTATTCACTTACTTTTATTTTATGTGTTCAGTTATGCAACCAAGTTTTATTGAGTCAATGCTGTTTAAGGGGCAGCGTCCAGCAGCGAAGGAGGCTGACAAGTCTCTGTCCACTCAGAACCTGGAGTTTGACGGTCCATGTGGAAGAAACACAGGACAGCTAGCAGCAAAGGACAATCTTCCAAAAGAGGCTTTTTCAGTCTCTGCAGAATTTTATCAAAAGTGAGCGATTTTATCTTCATGCAGGTGGCAGACTCATCTGTCTCATGTTTCTGAAAGGCTGACACAGTCAACTTTCCCATCTTTTTTTTTTTATTTATTTATTTGGCTGCACTGGGTCTTAGTCGCTGCACGCGGGATCTTTAGTTGCGACATGCAGGATCTAGTTCCCTGACCAGGGATCGAACCCAGGCCCCCTGCATTGGGAGTACTGAGTCTTCACCACTGGACCACCAGGGAATTCCCTCCCATCTTATTTAAAAGGTCCCTGCAATGAAATGTGAGTTTTAAAAGTTATGGTCTAGAGGTAGGTGCTGCTGAGAATCTGTGAAACCCGAGAGTTGTTCTGAAAAGGAGACACAGGACCAAGTGTCCCCTTCTGGCCTCCGTGAGCGTGAGTGGGTTGGAGGAGGATATCTGCTGCTGCGGCCTCGGGTGGGGTTTCTGCGAAGAGGCCCCTCGAGCTGGGCTGCACTTTCCCCTGAAGCTGATCGCAGACGACAGCAGGCTCTTCCCAGCTCTCCTGGGTCATCTTTTACTTCTCTGGTGCCACGTGATTGGACAGGTGTTGCTAGGAAGAACAGACGCGTAGACACGCTTCCCGCACTGATGCTCTTCTCTTCCTAACGCTCCAATCAAAGGGCTCCTCGCCCTGCACCTGCCTCTCCGGTACCAGGGGCCGCTCTGTGTCTGCCTCGCTTTGGGCATCTCCCAGCTCAGTCTAGACAGACTGGCATCTGAAAGGGACGGGCGAGCCTCCCACCCTCTCCCCACAGAGAACAGTGCTGGTGTGCAAAGAGGAAGGACCGGCCTGAAGTGAAGGGCAGGTTGCCGGGGAGCAGGGAGCAGAAACTGTCTTTAGGTTTTCATCGTGCCCATAGGATGCATGTCTTCCCTGTTAACTTTTTAGACATTTTTTCACCTAATTCAATAAATTCTGGTATATTTGGGCCGTGACAACCATTGCACTATTTGTTTTCCTTGTTTCCACTATTTATATACCATTTTCTCTCCTTTCTTGTCTTCTTTAAGATTTTTCCGGTATTTTCTATGATCATTTCCTCCCCTCATCGTAGAATTTGTAACCAAATAGGAAAAAAAAAAAGAGGGAAATCCAGAAATGACTTGTATATCGCTTTAATATCTATAAGAAAGATTGTGAAAAAATGCAGGATTCCATAATGTTAAAGGTCAGTGCAAATAGATGAAAAAATATTTAAGTATCTTAAATGAATGGAAATTAAAGGTGGAAACAGAGGGTTCATTGTTCTCTCTACTTTGTGCATATTTGGAAATTTTCATGATTATAATATTTTGAGCACCAAGAAAAGGCAAGTCCCCCTGAAGCCTGGAGGGGGTCTAACAGTCTGGGTGGGAATTGATGACTCTGTGAGTGGACAGAAAACTTGGGTCATACACAGCTTAAATCTTTGGGATGTGAAAACAAGGATTTAAAAGAAGGGATTTGTGTTATGAAACCACCCCTTTTACTGGGGCTCTCTATGTCCAAATGTGCTGTCAAAAATAATTCACTTAGCATCCTGGCCAGTGTAGACAGTCACACACAACTATAGCAGGAAGAGACTCCACTGGCCCCAGCTGGTTTGGGCATAAGCCATTGTTTCCATAGTGGCCTTTTAGGGTTCACTTCTTAGGACCTTTCAACATCAGAAATATTTGGAATTATGTACAGAAATTTTAAGAAAATCAAACTCCTAGCCTATAGTATTTTCAAGTTAAGGGATTTATGGGCAGTTGAAGTTTTATCTGCTCATAATTAGGTTCACTGCAATAAAAGCCCTGCCTGGTTGCTCCTTTCAATTGATATAGGAGTAATGGATCTGGACTTGGGATGTGAAATAGAAATGTTACTAAACTTATTTTCAGTTTTGAAACATACAGGAGAAGTTGCCATGTTTAGGAAGTGAATTTCTCAGCTAATGAGATCAATGGTAAAGTCTGATTTGTTAATCAAATAACTGAAGCTCTCACCAAGAAAGTTAACTTTGCTACTTACACACGCAGTTGAAAATATTCAGAGGGGTTTAACATTTGCTTCCATTGATCAAAGCCTATGTTTAAGAAAATGGAACTGTTTCCAGTTACCAAAATTATAAATATGGGCTGGTAAATACAAGGAAGAACTAGTTATGCAAATTCTCAACTTCGATAACATGAAGATTATTTTTTAAAACCAAAGGCAATTTCTGAGGTATGTTTTCTGTACAAAATCCAACCTTGAGGTGCCCAAACTCACATTTAACCCAAGAGGGAAAAGGCAGACAGAAGCCAGCCGTCTACATTTGTTACATTGCAAGTGTGCTCTGACCAGGGCGCTTTGTGAAGTTCCTGCCGGCCAGGAGGGGGCCCCTGCGAGGGGCTTTTAACCTCGGAGAATCGGGACTCGGGAAGTCACGGCTCTGCTTGTCCACCTCTCTGCCGTCTCCTCTGCACCTCCCTGGCCTCAGCTCTGCATGGTGCCTCCCAGCTTGCACGCAGCCCTCCCTGCATCGGCTGACCCTCTGCTCCTCTGTCCCAGACCCTTCAGGAGACAGCGTCCCCCTTGTTTCCTCCACACCAGGTCCCCACCCCACCCCAGCCCAACACGTGCTTCTTCCTGGGGCCACATGAATCAGACGCGTGATCTCCAGTCCTCATGATGGTCAAGCACAGAGCACTGGACTGGGAGTTCCTGTTCCATTCAGCCGCCAGACGCCGAACCTCGCCTTGGGCCCTGCTCTCCCAGGGAGGGGGTAAGGTCACGGGGGACAAACGTCCACCGGAAATCTGGCCTTCCCCAGAGTCGGGGACCCCGGGGCACATCACCACAGCGGGGTCCCCGGCCCCACCTGCACTATTCCACTTTCCAGGATCTTTTCATGCTGACACCTGGGTCCCAGTTTATAAAATCAGGAAGGAAGCACTCACCCAGCAGCCTTCACAAATCCAGCAGAGACTCAGCTCAGCTCAGCTCTTCCGATTATCTCTCCCCGGCATGTCTTTATGTAAAATTGTCCGTGTTCCTTCCCCACCGAGGACCGTGATGTGCTCCCTTGTCTGTGTGATATTCCGAGGACCTTGCCCAGGAAGCGTTGGTTTCTGCATCTGAGAGCACAGCCGGGCCTCACTGTGTGTTCGATGTGGGGTCCACCGGGGCCACGAGGAATCAGTCGGGCGACTGAGCCTGTTCCTATAGCCCCTGAAGCCCTGGTCTGCACTGAGATCCTGATTCCACGTTTATGTCCAAGCTGGGAAGTCTTTATCAGGTGCCCCAGCTGCAGTGAAGACACCAAAACTGTGAGAGGCGCCTGGACCCGGGGCAGCAGGGGTTGAAACTCTCATCCAAACTGCAGCTCTGGGGGTCACGGACAGACGTGTTCAGTGCCAGCACCCGCCGGCTGTTGGCATAAGTGACGTCATCTTGGGCCCGCTAGGTCCCTCCTGTCCTTCCGCTGACCCTACCCAGGACTGTACTGTGCAGAAAATCCCCTCTCGGTCATCAAAGGCTCTGAGGTTAATAGATACCGTTTGATAATTATTAGGACCAGGTGGCTTCCATGCTTTGCTAGTCTCCAAACAATGATGAACGCTGATGTATTCCCAGCACGAGGAGTGGTTGCCCATTCAATCTTCTTGACCTAGGAATGCACGTCCTATTTCCAAGCATGCACCCCATGCCCTAGGTTAACTGTAAAACTGTCCCAGTGGCCCCTCGGGGGTGCAGAGTGCAGCTGTGAATACGGACCATTGCCTGCCCGATCACCGTGCCAGTAAATTACCTAATAGTAAACCGACCCATTGATTAGACAGAGCTGCCTGCCTCACGTTTCGGTGTCAAGACACCTTCTCAGTGAGGTGGGCACTTTTCCTTCCCTCCATCCTTCAACACCCACCTCCCTTTGCCCCCTCAGGGCATGCTTCCCCTGGGGACCCCAGCCTGATTTCCTGCTGCCCCGCCTGCATCTTGATAGCTGAGCAGTGTTGTCCCAACCAAAGTGGAGCTTGAGACAAAAGGAAAGAGATGCACCCCTAGTCACATGTTCTATGTAGTTTTATATGGTCCTGTCTTTGCCAGCGCATTAAAATAGTTGCAAAGATGAAAAGCCGCAAAGCCGATGTATTAAAACTTACAACGCTATTTTATTTATATCAAAACAGAATTAATTATAATTTTACTCCAACTTAAGTTAATTTAAAATTCTTTAAGATAATTACTTGGATAAGAAAACTTGGCAAACGTGGAAAATCTTAAGTAAAAATAAGAATAGTCTGAACCAAAGAACGTAGGACACCAGAAGGGAGCCGTAAGGTAAACCACAGACTTGCGCGGTTATGACGCATCCACGCAGGGTCACCAACTGTGACAAATGAACCACTCGGGTAAGGGGTGTCGTTAACGGGGGAGAGAGCTGTGCGTGCGCAGGGGTAGCGGGGATGTGGGAAATGGCTGTATTTTCCCCTCAATTTTGCTGTGAACCTTACACTTCTCTAAAAAAAATCAAGTCTTAATAAAAATAATAAATCTAAAAAATAAGATTAGCAAACCAGTAGTTTTTGAAAATATTATTAAGTCCGCTTCCACGCGAGCCAGGTGTAGTGCGTTGAGCGGTGGTCCCCACGCGCCCAAAAGGTGCTCCATCCGGAACCCATGAACGTGACCTTGTTTAGAGTCAGTGCCTCTGGAGGTGCAACCAGGTTAGGGTCTCAGTGTGAGGTCGTCCCGGACTAGGGTGGGCCCTGAAGCCAATGACAAGTGTCTCTATAAAAGACAAGAAGGGGAGGAGACACACAAGGACACCAGCTGGGAGCTGGGAGGGACTCTGGAAACTTCAGACGGACCTGCCCTGCCCACACTTTGATTTCACACTTCTGTCCTCCAGACTGGGAGAGAATACGTTCCTCTTGTTCTAAGCCCCCCAGTTTGTGACAAATTGTCACAGCAACTCCAAGAAACGAATACCCCAAGGTTTCACGTCCCCTCCCAATGCCCCCAGCCCCCCGCCCTGCTCACACTTCAATAAGGTTTGGCGCTGCACTGGTTTTTATTTTAAATGTTGATGGTGCATTTTTTCAATTTAATTTTGACTTTTTTAAAATGTTGCCTCTTTTACATGGCTCCAGTGAGCAAGCATCTGGCTGGCTGAAGGAAAGGACTGGCTGGTATCCGGAAGACGGGCCACCCTTGGGCCCCTGAATATTGACCCACCACGCCCACGCCCCCCGCGGGTATTGACATGGGCCACAAACCTCTTCCACGTGCCCATCCACGAGACCCACCTGTGTCTCCCGAAGGCCCACCTCGTCACCAGTTTTCCACCTGTGCTCCTTCCACGTCTCTGGCCGAGAGGCTAACCCTTTCCCACCCACCATGGATCAACCGAGATCTGCTCCCCGGCCAGCGCTACACTCGCAGGAGGGGGACGACGGCTGGCTGTGCCTGTCGGAGCCCTGATCGCTGGGAGCACCCCTTCACCAGGGTCCTCCAGTGACACTTTGATGGCAGCGCACCGGCCGCGACTCCCAGCCGGTGGCAGCAACCTTTCTTCAGAACCTTCTCTTCCCCAGGCCCATGCGTCTCCTGCATTAAAGGGCCCCAGGCTTGGGCTGAGGAAGAGGTGGAGATGGACCCGACGGGACCACAGGGCCCTAGCTCCCGGCTCAGACAGTTTCCCAGTGCCTTCCAGGCTGCTCTGACCTGGTCGTCCCACAAAAACTTCCGTCTGCTGCGGAATTCCACTGTGCATCTCCAGTATCATGGTTGGGGCCACGTGGTCCCCAGAGACCTCTTTTAGGGGTGGCTGCACTTCCTTGCTACGAACTGTCTTAGCTTTCGGGGATGATGCAGTATGAATACCACAGTGATGGAGGAGATCCTGTAAGTACAAGAATGTGGTGCTGGCGGAGGACCAAGGGCAAGAAGGGGAACCTATTTATCCCCGTGAGGACAGAGTGCTGCCCCTCGGTGAGTGACGGGGCTAGTGTAATTCGCCGGCCACCAGGAAGTCAGCCCGTCCCATGAGGGGACACAGGTGGCTCAGCAGTGGTCCAGGGCGGCACTCCGCGGTGGGAGAGCCAGGCTGCCTTTGGTGGAAGGAAGACCACGTGGACCAGGTGGTGCAGACCCTCCACCCTGCAAAAGCAGGCAGCTTATGCCTGTCCTTCCTGATCGGGATGGAGAAGAGGCTTTCTCCGGCCAATAGCCGCGTAGCCACTGCCGGGGCTGCGCTGACCTCCAGTAAGGATACGACCTCTGGACCACTGATGAGCTTCGTGAAAACCCACTGTCACGCTCTGGGGTCCTTTGGATGTTTGCACCTGCGCAACAGGTGAGTTACATGGGCTTATGGTATGAATCTCTGCCCCAACACCTCTCCAGCGTCCACTGCTTTCTCCCAGGGTGCAGTGCTGGGCCTGGTTCCTCATTTCACGGGGCTGCGGTGTAGAGGGCAGCTCCAGGGCTTCCCCGGCCCCTTCTACCACGAGGGGCATTCGGCCAGGTGCTGAGCACATTCATTCCCCCCCTATATCCTGGGTCTGGGAAATAATCAGGATGGAGACTGTCTCTGCAGGGAAGGGAGGCTCAGGGAACGCGGGAGCTCAAAATGTTCCACTCACCTGGCCTCACCCCCATCTCAGGGTCCCTGTCTTTACCCCCAGGGCCCTTATGTCAGCTGCCTCTGTGCTGTCGACGTTGGGCCAGATCGTTCTTTGCTGGGGGGCCGTCCTGTTTGCATCCCTGGCCTCTACCCGCTAGATGCCAGTAGTGCCCTTCCCACTTGTGACAGCACCCAGCAGCCTCAGGCTTTGCCAACCTTCCCCGGGGGGGGACACGGCCCCGGTCGC
Organism: Aethalodelphis obliquidens; assembly: GCF_003676395.1. NCBI lineage: Eukaryota > Metazoa > Chordata > Mammalia > Artiodactyla > Delphinidae > Aethalodelphis > Aethalodelphis obliquidens. The sequence goes on along the minus strand of NW_020837945.1, from coordinate 3,139,031 downwards.
GAACACACGTGCGCTTGGCTTCAGAGAACTGGCCGCGCTCCAGAGCTCTCACTCGGCGGCCTCACACAGACCCCAGCCCCGGTCCCGAGGCTGCAGGGGCCACGGGGGTCCTTCACAGCTGCCCCTCTGGGTCTTCCTTGCTTATCCAGTAATTGGAAATTTCCTTGTTTCCTGTGTAGGTTAAGAGGAAGCCCGGAGGCTAAACTCTCTTCCATCTCCACTAGGAAACCATGACAACCCGGCTTCTCCCCTAGTGCTTTGCCTCCTTCCATGCTGGCCCCTTGATTATGGGAATCATCAAGATGCTCTGATACCCGCGTTTACCTGTGTTCTGTTTCCCCGGCCAGGAGGTTACCTTGCACCTATGACCAACCCAATCCCAGCCCCCACTCTGAGCATCTGTCTTCTGGGTCACCCCTTGTACTGACTACCTTATCAGTCAGGATAGGGGGGATTCTTTTTTTGTGTGTGTGGTACGCAGGCCTCTCACTGCTGTGGCCTCTCCCGTTGCGGAGCACAGGCTCCGGACGCGCAGGCTCAGCGGCCATGGCTCACGGGCCCAGCCGCTCCGCGGCATGTGGGATCTTCCCGGACCGGGGCACGAACCCGCGTCCCCTGCATCGGCAGGCGGACTCTCAACCACTGCGCCACCGGGGAAGCCCAGGGGTGGTGTGGGCAGGGTCCAGGGGAGCCTCAGAGACGGAAATCTGGAGATCGTCGTGGTGGAGTTGTTTCCACCCTGGGCCCATGGGGTGGGTGGGTGAGCACTCACCAGGAACCTGAAAGAAGCCCACGGACAGCAGGCCACCATGAGCAGAGCGGCAACCTTCAGTCAAGGGAGACAACAGGCAGGGGCTCTCCTCCCACCACAAGCTCCTGCCAGGGCTCCCTGTTGGCAGAACCCAACGGAAGCCAGAGGATAGGGGCCTGGTGGTACACCCACGTGGGTCAGCCCCAGGACAGGCAAAGAGAAGCATGGAGAGGGGACCTGCAGGGGCGGGGCCCACAGCACAGTGTTGCCACCCTGCAGCCCTGTGTGATGCCCTCCACCGTCACGAGGCTGTCCCCTGTGCTGGAAGGCCGAGCCCCACCTGCTCAGGGCTGGTCCTTCTTCATTTGGGCCCAGGTCAGTGCCGCCTCCTCAGAGGCCTTGCTGACTCTCTTAGATCCCCGTTGTCCCCAGTCCTTAGAAGGTAAGCCACGTGCGGGCAGGAGCCATGTGCCCCCAACACCTGGAGCAGCGCCTGTCACCAAACAGGTACTCAATGAGTGTGTGTCCGCCTGCCTGCTAGACTTGTGAGTGAATGTGCTGACGTTTGCCCAACCCCTACCAAACATCTTATGTAGTCATTCATCCATCCATACATCTAAGCTCCCATGCGTCCATGCGTCCGTCCATCCAAGCATCTGTCCATCCACATATTCATACATCTAAGCATCCGTCCATCCATCAGTCATCCGTACATGTGTCCGTACGTGCATCCGTCCATATATCCAAGCATCCGTCCAAACATCCTCCCAGCCACCCACCCACACATTCATCTAAGCCTCCATGACATCAACACGTACATATGTCCAAACGTCCATCTGTCCATTCATCCATGTAAGATACATTCTGCTGTCTCTTCCAGCACCAGCATCTCTCCACCCAGTGCCCACGGCTTAGGACAGTAACCTCATCTTTAACTCCTCCCCTGGCTTCTTTTTCCGGAGATAATGTGTTGAAACACACACAGTGACCCTGAGATGTAAATGCCATGGACAGAGAGAGCTTTGCCCGCGCTAAGGTCACCACAGCTAAGCTCCTCACCGATGCGAAAGAGCTGTCCCAATGACGGAGGGCCCGAGGGGGACATTGTCACACCCACAAGGGGTGGGCAGGGAAGCCCTGGCCCCAATTAAAGCAAAGAATAGAACTCAGAGAACCCTGGTTTTCACTGTGTTCACTCAGAGATAGCGTTTCTCCTTTCTCTGTGAGTCAGCTAACTAGATTTAACAATGATTCATGTAAGTTCTGTCACCGAACATCAGATCATCATGGGAAAGAGTTCCATGCAGTCAGATCGCTGGATACTTATTCCACAAAGTGATAACTCCTCAGTCTGACCAACTCCTCCACTGACGTGGATGGTGAGACCAATATCATAACAGCCCTACACACGCCGCAGCTCAGCTGAGGAGTGCTTCCAGAGAGGCCTGCCTTTTCCAGTTTTAGGCCATTTTGTACACCATTTTCTTCTCTTTTCTAAAGCTAGAAAGTGGGTGGAAGGCCAGTGTGGAAAACCTACTGACAAACAGGAATGTTAATAGCATTTCGGGAGCTCCTGGCCTGGTGTTGTTTTTGTTACCGCGAACACAATCACATCAAACCCACGTGCCTGGGAACAACATCTCTTCAAAGAATCCATCCGGAATGCAAAATGATAAAAATGACTATTTCTAGAAAACTGGAAGACTGTGTGTTTTCGTCAGCTGCCGTGATGAGGTTTTCATGGAATTGGCCTTGGAGGCGCTCTGTGTTTTGTGGGTGGGATTAGATTAACCCGCACACACCTGAGAGGGATTTGTGTGGAGTTTGGCTCATGAATAGAATTTTACAGAGTTCATGCACACACAAAGCACGCACACACACACACACACACACACACACAGGCGCACGCACACACACAGGAGCGCACACAGGCACACATGCACACACACACACAGACGCACGCACACACACACAGGAGCACACACAGGCGCACATGCACACACAGCCACACACACACAGGCACACGCACACACAAGCACACATGCACACACTGGGGGAAGCTGCCTCTGACAGCCCACACCTGCTTCCAAGAACCGTCGAGCTCTGAGCTCCGTGACCTCCCTTGCAAATTCTCATGAGCATCGACGTCTCAGAGATGGAGAAAGGAACACGTGACACTGATGTAATGTCCCAGCTACATTTGGGGTGGTGTCAGGGGGACAGAGAAGATGAAGTTTTCTTCACTCTCCTGGCAATCTATAAATGTCTACGAAAAACTCGTCCTCAGGGTCAGGTTACAGGGGACGTCCTGGGTCCACTGACAGTGTTGAGCTACTTTTGAGGAAAATATTCAGGCTAGCTCTGCTGACCCACAAAACACAGACAGAGGGGCTCCTGGCCACGGCAGGGGGTGGCCACAGCCGGCGAGTAACTTGCCCCAAGCTCAGATGCCCTCCAAGGAGGGCAAAGTGACAGGAAGGGCTTCAACCCCAGCCCCAGCAGAGCCCTGTTCCAGGAGCAGACCCGTGCTGAACCCTTATGAAACCATCAGTCTCATCAGGTGGGCTCCTGGGGGCCCTGCCCACGCTACCTGGGTCTGGATTGGGGACTTTTCAAAGGGGAGGTCACTTTTGGATGAAAGACTACCTTTCAACATTTTGCTTTGAAGTTGCCATTGCAACCTCGGGCTTCTCATCAAGAGATTCACGGCTTAGTTCAAAATTAACTCCTGGGGATTCCCTGGTGGCGCAGTGGTTGGGAGTCCGCCTGCCGATGCAGGGGACACGGGTTCGTGCCCCAGGTCCGGGAGGATCCCACATGCCGCGGAGCGGCCGCTGAGCCTGCACGTCCGGAGCCTGTGCTCTGCAACGGGAGAGGCCACAACAGTGAGAGGCCCGCGTACCGCAAAAAACAAAAAACAAAAAACATTAACTCCCGTTCTTCCTCTTCCGGCACATGGAGAGTCTTTTTTTAATTTCTTTTTCTTTTTTTAATTGAAGTATAGTTGATTTAGAATGTCGTGTTAGTTCAGGTGTACAGCACAGTGATTCAGTTATGCATGTATATAAATCCATTCTTTTTCAGATTCTTTTCCCTAATTGAGGGACAAGTATTGAGTACAGTTACATGTGCTACACAGTAGGTCTTTTTTCGTTTGAGACTCTTCATTCCTTATACATCCTTCCTGGGTTTAAGATTGTCTCAGGGTCATCTGATAGGTTCCTTCCCAGCGTCTTTATTTATTCCCTCCAGCCTTGGACAGTTTGTCAAACTGTGTATTCTTCCTACCCCCACGTGTGAGTGCTCATCAAAACACCCTTCCTGTCACCTCCTTCTTTCTGCAGCCACCGCATCCCGCCCGGGCTGGGAGGAAGAAATGAGCATCTGTCCAGGCCCCTTATCGAACGCTCTGCAGAGAAGCAGCTCAGTCATCTGTGAATTCCACAGCAGATGATAAACTCCCGCAACACTGCTGGCCCTCAGCCTCCAGCTTGGGGAGCCTGGATTGCTCGGTGACCACGGTCATGGAGCTGGGAGCGGGCAGCTCACAGGGTAGACTGGTTTCCCAGCCAGAAACCCGTCCAGCCCTTCCTCACCTCTACATCCAGACGGCCAGGCCCTGAGAGCCCACCCACCCCTGACAGGCCCTGCAAACACCGAACACATAGATACTGGAGTTGAACAAGTCATGGGTGGTAGGCGGTGGCTTTCTCACCGTGGGAGTGGGAGGTAACAGATGTGCAAGAAGAGGGGCAGCAACGATCCACATGGTAATGGGCTCAAGCGGGAGATACCAATACGGTCACGTTTGACTTAACATAGATACCGAGGTTCTACGTGGAAGTATTTATAGACATGCGTATACACATGGCTCAGTAGGTTCACATGTATTTTCTTGCTCAGTCAGCTGTAAGGGACAGCTGAGCCTTGCAGCAACTCCAGCAGCAATGAGCACACTCAGGACCAGATGTTGGTTCTTAATACCATTCTCCAGTAAAAAGAACCGGGGTGCCTTGGAGAGATGGCTGATTCTAGGACCAGGGCAGGAAATATACAAGATAAGCTGCAACGTCTTGCGGTCTCAGAAAGTAAAGAAGTCCTGGGGCAAAAAAAAGAAAAGAAAGAAAAAGCACATGGAGGAACATCAGAGGCACAGAGGACCCCACTGAAAGAGCCCCCAGCGGCCAAAGTGGAAGAATTTGAGCAAAAAAACAAAGTAGTAAAGGATTATACCACAAAGGGTAAAATAAATATCCACGAGTCCAGATAAATAAATGGGTGAATAAACAAATACACAGGGTGAGAGAGAAGATTTTCCCCGCAGAAGAATTCAGAAGGGTTTACGCAGGTCCTCTGCCCTGGGGGAGGGAGAGCACCTCCCCTTTCCTAAGGGGCAGGCTGTGCACAGGGATGTCCTCCCACAGAGGGCAGCGTGGGGAGGGGGAAATAGAGTAACTTCTCGGGAGAAACCTGACAGCCACACCTCCACCAGGGGTCACCATCAACACCAGCAGGGATGCGTCATGTTGGTGCACGGATGCCGGGTAAGAGGCGATGGGCACGGCCCTTCACGTCCGTGGTCCCCCTCCCAGAACCCACACCCCATCCAATTCCACCAGAAACACGTCAGACAGATCCCAAGGGAGGGACATCCTGCAAAATAGCTCACCAGTCCTCCTCGAAGCTCTCAAGGGCATCAAACCCAGGAAAGTCTGAGAAGCTGTCACAGCCCAGAGGATCCCCAGGAGACAGGATGCCTGATGTTATGTGGTTTCCTGGCTGGGATCTTGGAACAGAAAAAACGATTAGGAAAACACGAAAACAAGAATCCAGCACGAATTTTAGGTAAGAATAATGTATCAATATCTGTTAGTGGGAATGTAAATTGGTGTAACCACTATGGAAAACAGTATGGAGATTCCTCAAAAAACTAAAAATAGAACTACCGTAGGATCCAGCAATCCCACTCCTGGGCATATACCCAGACAAATCTACAATTCCAGAAGATACACGCACCCCTATGTTCACAGCAGCACTATTCACAATAGCCAAGACATGGAAACAACCTAAATGTCCATGGACAGATGAATGGATAAAGAAGATGTGGTCTATATAAATGCAATGGAATATTACTCAGCCATAAAAAAGAATGAAAAATTCCATTTGCAGCAACACAGATAGACCTAGAGATTAGCATACTAAGCAAAGTAAGTCAGAAAGAGAAAGACAAATACCATATGACATCACTTATATGTGGAATCTAAAACATGACACAAATGAACATATCTATGAAACAGAAACAGACTCACAGACAGAGAGAACAGACTTGTGCTTACCCAATGGTATGGGGGAGGGGAGGGATGGAGTGGGAGTTTGGGATTAGTAGATGCAAACTATCACATATAGAAAGGATGAACAACAAGGGCCTACTGTAGAGCACAGGGAACTGGATTCAATATCCCGAGATAAACCATGACGGAAAAGAACACATATATGTATTACTGGGTCACTTGCTGCATAACAAAAATTAAACACAACGTTGTAAATCAACTAGACTTCAATACATTTTTTTAAAAAAGAATAATGTATCCATACCTGTTCATTCATTCTGATAAGTGTAGCCCGCTAAGGTAAAATGTTGATCATGGGGGAAACTGGTGCAGGGTCCATGAGAACTCTGCGTACTATCTTTGTCATCTCTCTGTAAATTTAAAACAGATCAAAAGTAAAATTTTATTTAAAACAATATAATGAGCATATCAAGCTGTGACTCATGGAAGTTGTCGTGAAGTGAACAGGCACCTCAATCAGAGTGCCCGGCTCCCTGCTGAAATGACTCATGCTGGACCCAGTTTGGCCTCGTGGGGTTCTCCCTCCAGCTCAGTTCCCACCAAGTTCTCATTCTACTTGGGTGACGGTGCCGGTAGGATGTGAGTTCCAGGCAGCGAGGCAGCCACTGGCCACATGGGGAAAGCTCCCCTGTGGCGGCTGTGGGTTGGGGGCAGACAGACAGACAGATGTGGACGGAGACCCGGATCCACGTGCGTCTAACTCTAGATCGACCCCTGGACTTTTCGTTTGTGAGTCAAAGCGTAGCCTTTGCTTACATTTATTTGAGCTGAGATTCTGTCCCTTGCAAATGAAGCATCTAATGAGCCCTGGATGTAATCCGGGTTTCGCTGGCCCTGTGTTTTAGAAAGAAAAGACATTTGGGGAACCATATCTTACATCATCAAACATTAATGTTGTTATGGGACACCTCACAGATGAAAAGCCTCCAATCTATCTTCCTCCGAAGCACCAAACGTTCCTGTACGCGGTGGCTGAGCGCCGTGTTCTTTCACCCTGTTTATTACGCGGCTGAGGACCAGCTTGCCCTGAGATGACGGCAATTTGAAGGTTTGCCGGTAGGCTGTTAGATCCACTCCTACCTTTGCACTTAAAAGAAGGAGGGGGCAGCAAATGTATGTGAAACAGTGACGGCAGCGACCCCCCAGCTGTGTCTCATCACCACAGGTACAGAGCTGCTGCTGCACAAATGTTGTGTGAACGGGGACAGCTGGTCACCAGGGAGATAGCCTTGAAGTAGGTCGTTCTGGGCGCACACGGCATCCCACACACGCTCTGATGGTCAGCAGGACCAGCTCCATTCCTGGAAGGCAGCAAGGAAAGATGGAGAAGGGGAGGCCCCAGGTGATTCCCATTAAAGGTCCTCGCTGATCCGGGCATCCCTCCCCACGGCTGGATGCTGTCACCTGGAGCATCTCAGGAAGGAAGACGATTGCCGACCGCCCTGATGTGGGAGCAGAAGTTTTCTTTGGAGTGTTCAACGCTCTGAAGGGGCCTCTTCAGCAGTTCTTAAACCTACACTCCCAAGTGAAAAAAATTACAACTGCCATGGCAACAGTGATCTAGTGCTTGTTATACAGAAAGCAGAACAGAGAAGTACGAGGAAGAAGAAAGGCATGGATGAAGTCACGCTATGTGGGGCTAAGTGCTTTACACGCTTTATACCATTAATCCTTGCAAAGGCCCTATGTGCCCATTTCACAGAGAAGAAAACTGAGGCTCAGGAAGGGTAAGCAATCTATCCAGGGTTGCCCAACAAGTAAGAGCTGGACTCAAACCCCAACTGACCACATCCCAGGACCTGCTGGCCCTGCCTGGCCTCCTTGCACACGTGTCACCTGCATCCAAGTCTGCTCGGGTCACTTTACAGCTTTTGATCCTCCTGTGGCTTTGGTTACACCTAGATTAAAACCCCAAACCCTGCAACGCCAGCCCGCTCTGATCCCCAGCTGTCCTTCTGCCTCTGCTCCACCACCTCCCTGCCCCAGCCCTGGCTGCCTCAGGCCTTCCCTGCTTCTGTTCCCTCCTCCTCGACAGCTCTCCCTTCAAACAAGTCTTTCACTCTGCTCAAATGTCACACACACCCCCCCATGATGCCTTCCCTGACCACAATATCTAAAACAGCAGCCCGAGGAATCCTCTATCCTCCTTCTTGGCTTTATTTTTTCCTTGATAAGTCTTATCTTTGTGCTGGAATTATACATCTATTGTTTGTTTATTATCTATCTCCCCACCAGAATATGAGTCCCAGGTAGGTGTCTGTTTGTCTGTCTCCCCGCTAGAATATAAGTCCCAGGTTGGTAGAATTCTGCCTATCTTGTTAACTGATAGAGCTTTTGGCAAATATCTACTGGAGATGGGACTTATCACACTGCGTGTATGTGCAGGTGGGGACGAGGGGAGATGGGCACTATCTCTTGCTTACAAATCTTCCTCCACTGTCTGTCTGTGAGCTTGTCAGAGAGCAGGGCCCAGCCACATATACCTTTGCCACAATCCCTGCTCCCGGCTCCCGACTCCCCACTCCAGGCCCAGCGCTTCACCCTGCTCTGAGCTCAGTGAGTGTTTACTTGCAATTGTCTGAATTTGGGCCGGGCTCAGAGGTTGGGAGGCCTGACAGGTCCTGCCTGTCCATTTGTTTTGATGTTGGTCTTTACGAAGTTCTGATCAGAAACAGGCCATCGCAAGTTCATGTTTCCAAACTCTGGCAAATGCTTTTTTCTTAGCAGAAGCTTCTTTTTTAGAACTCAGCCTTTTCTGTGTTCAAAAGTGCTTTCCCTCATTTAAGGGCGTCATGGTGTTGAGAATGGGCTCACCCCAAAGGCTAGGGGACCAGAGGGTCTGGGACTGAATTCCACAGACTTTCCCCAGGGCCAGAGGAAAGGGAAATCCACAGGTTAGATGGAGTTGAAAGAACTAAACCAAAAGAAAGAGAGAAGAGAGGAGGAGGGAAGAGGTCGTAGAGGCCATGGATTGTGGAGAGAGCCACTCTCCTGTCTCCATGGATGAGGGGACCCGTCTGAGGGGAGGCAGCCGACAGTGGGGTCTCCTGAGACCCAACTCCCTAAAGCTGCCGTCAGGGGGATGCCTGGAGCATCACCCACAGCGCATGGCTCTCAGACCCAAATTATTTAAATGAGCAAATATTAGTCACGGCTCAACTGCTAAGAAATTTAAAAAAAAAGAAAAACAGGAATTTCCAGCTGTTAAGATCTCTCTCTTCCATCATCCTGCAATTTTCAAAATCTAATCTTTCTCCCATGTTGCAGGAGGGGCACTTTTTGTTTATTTGCTTACTTTCGTGGGACGCAATAGAAGAAGAAATGGGCTGATCGGGGCCTTGCCTTCTCCCCAGGGGAAGGATTCAGCGGCCCCTCCCTTTGACCTTCGTAAACCCTTGGGGTTTGGGACACTTGGAAGGGAGGAGGACGCTCTTGGGATACAGGACAGGGAACTTCCTGCTGATTTGGACAGGTGGGTGCTTCGGAAATTAGTCACAGATTTACAAGAGGCATGACCACTGTCCAACTTTGAGTTTACAGAAGAGTGTCTTTCGCTGAAGGATGTACCAGCTCCGGCCCCTAAACTAGCATTCGGAATATTTTTTAAAGCATTCCTAGGCACTGCGGAAGCCATCCAAAATAAATAGGACACTATCCTCCTCTTTAAAGAGCTTGCAATTAAGTCAGAACGCCAGGATCTACAGATATAAGCTATTATGGATAATCACGTACAGGTCTGCATACGAATTAGGCCATCGTGTCCTAGTTCTGGGAATGAGATCATCAGTTTGCAGTGGGTTCTACTCACAACAGCAGACTTACTACTGAGTCGAGCCAGAGCCGGGGGTCATCTGGGTGCTTGGATCAGCTAGGCCATGACTTAGGTTCCTGCACCTGCTGGGGCAGTCACCCTGGGACTCCTGAATGCAGGGGAGGCTGAGAACAGACTCCGATGCTCACCCAGAGGCCGACAAAAAAAACCAGCCTGTCGGGTTGGCGTCTGGTGGACGGCCACCCCCTCTCGCCAAAGAACTTGGGTGACAAGAGACAGTGAGATTATTACAGGAACGAGAGCTCCTTGGTGAGCGGCCACTGCCGGTGGCAGGTCTTAGCATCATCCCCCAGGTGACTGGGCCCAAAGCACACAAACCCCTGCCTCACCCCACTTCGCCCTGTTGGAGCCTCCTTAGCTCTGATGATGTCACTCTGTTCCTCTCCCAGTTGGGGCAGCTCTGTGCGTCGGGATGAGCTCTCGGGCCCTGACACCCATCTGAGCGCAGGGAACGTGGTCCAGAGAGAGCCGGGGTCCCTGTGCTGCTACAGCGCCTGAGCCCCCCAGGGTGTGTGTCACTCACTCCCAGTTCTTGGGAGCCCCTACCAGGTAAGTGACCTGAGGGGCCAGCAGGTGCTGTCCAGATATGACAGCAGCCACAGTCCCTGCGGGAGAGATGGGTTAGAGGTGGCAAGTGGCGTATCACCATGAGAGGGGACGGGAAGCTGTCCCTGTTTCCGGGACAGGTCCCCAGCGCTGCAGAGCTGGCTGCTGGGTGGTGGCCCTTGACCCGCGCGGGCTGTGCAGGACTCCAGCTTCCAGCGGCAGGCAGTGGAGAAACAGGTTCTCACGGGGGGGCCGATGGGGCAGAGGCCTCCCGGGGTTGGCCCAAGGCACCACCTTCCTCCTCAGAAACTCAGAAAAACATTTCAGCCAAAGGGCAGGGAATGCACCGTTGGCTCTTAGTACAGCTTTTGATGCTAATTAAGCCAAGGTCAAAAATTCAACACAGGTCATCAGCTTCATACAGAGGAACGGGGGCTGCCCGGTCACAGAAAGGTATTCACCTGCTGAAGGTTGTGCGACGTCCACTCAGCTCCGGGGGGAGGGCCGCCCCTGTTGAAGCCCGCCCACAATTCCGCCTTTCCCTCGCAAGGGCATCACTTAGTGGGGACACGGTGGCAGCGACAAGGCACAGGGTGAGTGAGGGTTACGGCAATGCCGCTCTCCCAACCAGGACAAGACAGCCCTGAGCCCCGACGTGCACCAGGCCCGGGCTCACGCACGTTCGCGCGTTATCACCCACTGCCGTCAACCTTCAGGACACCTCGGGCCAGCTGTTGTCACCCCCTTTGATCAACAAGGAGTCAAGCTTGGGAGGACACGCAAATCATCCGGGGCTACATGGCGGGAATCACACAGGATGCCAGGCGTCAGGGACCCGGGGAGGAGCTCCCCACCCTGGTCCAGAGATCTGGGGGTTCAGGAAGACGGCACCGTGTAAATGACACCTGAATGGACCTTAAGGAAGAGGTGATCAAGGGGAGGAAAGAGGGAAGGACATTATTCTCGGATGAAATGAAGAGCAGACACGAACGTCACAGCAGAGTGTCTGCTGTCTTCGGGGGATGGGGACGGAGAAGGCCAGGACAGATAGTAGATGCCAGGTGTGTCACACGGGAGGTCCCCAAGGAGGCCAGCCAGGGAAATGACAGGGGCAGATGGGCCAAATAGGAAGATCCAGGGACGCATACTCACGAAGGAGGGGGGAGGGAGGAGAGGCAGGTAGGTGGCCACAAAAATGGACCGAGAGAGGACGGAAGAATGTCTTGACCCGCCAGCTGCCCAGAAAGGGAGTCACCGCCCACGAGAAGGGGACAAGGGGGGCCAGGTGGGGGCCCTGGCAAGGAGCGTGACTCCATGCCACCGCCGTAAGCAGACTCGAGTGTCGTCTGGGTCTGGAAGGCTCACGGCGCCACGTTTGTGAAGCAGACCTGTTCTTCCCTCTGCAGCCGCTTCCAGGAAAGCAGGAGGATGCTGCCTCATGCACGCTCCTTGTTTAGCACTTTAACTCTTCCCCTTTTCCCCGTTTTATGGCAAAAATAACATCACAGCATCAGAAAAAAATGTTTTTTATAAAATGCCTAGAACCCTACCAACCTAAACCAACCATTTCGTATTCTCTTCCTAAATCGGTTCAACTCTCCGCCAGGTTTCACAGAGCCTAGCACGGCAGGTAAACCCGTCAAGCAGGGCCGGGTTCTGTCCACAGCCAGACCTGCGTCGCCTGGCCTGGGGCACTTGCTGACTAAAGGGTCGGGGTGGGAATGAAGGGTCAGGGTGTAGATGCCTCTGCGGATTCCGCTCTGTCACTGGCAGGGTTGTGACTTCCCTCGGCCTCCATAAACCGCCATAATCATCGTCCTTATTCCCTCCGGCAAATGCGCCACAATTTGATTAGCGGTCCCAATCTTTGGAAATCCAGGTCACATCTTTCTTTATTTCTTTTTAAATTTTTCTATTATAAATGACATCTCCTTTCTAAGCCAACAAGAAATCCAGAAAGCTGACAAGAGGTAGAGTTTTGATTACTTCAATGTGTTATGAAGATACCGCGAATGAAGTTAAAAGAGAAGCCACTGACTTGTAGAATATATTTGTAAAATATACGATCGTCAGAGGGTTACTATCCTTTGTACAATATAAAAGGAGCCAGTAGAAATCAGTGATGAGGAAGATCTCGATGCCCAGCATATAGGGAACCTGACAAATAGGTAAGAGCAGGTAAGAACACAGGTATCCCCGTGACCCCCTTGGAGGACCACTAAGAAGGGCTGGGTCTCCACCTTCTGACCTGGATGCGACTGTCCCTTTTTTCTGCGTTGTTTGAAATATTTACAACTAGTAATAATTTTGTAATTACCAAAGCCATCAAAAGAAGTAAGTTGACGTGTGTATAAATCACATACTGTACCACTGAAACTGGCACTGCCATCGCACGAACGCTTGGGGCAGGTGGGCCAGAGGGCACACCCTTCCTCTCATTCTTGGTGCCTCCTGGCAGATGGTTTTCCCAGAAGGTTAGAGCAGTTTATGGGGTGTTCGGTTTGTTAGAAATGCACGAAGCAGGCCGGTTCCTCCAAGAGGCCGATGGTAAAACTCTCAGAACATAAAGCATCTTACTCTGACCAGTTTGTTAATGTTAATCCTCTCCCAGGGTGTTTCCAGAGCCCCTTTGACTACTCCAATCCCCTTTAACAAGGCCCGCTCGGTGCCTTGTATGCAGTAGGCGCTCATACATTTTGCTTGTTCGACAAATTCATGTTGGGGCACGCCCCCGCCCCCCAGGTCGGAAGAATTAGCACAGGAAGCAACTGGATTATTTTCGGAAGAGTCATTAAAAACACCAGTTACACCCAAGACAGAGGAGGCAGAGGACGCCCTGGGGGCTGGATCGGCAGCTGCCTGCAGACCCGCTGGCCCACCCCGTCCTGGGGCGCTGCAGGCCGGGGGTGGGGGGGGGAAGATGCTCCACCTGGCCTGGCCCCGCTATTCTAGACGGATGCCTCCTCCCACCGACAGAGACACCCTCCGGACTCTTCCTGAGTACTCTGAACTTCCTTCCCCGCCTCTGCATCCTTGCTGGAGGCCGCCCACTCTGGGGGCACAGGGCAGACCCTCTATTCCTCCTCATTGCGGCTTTGCCCCTTCTTGCCAGAGATGAAGAGCTGGTGTGGGACCCGGAAACCCGCCTCCAGCTCTGCAGGCCACAGTCTCGGCCCTTCTGTCCTGCACTCTGGCTCTGACTTCTTCATTTGAAATTCTTCCTTGATGAGGTCTTTATGGCAATTAAAGGGTGAGCTCTGCAGGCAGGGATGAGCCCGTGCGCAGGCCGGACGGTACCAGGAGAAGTTTCAGCCCACACGGAGGCTGACGCCCCCAAGGGGCTGGCTGTGCACTTCCCTGAGCTCCTTCGCCTCCGCCCCGGCCCTGCGAGATTCAGGCAGGGTTTCACACCCTGACAGCCCAGACAGCTGGAAACTTCGCCCCCTGGACCCCCTCAGGGCTCTGAGCTCAGTGGCCAAGTTGCCACCAGGCCCCAGGCCTCCTGCCCCACCCTGGCTCGTCATCCGGGCGCAGCCCTCCTGGCAGAGGCAGGCGGTTTCCTTCCGCTGTATCTTGGCTCTGGGAACTTACACTGGCTGCGATTCTGGTGGCCAAGCCAGGATCAGGAATGCAGGTCAAGGACGCCAGGGAGCCTCTGGGCTGATGTGGTGCAGGCAGAGGGGAGGGGTGGCTGCTGGAGCCTAACCCCAGGGTCCGTCCAGGATGGAGGAGCACGGATTTAGGCAGAACCCCCGTCTGCGGAAGGGAAGGGGAGCAAAACGCAGAAATGATGTCACCGAGCCTTCATGAAAAAGCCAAACGATCTCCAGATCAGAGGCGGAATCCAGCCACTCCTCCTCGCCCCAGAAGCCCAAACCACTGTCGTTCTTCGCAAAGATTATGGGGGCAGCTCCTCCTGGACTCCCGCCACCCCTCCCGTTAGGGCGTCCCCACCCAGCAGCGGCTGGACCCGAGGGGGCCGCGTCTCTCCTCTGCGCAGCCTTCTGCGCAGCTCCATATGAAAGAGCGGAACCACGTCCCTGGTACGGCCCTGCCACCCCTCACCTCTCTGACCCACAGCCCCTGCAGGCCCCCCCCTGCCCCGTACCACCCCCGCCCTCCTCTCCTGGGGGAGGGGCCTCGGCCTGAGGCTGCTCCGTTTGCTGGAAGGCTCTTTCCTCCGATGGACACGGGCCCCCTGCTCCCTCTCACCCCTGTGTGTTCCTGCCAGCCACCCCGCCGATGTCAGCGCTGCACACTCCATGGCGCACGCCTTTCCCCTCGTGACTTTTCTCCTTTGCACTAATTATTATCCAACATGCTACATGTTGCATTTATTTACACCATCTCATCTGTTTCCCACTAAAATGCCGGCTCCTCCAGACCAGGGATTTCTGTTTATTCTCCACTTAATTCCCTGGGGCCTAGAACAGCACCGACACACAGCAAGGGTGGCGCTGATGAAGGATGGAACCTCGGCTCCTGGGGGCGCGGTAGAGGCAGGGTCTGCTGGCTCAGGGATGGAGTAACTGGACAGCAGCCTAGCTGGTCAGATACTTATGGGGCGATTATTATTCTGAATGCAGAATGAGCCAGACAGCGTAAGGGCCACCCCCAACACACAGTG
The DNA here is from genome assembly GCF_003676395.1 of Aethalodelphis obliquidens. NCBI lineage: Eukaryota > Metazoa > Chordata > Mammalia > Artiodactyla > Delphinidae > Aethalodelphis > Aethalodelphis obliquidens. Next base: position 3,123,924 of record NW_020837945.1, on the reverse strand, counting down.
GTACGGAAGGCACCGTCACAGAAACTCACCCTCTGATCGGTGGTAAACGGCCCTGAAGAGCTGCATTCGGTGTTTGGGCGCCCGAAGGAGATGGTCTGAGAGAGCAGGGTCAGATGACAACAAGACACGGAGAATAAACAAGTACCAAGCTAACGAGCCATCTGCCGGGCGGCGAGGTTGCCACGCCAGGCAGCAGATAGCTCTGCAGGTTGGTCACCAGATGAGCCCAAAGAACGTCGGAACGTTCGACAACAAAATTGAGCTGTCATGACACTGCTCCTTCCAATTTTCTGCGGATACATTTTCACAACTGTGAGTCAAGTGGCCAACTGTGCCCACCCAGCAGGGTTGACCCTCCACCCCAAAGGCCTCCTGGTGCCTCTTCTCGCCTCCAGCCACGTGTAAAGCAAATCTCCTGGTGCCCAGGTTCTGACGCGGTCCCTGCGCGTCACTGCGCTGGACGCAAGAGCAAAACCAATCGGCCCCCCACCCCCACCCCAGAGCAGGCAGGGGACATGAAGCGACACATGCTGGACCGTCCAAAGGCTGAGGAGGACCACTTCACCCAAAGATGATGACCCCACGCTCCCCAGGGCTCCAGCCTGGCCAACTCTCCAGGCAGCTGGGAGGAGTCTGGAAAGCCCGTGACTATCCACCAGGTGGAAGCCAGATGGCCAGGGAAGGAAAAGCAAAGACCATTGGCCGTGGCCGTGGTCAGCCGAGCCTGGGCGGACCGGCAGGGAGGAGGGAGCCTGTGTGCTCCAGCCACTGTCTCAGTAGGCAAGCCCCAGACATTCAACAGATGAAAAGCAGTGGCTTGGAATTCTCTTAGAATCAAACAATAAGTGCATTCTCTGTCTGGTTTCGACACCAGCTTCCAAAAGCAACAGGCACTGAGAACCATTCAGCATCACCGCCCTCCCAAAACTTGTTTCCGCCCCCTGAGAGAGCTGGGGAGCTGCAAAGGCAGCCCCCGCTGTGACCTGCAGGTCAAGAGCTGCCTGCAATCCCTCCCTTTTTTCCCACACTCCCTGTGGCAATTAACAAGGGGGGTGGGAACCAGAACAGTGCTGAAACCAGCAAATAACTGGTGGCTGGGTAATCCTCGCTCTGGCTACATGAAGGACAGAAATAAAATTGCCATTTCAGCTCTGGGTGCAGCTGGAAAAAGCTTTCACTCTCGAGGATGTACAGAAAACTTAGGGGAAGGAGGTACATGGAGAAGAAACTTTTCCCATCTCCTATTGAAACTAATGAGAACGGCACTCACAGCAGGGAGAGCAGGAACCCAGGGGGATTCTCCTAGCGTTAAGTGGTGCTTGGGTTTAGGTCGCGACCACAAATAGCGTACGGCCCCATGCCAGCCAGGTGATGGAGTACCCACCTGCGGCAAAGGAGTCCCAACTGGCAACTGTCCACCTGGGGAGGTGACCAGCCCCCTGCAGCCAGAGGGGGTCGCTATGGGAATCTGGTCACATGGGGAGGTGACCAGCTTTGCAGCCAGAGGGTGTCGCTCGCTGTGAGCACCTGTCCAGAGGGCACTTGGAGACAGGCTGCTTGGCCCTGTCCCCAAGGCGGCTGGACTCAAAGGCAAGATGAGGGGGTGCGCCTTAATGTGGGAGGGGAAGAAAAGGGAGTGAAGATAAGGGAGAGAGGAGAAACGGGGAGGGAAGAGGAAGGAGGGAGGAAGGCGGAGTGGGGGAGAGGAGGAGGGGGCGGGGAGAGGAGGGGCCGAGCCGGCGGCACGGGCCGCAGCGGCGCGCTGGTTGGCTGGTCCCCGCGTCCTCCCGCCACCCACCCCCTCCTCCCACTCTCCGCCCTCCCCGCGGCGGCTGGCGTCGAGAAAGTACAGTAAAAAGTCCAAGTGCAGCGCTCGTCGAGATGGGAACGGGCTCTTCCAGCTACCGGCCCAAGGCCATCTATTTGGACATCGATGGACGCATTCAGAAGGTAGCCCCCTCCCCAAGCTTCCCAGCCCGGCGCGGGCGCCCTCCCGGCGCGCCCCCTGTGGTGCCAGCCCGGCGGCGGCCCCTCCCCGGTGACAGCGCGGGGTCCCGGAGGCGGGTGGGGGCCGGCCAGGGGGCGCCGGCGGGGGAGGGGACGGCGGTCGAGCGAACCGGCATCCGTGGAGCCTGCTGCGGCCCTCGACAACTCGGGCCGGGGGTTGGTGGGGCTCTGCGGGGCAGGTGTCCCCACGCGCGGCCCCGTGGAAAGGCGCGACTGCAAGGGGGGATTTTTTCCATTTCGTGGGCAGAGCTTTCTTTGTAACAGATCTGATTAGGCTGAGTTCCTCCGTTCAGAGGCTGGTCCGTTAAGCCTTTTACTTCCGGTGGAACACTCACCCCGGGAGCCGGTGGGCAGACCTGCCGGGCAGAGTCCTCAGACAGGGAGGGTGCCTGGAGCTCGCAGCCCCTGTGGGGACCGGGCACCGCTTCCCGGCCAGCAGGGAGCAGGTTGGGCGGAGGGGTGTCGGTAGAGACTGGCTCAGCAGGGACTGCTCATCCCCCACCTCCTTCAGTTACCCATCCCAGCAGGTGGCCGGCTCTGACCGCCAGGGGGTGACCCCGGGGCTGCTCTACCTCCTGGGCCCGCCGAGAGACTGGGTGACCCTCTGGACCAGCTTTACACTCAGAGCATCTCCTGCTTCTCACTGGCAGAGAGGGACGATAAGAAAGCTGGCTTGGAGCGGGCTTCTCCAAGCTTCCCGTAAGGTCCTGGGCGCGGGGGACAGGGAAGGCCCCGGTGAGGGAAACGCTCCGAAATCTCAGCTGCATGTTTCAGGGAAACCCTGCAGCTGCCGCGGCTCACTTTGCTCTTCTCAAGGTGGCGCACCCAGAGCTGGGAAGCAGGGGGAGATGCCCCAGCCCGGCACGGAGTAGCCTCGGGGGCTCGGGTGTCTCCGGTTCTCACACAAGCCTCTGCCAGCCGCCTCACTCTCAGCCCATCCCCTGCTTGATCCCAGGAAAGGAGAAATATGGGCTCCCCTTCTCCCACTATAGCCCGCTTCGTTGGAACCATATAACGGGGAACAGGAAGCAGCTGAAACAAGGGCAGGTGGCCCACCCCCTCTTACTTCATCAGCACAGGGCAGGTGGTGACCTGATGCAGTACTCCCCCCAGGTCCCCGGACTTCCAGGGCTGGGCACCTGTGACCGCACAGGAATTTAAGAGCCTCCCCAAAGGAAGAAGGGCTCTCCGCTGAGTACTTCCCTGCCCCAGCATGGACACACATGCACACACCTGGGCACACTCGTGTGCACATGCGTTCACACACAGCACGCACATAAAAATATGTGCACGCACCACATGTAAACACACACAAGCACAAACACACACGCATGCACACACATACACAAGCACACACGCTTTTTCTACCCCAGCAGAGGAGAATTATCCAAGATTGGCCCTTTTTATCTTTGGAAAGAGGTGAGATGAGATGCTGTCACCATCAAAAGTGACAGTTCCTTCCCAAGAACTTCCCAAAGGTTTCCCGGAGAAATTCAGTGGGATGTGGGTGAAAAGTGGAAGAGAGGGTCTGGAGGGAGGTGAAGGTGAGTGTCGGGCTCAGCTCAGCTGTCATTGTGGGCATTTTGCGGCCGAGATGCTCAAGGTTTGGGTGACCTCCACGAAAGCAGCCCTGCAGGTGGCCCTGGGAGACCGCGGGCACCTGCGCTCGGGGGTGCCAGATCTGATGTTGAGGGTTGGTTCCACCACTTTCTGTGATCCTGGGCACCTAACCCTTGGCTCTTCTGAGCTGGCCTCCTGGTCAGTAAAGTGGAACAAAAACATCTGCTTCATAGACTCTCGTGCGCAGTGAAGGAGGCCATGTAGACAGAGTGCCTGGAACACTCTGGAACACAGCGGGCGCGATGCTCTCTCTCTGTTTCGTCCGTGCCCTTTAACTAATACAAAAGGGGGGAGGGAGACAGTGGTCCTCAGACCTCTGCCATCTGTGTCAGTGCTTCTTGACCTTGCTGTGCGCCCTCTGCCTTTGTTGCCGGCCCTGTTGGGGGCTCCTGGCTGCATCTCTAGCCCTGGGGGAGAACCGGATCATTTGGGTTTCCAGGCATGTGCTAGAAAGTCATAACCCCGCGCTCACCTCACGCTCGACACCCAGCAGCACTGTTGGGACTTTAATCCTGGGTTGAGAGCTCCTACAGCAATGCTTCCAGCGGCTGCGGTTTCTTTTCTTAAAGTCCCAGGCACTGGATTAATTCCTAAAGTTCCCAGCATGCAGTCGTGTTCTCTCTCCCTTTTATCCCCATCCCACCTCCTTTCCGGGAAAGGTCACTCTTGAGGGGAGAGCCCCGCGGAGTCGGAGTCAGGGGATGAGGCAGGTACCGCTTCTGACGCGTGTGCCGTTCTGTCCGCCCATCGTCCCTCCTGCGGCCCCCACGTTGTTTCTGCTCCCTGTCTGTCCAGTGCCCCGGCTCCTGGTCCTTCCACGCTCCCCCCAGAGAGGGCCCCAGCGGGGAAGAAGAAGATAACAGGCAGAACAGTGGCTTCTGGGGCTTCCCTGGTGGCACAGTGGTTGACAGTCCGCCTGCCGATGCAGGGGACACGGGTTCGTGCCCAGGTCCGGGAAGATCCCACGTGCCGCGGAGCGGCTGGGCCCGTGAGCCATGGCCGCTGAGCCTGCGCGTCCGGAGCCTGTGCTCCGCAACAGGAGAGGCCACAGCAGTGAGAGACCAGCGTACCGCAAAAAAAAAAAAAAAAAAAAGGAACAGTGGCTTCTGCAGATGGTGTCGGCTCCAGCAAAGCTTGGGGTGCAGACGTAACGTTGTCTTTAGGGACAGCCAGCCAGCGTCCCCATCTGAGGACGTACCGTAGTGATCGTACCGTAGGTGTTCCAGGTTCCTAGAGAAACTGTGGCGGCCCTCGGGAGGCTGGTTCACTGCTTCCTTGGTGTGAAGGAGACTCCAGCACACACGGGCACTTCACCTGCTCAGGTATCCAGTGGGAGGCCGCCACGGGGATCTGGGGTCCACTTGAGGGATCCGTGTTCCATCCGCCGGATTCTCCTGCAGAGGTTGTGCAGAGGAGGCTCAGAGGGCAGACGTGGCTTATCTTCCCGGGTCTGGGTCCTTCCTGGGTCTACACAGAAGCAGCATCCCAGGTGGCTGGCAGCCATGGCAGGAGCCAGACGGCGGTCCTGTCCTAAGCGCCTCCCCTACCACCCCCACGGCCTCGGGTTAGTCACCTAACCTGTCTCTGCCGTGGATTTCTCCGCTGTCACGCGGGGATGCTAGTTGTGCTGCTTGTTGTAGGAGTCCAAGTGGACAGGGCAAATAGCTTAGTTATCCAGACGAGTTTACTGAGCAGCTGCTATGTGCTGAGAGCCGGGATCCAGCTTGGTGAGTGCCCCCGAGCCATGGCCCCTCTGCCCCCTGCTTCCCCCGGAAGGGACAGATAGTAAACTGCCGCTGTTGCAGGGTGCCTGGTGATGGGCAGGACACCGCGGGATTCGGCTGGCAGGAAGGGGCTGTGATGCCGGCCGTACATGGGGCCCAATGAAGAGGTTTCCTTCCTCAGAGAAGACTGGCGTTGTGGGGAAGGAGCCCTTCTCGCAGACTGGGTGGCCTCAGGAGGACCCAGGCCGGGGACTGCCGTATGGCCAGGGCTGCGGCCTCACGCGGCCCGCAACACCTCTGCACACCTGTCCCCATCGCCTGCGCCTCCACCTGCCAGGGGGGCGGGTGGGACCTGGCACCTCCCAGCCCCAGGTGAAGGAGGAGGGAGTGGGAGCCCCCAAGCCCGGAGAGCCAGCACCGCAGCTCTGAGGACTCTGCTCTAGGAGCTGATGCGTCCTGTTCCTACCCAGAGGGCTTGCTGTTTCTCTCCGCAGCTTCCCCTGACCTCAGAACCTGCTCCTTTCTCCCACCCGTGTCCGGAGCAAGGATGAGCTCAGCAGGGTTGCCCAGGGCATGACGGGACAATGCCCTTGGCATCAGGGAGCTTGAGGGGTCCCGCCTGGTGGCACGTCCGGGCGTGGGTCTGCCCACCTCCTGAATGAGGCAGAGTGAGGCCTTTGTGGGACCCCCGGACCTGGCCTTGGGCTTGGGTTTGGTGAGAGGCCTCATCTGGGCAAGACTGGCCACCCTGGAGACCACGATAAGTGCCGTTGAAAGGGACCGCCTGCTGGTGCATCGCCCTGTCTAGCGGCCCCCTGGGGGACAGCCCCTTGTCAGGGGGGCCGCCCTCGGCCTCTGTGAGTTGCCACGTCCTGTTCCCGCCTCGCTCTGCAGCTGGAACTCAGGTCTTAATGGGCGATCAGCCACTTGAGTTCTACTAAGTTGTTTCTGCTCTAAAATAATGGAACAAATGAGAAAAATCCAAAAGGAAGAGCAGTTAGAGCACTGGAAAGTTAAAATGTCAAGAGAAGGCTGTTCCCAGTTCCAGCGCCTTGTTGTGGTTGGTTCTCCCCGCCCTGTGACTGTGCCCCCTTCCCCGCTGGGGCTAAGCCCCCGTCTGCCGGGCCTTCTCTCCACCCTGCTGCCCTCCCCCAAGCCTGGCCCTGTTGACACCTGGGACCCCAGGCCCTGAAGCCAGCACTCAGCCCCCGTGGAGCTGCGGGGCCGGGCCTGCCATCCCCTCCCCAAAGGTACCCCCGGGGCTCAGGCCCGCCCTCCTCCCTGCGCTGGGAGCCCCGGCTCTGCCCACCCTGCCGCAGTCTCCCTGTGCCGCCCTGCCCTGCTCTGGCTCTGCGCCCTCCGAGGACGGCAGCCTCCACTGCCTCTGGCACAGACACGAGCCAGCGCTTCAAGCTGGCCGATCGTCTTCAGCCTGTTTGCTGCAGGGTGCACCTGCCCCCGTCTGGTCCAGCGCGGTCCGCATGGCGGGGCCTGGAGTCCCTCCCTGGCTCATGGAATGTCTTTCCCCTCCTGGAATGTCTGGCTGGCTGCCTGGTGAAGCCTAGGGGAGATTCCCTTTTGCCCGCAGACGTGTGCCCCTGCTTTGCCCCACGCTCAGAACATCCCTGGCCTGCCGACCGGAAGGGTCTATGCCCGTCTGTACAGGGATGCACTCCCTGGCCAGGCAGACCCAGCGAGTCCTCTGGGCTTCTGCGCTGCTGTCCTCTCCCCACATCACTGCCAGGTGCACTGCCCTTCGCAGTCCCAGCAAAGTCGTTTATCCTCCTTTTAATGTTCATAATGTAAGAGCTTTAAAAAGATATTGAAATGGTAACAAGCTAATTGCAACCAAGGGAAGTTGGAGAAAGGGGGTCATTCCATACCCTTTCAGGGATTCCGGTGCAAATGGAGGTATAGGGCTGGTTGTGATGGGGAGAAGACCCAGCCCCTCGCCTGTGATGACCCTCTGTCTGCCGCTGCGCCAGAGCCGGGCTGTGAACACCGATGTCTCCATTTTCAGTCTCTTTTTCAACAAGTAGATCAGCCGCTAAAGTAAGTCAGCCTGACTCCTGAGATGCCATATCAGGTGCTTCCAAATAAGATCTCTTGGAAACTGAGTCTCTCAAATTTTAGCCCGAGGTCGTGGAGAACTCGGGAGGCTGCTGGACCCCCTCCTTCCCACTATACGGTCGGAAAACCTCTTAAACCAGACACTTTCTGACACCCGGACGCCCCAGCACGGGGTTGGCTGGAGGCCCGAACCTCACTAATGTCATCAGGGTTGACGGGTAATGACATGGAGACCTTGCCGGCTAAGCGCAGGGGGGCCGGAGCTGCTCTCGGCGGTCACGTGGAGGGGCAGAGGCCGTGGTGCTGGACAGACAGCCTCTCAGTGCCCGGCTCTGCCACGGAAAGGTCACCTTCTCCTCGGTGAGGTGGGTGCAGTGCTGACGCCCCACACGGGGTGATGCGGATGGCGCTAGGCAGCACTCGTACAGAGCCCAGGGCGGAGCCGGCCACCCGGGGAGGCTCAGTAAACACGTCCTGTCCCCCGGCCCCCTCCCTCTGCCCTGTCCACTCGGAGACTCTGGAAGAAGCCTTCGCAGTGCCTTGGTGTCCCCGGTTTCATATCTGTGAGCCAGCCCACTGTGACAGACAGCCACAAAGACGGGGGCAGTGCCAAGGCCCCGAGACCCCGGCCCACTGCCCAGGGCACCTCCCTCTCCGACCCGGCAGAGGCGAATCTCTTGCCCTGAACGAGAGGGCCAGTGGCCTCACCAGAGCCCTTGTGGGCCAAGCAGCTGCTTGGCCTCAGAAACGTGCAGAGTACGGCTCTGAGTGTCAGGGAAGAAAAGCACGGGCAGGGCGCCCCGTCAGACAGCTTCTGGGAACCTCATTTGCACACTCAGCTGGGATGCTGAGCCCTGTGCCAGCCTCAGGGACCCCGACACAAGCCCAGCAGTGGGCAGCAGGGGCTGGGCGGACAGGTAGCCTTGGGTCACTGCAGGCTGGGGCCCCACTCCCCTGTCCTGGGTTTGCGGTTTGCAGGTGGCAGGCTGCACTCCTGGGAACTAGGGGAGATCTTTGGCAAGAAGGGCTGAGAGGGTCCCCAGAGGACACAGAGGGCCCTCAGGTGTCCATGTCAAGACAGCTGCAGCCCAGCCCTGCCCCAGTGAAGGATTCCTCCATGCTCCCATCCCCTCCCCTTCGGCTGGACGGGCCATGAGACGGGAGGGGGGCCCCGGCAGCCCCCGCCCAGGTGTGGCAGAGGATGGGCTCCAGCCTGGAGGACGGCTCGCGGCCGGTGCAGGAGGCGTGTCAGCCGCCCAGCTCGAAAGACGTAGAGACGGAGCCACGGCCTCTTGCTCAGCTCATCGGGCTAATTCCTCCCACTTTTGTGGTTAAGTGTTGGCATTGCCAGGGTTCTGAATCTTTTTGAGAAAAAAGTATTCTAAGGTAGTGCACACTTAAAGATGCAGCCGTGAGAGTATAAAAAGTGCACCCGTCTCTCCCTGGGCACCGGGTTTACAGCCGTGCTGTGGGTCACTGTACAGGGCACTCAGATGCCTTGGAAATGGCACCAAACGTTTCCAATCTCAAAAACACAACCTCTGCAGTCGATGGTGTGGTTATTTGCCTTGGCCGCGGCCCTGCCTACCTGCCCCCCACCCCATCACCCCACCAGGTACCACATCTCCTTCTCAATTCCCAAAGCTGATCGCCCGATGGGGACTTTTGCCTGAACAGAAACTCACAGCACCTCTGAAAACTCGGTCTTGACACAATGAAAGAAGAGCGAGAACGTTCTGTTCAGTTGGCTTTAGATGCCCTGCCTAACATTTTTTTTAATTTTTAAAAATCATAGTAAAGGGCTTCCCTGGTGGCGCAGGGGTTGAGAGTCCGCCTGCCGATGCAGGGGACCCGGGTTCGTGCCCCGGTCCGGGAAGATCCCACATGCCGCGGAGCGGCTGGGCCTGCGCGTCCGGAGCCTGTGCTCCGCAACGGGAGAGGCCACAACAGTGAGAGGCCCGCGTACCGCAAAAAAAAAAAAAATCATAGTAAAATACACAGAGCATAACATTTCACCGCCTTCGCCGTTTTCAGTGTACAGTTAGTGGCGCTGATACATTCGCATTGTTGTGCGGCCATCACCACCATCCATCTCCAGAACTTTCTCATTTTCCCAACTGGAACTCTGTCCCCACTAAACTCTGACTCCCCGTGCCCCCACCCCAGCCGCCCGGCAGCCACCACCCTACTCTCTGTCTCTGTGAATCTGAGTCCTCTAGGGACCTCCTATAAGTGGGATCATACAGGATTTGTCTTTTTGCGACTGGCTCATTCCACTGAGCCTAATGTCCTCAAGGTTCATCCTTGTTGTAGCAGATGTCAGAACGTCCTTCCTCTTTAAGGCTGAATAAGATTGCCTTGTGCGGATGGACCACATTCCATTTATTCGTCAGTGAATTTGCCTGCTACCTTTTAAACCTGAATCATCTCCACTCTTATCACCTCAGTTTGCAAAGCGTAGGTCTGTTGCAATAGTGAATTATTGTGTCTTCTGGAAAACTTTGTGTTCCCAAAGCCCTCCCCCGTTTCCTGGTCCTGGTCGTGCTCATCCAGGGCGGTTGTGTGCGGTGTGGTCTATGAAGTGAAATGTTACAGGCGGGGACGGGAGTCAACTGTTCAGGGAAGATAGATGCTTTTCAGATTCAATTACACTCAGTCCGTTTACCAGCAACATGACATCACGGTCGAGAGCACCGATTCTGGGGCGGGTTCGTCTGCGTTTGCACCCGGGAGCGTGCGGGCAAGTTACATGCCTCGGTGTCTCCGTCTGTGAGGTGGGGGGAAGCCAGCGTCCACTTCACAGGGCCGCAGTGATTAAATTCAAGCATGTGTGCTGAAACGGGGTGGCATGTGGTGTACGTTTAGGAAGGTCGTGTTATTTTTACTTGTTTGTTTATTATTTATGCATGTCATGGATTCAAGCCGCCGGATCTCCGTGTCTGGCTGGGGGAACCTTCCCAAGACATGTGGCCCTGTGTGTCGTGCCATCGTTCCAGGCACAGGGCCGTGTGTCCAGGAGTGCTCTGTGGAATGAGGGGGCTGGCCCAGCCCCTCGGGTGTATCCAGCTCTGTGACACCTGGTGACTGTGTTCCCCAGGTTGGCCCCCAAACCTCTCTTCCCAGCAAAGAAAAGACCGCAAATGCCTTTCATTTCTCCTCCGACTGTTTCGGAGGTGGCGCTCCATCAGGACAGCGGTGAGAAGGGAGGGCAGGGGAGGGGGACGTGACCACCCAGTGCAGGCTCTCAGCTTGGATGCGCTGGGACCAGCAGTCCCGATCGTGACGTGGGGCAGCCTGCATGCCCGCGTGCTCTCCAGCTGCATGAGGGTTTCCAGGCTTCTGGGTCGTTTGTTTTGCTGGAGGGGATGGTAGCGGTACCCACAAGCACTTACCAATAATTTTACAGGCGAAATCAGCCTTTGCTGCGGAAACGAGCGGTGCTTGGAGAGTGATCGGCTGGTCGCTTTCCCCCGCGGCCCCAGGACCGCTCTGCTGTCTCTGTCCCTTGGATGCCGGCTGTGCTCCCCCAGCCCCCACGTGCAGCCTGGGAGAGCTGCTGGGCCCTGGGCGATCTGTCACAGGCAGACCCTCCTCGGTTTAGCCGAGAGGGAACACGGCCGCAAGGAAAAGCGGCCGCCGCCCTGCAGTCACCACCGCCCAGCTGCAGGCTCCGGGAACCAGGGTGCTGTCCAGGTGGGGTCAGGCATCCCCGAGGCCAGCTGCAAGGTGCACTGATTCATTCTGTAAGCAGAACGGTTAGCAGACCCAGTGATTCAGGCTGGCTTTATCCCCACAGCTTCTGCCTTGGGGATTTTTTTGTTTTTACATTTATAGCCTTACAACTAACAGAAAAAGAGGCAGTGCATTTGACATGATCATCTAGAGATCTTCAGTAATCTCTCCACCTGCGATTCCCATTTGCAAGAACAGCTAACCCGGAGCATCATTCCTTGTTACGTAAAGGCTGACTGCCGGCAGAAGCAGCCGGGCGTGGCTGGCGGCTCGTCTGGAGCCCGTCTGCCATGCGCACCGGTTCCAGAGCGCTTCGGGGAGCAGCCCCCAAAGTGTCTGCGCTCAGAGTTGTGTTATATAAGCTTCACAGGGGGAAGAGTCAAGATGTGGGCAGTGCTTAAAGGCTCAAAATTCATGGTCACACATACCCTGAGATCTCAGTGAAGCTTCTTATGTAAGCCTCAGATGTCTTACCATCACTATTAATAACAGAAAAAGAGCAAATACAAGAAGCAGTGGAACACGTGACTCAGAGATGGCTTAAGATGCCCCCTGGAGCCCGCAGGACGTGCGGCGGTGGTCCAGCATGTACTTGAGACCCATTTTGCGGGGGGTGTTTCAAAGGCTGAGCCCCAAAGAGCGGAGATGGGAGATGGCACCTGTGCCCTCCTGGCAAAGACGGCCCCGAATATTCCAAGGGGTGAGGGTCGGAGAGGCACTTCCTGTGGCAGGGTTATAAAGGGGCGCGTGTAGGAGCAGTGAGTTTTCTCCGGGAGCATTTCTTGAAGCTACTGGCACCAGGCAGAAGAGGGATGAGATGGGTCCCAGCCTCAGGAACGGAGAGGACACTCCCGTGCAGGTGATGCCTGGGTGATGGAGGGTGCTGAGGTGGGTGGGCAGAGGGCGAGGGCGGCCCTTCTCAGAGTCAGACTCGGCGGCCGGCCCTGGGCACCCAAGATGTTAAGCCTGATCGTCAGGGCCCGCTTCTCAGGGCTCCCGGGAGTGAGCCTGGAGGGTGCGGGCTGCGTGCACCGGCGGACGTGGCTGGGTCCTCCACCTGCTCCCCTCTCCCTGCACCCCATATTTCCCCCCCGGAACGTGACAGCATATGCCAAGCCCTGCACCCTATTTTTTCCGACTCGTCCTGTGCATGGCATCTCCCCTCCCAGGCCTTTCCCTGAAGCCCAGGGCCTCTCCACAGATGGGGGACTCTGGGCCTCTTGGGCACTGGTGCTGGAGCAGCGGGGCCCCCTCTACGTCTGGGGTTTCTGACTCGGTCTGCGGCCCTGTGGTAACCCCTCCCCACATGCCCCCAGCGGATGCAGGTTGGGTCCAGACACCACAGGGCCCCCTCGAAGCCTCCAGCTCCCACCCCGCCTTGGACGTGCCAGGCTTGGCTTCTGGAAGAAAAAGCCAGGGTTTAGTGGCTCTCGGCCAGCCGCTGTGAGCCCCAGGCATCACACTAAAACTAGTGAGCCCCAGAGGGACTGCTTGGTTCAGCGCAGAGGCTGCACGGGTGACACGGCCTCCACAGGCTGGGTGGCACGGGTGCCACGCGATGTGGGACAGTGGGCGTCTCGGCGTGGCCCAGGAGACGCGACATCGGGGACGAGCACCCCCGAAAGTGCAGCCGCACTGAGCAGAAACCCCGATCTTTGGAGGCACTTTAGCAGCCGTAGAGGATGCCCGTGGGGGTTTTCTCCTGATGGTGGACGCCGGCCTCCTCCTGGATGAGACGCAGGACGGTGGGGCTTGGACCCGCTCAGGGCCCCCAGCGTCACCCATGCCCAGAGACATTTCTTTTCTGGCAGGAAAACTGTGCTCAATTTTTCTAATGAAATTTCAAGCGATAAAAAGAAAAGGAAATACAGGAGGTGAGGGAGGGAGGGAGGAAGGAAGGCGGCCCCCACTGCAGATGGAAGCCTCTCAGCTCCCCTGCGTCCCACGACCAGCTCAGCTCACTGGACTTTCTCCCCAGCTCCCATCTCAGTGCACACGCCACTGTTCGCCAGGGCGCCCGCATGATGGCCCCAGGTGCCTCTCTGGCAGGTTCCCGCCTGCCTGCGTTGTCACCTCGTCCTGTCTTTGTTCCCGTGGGTCCCCACCGTTTGGGGTGAATTGTGTCGCCCCCGAAAGATATGCCCACGTCCTAACCCCCAGTACCTGTGAACTGGACTGTGTTTGGAAATAGGGTCTTTGCAGATGTAACCAAGGTGAGATGAGGTCATGCTGCTTGAGGAGGGGCCTTTATCCCACGTGACTGTGTCCTTCAAGAAGAGGGAAATAAATGTGCACGTGCAGAGAACAGAAGGCGGAGGTGGAGACTGGGGTCACGTGTCCATAAGCAGGGAGCCCCAGGGGTTGCTGGCCGCCACCAGAGCTTGAGAGAGACGAGGATGGACGCTCCCCGAGAGCCTTCGGAAGGACCCAAACCCGCCATTGCCTTGACGGCAGACTCCCAGCCTGCGTAAACTTCTGTGGTTTTAAGCTGCCCGTTTGTGACACTTTGTTCCGGGAGCCCCAGAAAACTCATACAGTTGCCTCATTTTAACTTCATTACCTCTTTAAAGACTTTCTCCAAATATAGCCCTCCCCCGAAAGCCTTGATTGTTCTCTGGAAAGGGCTGAAAGGCGCAGCTTCCCTAGAACCCTCGGATTCCCGGTTCATTCCCACTGGGAATGACAGTGGGACGTGGACGCTTGCTCCGCAGGACAGCCGAGCTCTCTGGCCTGAGCTGGAGAGAGGGGCCCTTCCCGCCTCCTGGTCATGGGTCTCGCTTTCCCGCGGTTTCTTCTACACCTTGCCTTTTCGCCCTCCCCCGATCCCCGCCACACTCATTCTGCCTTGAAACAGGGCCAGAGGGACTGCATGTTGGGGGAAGGCTCCCCATGGGTGGTCGCCGAGGGGCTTCGGCGCCAGGTCCTCTCCTCCTGCCCCCTCCCAGCCGGGGCACCCAGGAGCCCTGATCCCAGGATGGGTCTCCCGGGACCACACCCGGAGTCCTGATGCAGCAGAGCCGCGCGGGCAGGGTAGCAGGACGAGGGCCCAGTGAGGGGAAGTGCAAGGCTCGTGGGCCACGAGCTGCCTCTTAACTGGGGTTAGATCTCAAGAAGTAAAGCAAATTTGAAGCAGACAGACGCCCTCAGCCACGTCCCAGCTTCAGGCAGCGCTCCGGGTCGAGCTCCGCCGCAGCGCATTTCTTGTTCTTCCGGCCCCCCGCTTTGTGCATTTTTAGTCCCCTGGGAGCCATTATTTCTAACAATGGAGCTTGGCCTCAGACACCAGAAGCGAGAAAAAACAGAAACAGAGCAACCCTGAAAGATGACAAGAGCCGTGAGTGGATCAGCTGTGACAGATGGGTTCAGGGTGGAGGCTGCCGCAGCCTCGAGCGGGGAAATGGGCCCCGAAATCCCGCTGAGGCTCAGGGCAGCCCAGAGCCTGAGCAAGTGGGGGTTACAGAGTCTGGGTGGCCGCGTCCTGCCGGTGAACGTGCACACGTCCAGGGCAGTTCCCACGACTGGACAGTTCCCGGGCTCTTTCCCTGCAGCCTCCCAGCCTCACCGTCCCCCAGGCCCACGGCAGCTCTCAGGGGCTGAATCACAGCCTTTGACCCGCTCCCAAGCTTCCAGCGTCTCCGCCCTCTAACCCGTGCTTCCCTGGCCCCGTCCTGCAGTTTGGTCCCAATCCTACAGACACTCCGTGCCTCATGCAGCTTCAAGGACTCCCATCGCCTGCAATAAAAGATCCCAGCCTTCTCAGAATGGAGGCCAAGGGTTTGTTAGCTCCCTGGGACTGCTAACAAATCAGCCATGAGCAGCGTGACTGAAAACAGAAATGTATTCTCTCACTGTTCCGGAGGCCAAAAGTTCTAAATCAGTATGACGGGGGTCGGAATCAAGGTGTTGGCAGAGGCCCTGGGGGAGAATCCGTCCCTGCCTCTTCAGCCTCTGCGGCTGCCAGCGTATCTTGGCTTGCGGCCTCATCCCTCGAGTCCTCAAGGCCAGCATCTTCCAATCTCTCTCTGCCCCGGCTTCACGTCACTTTCTCCTCCCTGTGTTGTCGGCTCTCCCTCTGCCTCCCTTGTGATTCTGTAATTTCATCTAGGCCCACCTGAATAATCTGGGATGATCTCAGGAGCCTTAATCTAATCACACCTGCAGAGACTTTGCCCCCTAAGATGATATTCACAGCTTCCCGGGGTTAGGGTGTGGGTATCTTTGGGGGGTGGGGCATTATTCAGGGCCAACGGCCACTTGGCTGTAAACACATTCTAGCCTCAGCTCACAGCACGTTTCCTCAGCCCCACAGGCTCTCCACACGTAGTCACTGTGCCCTAAGCCCAGCGGGATCGTCGGTCTAGAATTGTGGGTGGGGTGGAGAGAGGTGATCACACTTGCCCTTCACCTCCAGGCTGATTCACCCTGCTCCCTGTGGCCTCCCCATCCCTTGAGGCCGGCCCTCTTTCACAGATGTGTCCCATCCGCCTTTGTTTTCGTGTGTGTTGTGGACATCATCGCCTCCTCTGCCGCCAGGTACATAGTACAGGCAGGTCTTAGACATCTCTCTGCTCCCCCCACCAAATGGGGCTCTTCATTTTGATTGCATTATTAACTCGTGCTGCGCTAGGCAATGTGCCTCTCAAACCCTGTCACCTAACAGGCTGCCTCGACTGCCTCTTGTGTGTTGGACCCCGGAAAAGGTGCGTGAGGAAGAGATGAATCTCGGGAAGTGGTGGTTTGCTTCAGAACCTCAGGCTCAAATCGCCCCGCGCCCCACCACCCCCTCGGCTGCCTATCCAGGGGCCCCGGAATCAGCAGACTGGGCTTTGCTTCCAGCAGTGCCACGCGCTGGCTGTATGATCTTGGGCCTCAGTCTCCACATCTGTAAATGGGGCTAGTACCTGCCTGGCAGACATTTGGGTCGTGCTCACCACGTCCCAGGTATCTTGGGACGTATTTTATAGAGGCTGTGAATCTTCCCCAGATGGCAGATGAGGAAAGTATGCAGTGAGGAAGGTAAGGAATTTGCCCACCATCCCAGAGTCCTTGAGAAGCAAAGCTGGCCGTGGAACAGGAGGGCAGGCTTCAGGCCCTGTGCAGTGAATGTGCCTCTCGGGGAGAAGGAAGAGCCAGCCATGGGGTGAGGTGGTCATTCCAGTACCTGGGGCTCAGGGCAGAAGCTGCCCAGGGGAGCCCTGCAGCGCCGTGAAGCTGGCCCTGTCCACTCTGAGGTTGAGATGTCTAAGACCAGAGATGTTGGGAGACTTGCCTGGGGCACACGGTGTATTAGAGGGGGAACAGAGTCAGGTCCTGGAAGCCCAGTTCAGAGGCTTTTCCTCGGCCGGTTCGTCACGCCCTTACAAGCTCTGCAAGAGCAGTGAAGTTGGTCTCTAGGGACCTCTCTCTGCATTTGTCCCAAACTCACCCTCCCACAATTCCAGGAGGCTTTGCGTGTGGGCTGCCCCCCGAGCGTGTCCATGATTCCCAGCTTCGCCCACACCTGGTCTCCATCATCTAAGACGGTTTATCGCACTGAGCCGCCGGCTCCTCTCCCTTCCCTCGGCCTGGCCTTCACCCGCTGCTGGACTCGCAGTCGCCCTTCCTTTTCATTCCCACTCACTGGTGTGAACCTGGATGAGTTCCTCTACTCTCTGAACCTTAACACCTGCGAAATAGGAATAACAGTGCCCACCTTTAAAGCTTGCTTTAAGGATCAAAGATAATGCGTGTTCTTCCACAAATAAACGGCAAGAAAAGGGGACCATGTCTCTCTCTCACACACACACACACACACACACACACTCACACTCGTTTTCAGTCAGGATCCACACAAGACTCACCTGGTGCATTTGTTTGCTGACCCTCTTGGTCTTTATCCATTTGTTGCATCCCTTACGTTCCTTTTGCCATTTTATTGGTCAAAGAAGACATATTACTTCTTGTCCTCAAAACATGCCCCAAGGATAGATATCTGACAACCTGAGAAGTGATAAGGGAGATTGTCGTCAATTTTATTTCCATGTGATAATCGCACTGTGGCTATCTTAAACCATAAGAAAGAGATCTTATATTTTAGAGATCCACACTGAAATACATGCATGAAATAATACGATGTCGAAAATGAGCTTCACAATGACCCCGCTGGAGGGCGAAGTCGGGGGACAGGCAAAGCAGGATGGGTCTCGCGATGAGAGTCGTGGAAGCTGCGAGGTGGGGCGGGAGGCGCCGTTATGCCAGGCCTTCTGCTTTTGCACGTGTTGGAGCATCTCCATTATACAACAGTTCCTCTTTCCTTTCAGAGAATGTGTGTAATGCGTCTGGCTCATAGTAATAAATGGTAGTTTTCGTTATTATTTTTATTTTTTAACACCTTTATTGGAGTATAATTGCTTTACACTGGTGTGCCAAGTTTCTGCTGTATAACAAAGTGAATCAGTTATACATATACATATATCCCCACATCCCCTCCCTCTCGCGTCTCCCTCCCACCCTCCTTATCCCACCCCTCTAGGTGGTCACAAAGCACCGAGCTGATCTCCCTGTGCTATGCGGCTGCTTCCCACTAGCTATCTGTTTTACATTTGGTAGTGTATATATGTCCATGCCACTCTCTCACTTTGTCCCAGCTTACCCTTCCCCCTCCCCATGTCCTCAAGTCCATTCTCTATGTCTGCGTCTTTATTCCTGTCCTGCCCCTAGGTTCTTCAGAACCACTTTTTTTTTTTTTTTAGATACCATATATATGTGTTAGCATACGGTATTTGTCTTTCTCTTTCTGACTTACTTCACTCTGTATGACAGACTCTAGGTCCATCCACCTCTCTACAAATAACTCAATTTCGTTTCTTTTTATGGCTGAGTAATATTCCATTGTATATACGTGCCATATCTTCTTTCTCCATTCATCTGTCGATGGACACTTAGGTTGCTTCCATGTCCTGGCTATTGTAAGTAGAGCTGCAATGAACATTGTGGTCCATGACTCTTTTTGAGTTATGGTTTTCTCAGGGTATATGCCCAGTAGTGGGATTGCTGGGTTATATGGTAGTTCTATTTTTAGTTTTTTAAGGAACCTCCATACTGTTCTCCATAGTGGCTGTACCAATCCACATTCCCACCAGCAGTGCAAGAATGTTCCCTTTTCTCCACACCCTCTCCAGCATTTATTGTTTGTAGAATTTTTGATGATAGCCATTATGACCGGTGTGAGGTGATACCTCATTGTAGTTTTTTTTTTTTTTTTT
>NW_020837945.1:3103121-3105427 GCF_003676395.1 Aethalodelphis obliquidens | reverse complement strand
CGGGCCCAGCCGCTCCGCGGCACGCGGGATCCTCCCAGACCGCGGCACGAACCCGTGTCCCCTGCATCGGCAGGTGGATTCTCAACCACTGCGCCACCAGGGAAGCCCTCGTTGTAGTTTTGATTTGCATTTCTCTAATGATCAGTGATGTTGCGCCTCCTTTCATGTGTTTGTTGGCAACCTGTATATCTTCTTTGGAGAAATGTCTGTTTAGGTCTTCTGCCCATTTTTAGTTTGGGTTTCTTTTTTTTTGATATTGAGCTGCATGAGCTGCTTGTAAATTTTGGAGATTAATCCTTCGTCAGTTGCTTCATTTGCAAATATGTTCTCCCATTCTGAGGGTTGTCTTTTGGTCTTGTTTATGGTTTCCTTTGCTGTGCAAAAGCTTTGAAGTTTCATTAGGTCCCATTTGTTTGTTTTTATTTTTATTTCCATTTCTCTAGGAGGTGGGTCAAAAAGGATCTTGCTGTGATTTATGTCATAGAGCGTTCTCCCTATGTTTTCCTCGAAGAGTTTGATAGTGTCTGGCCTTACATTTAAGTCTTTAATCCATTTTGAGATTATTTTTGTGTATGATGTAAGGGAGTGTTCTAATTTCATTCTTTTACATGTAGCTGTACAGTTTTCCGAGCACAACTTATTGAAGAGGCTGTCTTTTCTCCATTGTATATTCTTGCCTCCTTTATCAAAAATAAGGTGACCATATGTGCATGGGTTTATCCCTGGGCTTTCTATCCTGTGCCATTGATCTATATTTCTGTTTTTGTGCCAGTACCATGTGTGTACTAGCATGTCTTACAGTTTTCTGCATACAGGTCTTTTGTCTCCTTAGGTAGGTTTATTCCTAGGTATTTTATTCTTTTTGTTGCAGTGGTAAATGGGAGTGTTGCCTTAATTTCTCTTTCAGATTTTTCATCATTAGTGTAGAGGAATGCCAGAGATTTCTGCGCATTAATTTTGGATCCTGCTACTCTACCAGATTCATTTATTAGCGCTAGTAGTTTTCTGGTGGCATCTTTAGGATTCTCTATGTATAGTATCATGTCATCTGCAAACAGTGACAGCTTTACTTCTCTTCTGATTAGGATTCCTTTTATTTCTTTTTCTTCTCTGATTGCTGTGGCTAAAACTTCCAAAACTATGTTGAATAATAGTGGTGAGAGTGGGCATCCTTGTGTTGTTCCTGATCTTAGTGGAAATGGTTTCAGTTATTTTTTATTTATTTATTTTTTTTGCGGTACACGGTCCTCTCACTGTTGTGGCCTCTCCCGTTGCAGAGCACAGGCTCCGGACGCGCAGGCTCAGCGGCCATGGCTCACGGGCCCAGCCGCTCCACGGCATGTGGGATCCTCCCAGACCAGGGCACGAACCCATGTCCCTGCATCGGCGGGCAGACTCTCAACCACTGCGCCACCAGGGAAGCCCATGGTTTCAGTTTTTCACCATTGAGAACGATGTTGGCTGTGGGTTTGTCATATATGGCTTTTATTATGTTGAGTAAGTTCCCTCTATGCCTACTTTCTGGAGGGTTTTTATAGTAAATGGGTGTTGAATTTTGTTGAAAGCTTTCTCTGCATCTATTGAGATCATATGGTTTTTCTCCTTCAATTTGTTAATATGGTGTATCACGTGGATTGATTTGCATATGTTGAAGAATCCTTGCATTCCTGGAATAAACCCCACTTGATCATGGTGTATGATCCTTTTAATGTGCTGTTGGATTCTGTTTGCTAGTATTTTGTTGAGGATTTTTGCATCTATGTTCATCAGTGATATTGGCCTGTAGTTTTCTTTCTTTGTGACATCGTTGTCTGGTTTTGGTATCAGGGTGATGGTGGCCTCGTAGAATGAGTTTGGGAGTGTTCCTCCCTCTGCTATATTTTGGAAGAGTTTGAGAAGGATAGGCGTTAGCTCTTCTCTAAATGTTTGATAGAATTCGCCTGTGAAGCCATCTGGTCCTGGGCTTTTGTTTGTTGGAAGATTTTTAATCACAGTTTCAATTTCAGTGCTTGTGATTGGTCTGTTCATATTTTCTATTTCTTCCTGATTCAGTCTTGGCAGGTTGTGCATTTCTAAGAATTTGTCCATTTCTTCCAGGTTGTCCATTTTATTGGCATAGAGTTGCTTGTAGTAATCTCTCATGATCCTTTGTATTTCTGCAGTGTCAGTTGTTACTTCTCCTTTTTCATTTCTAATTCTATTGATTTGAGTCTTCTCCCTTTTTTTCTTGATGAGTCTGGCTAATGGTTTATCAATTTTGTTTATCTTCTCAAAGAACCAGCTTTTAGTTTTATTGATCTTTGCTA
>NW_020837945.1:3059343-3102721 GCF_003676395.1 Aethalodelphis obliquidens | reverse complement strand
AATGATCAGTGATGTTGCGCCTCCTTTCATGTGTTTGTTGGCAACCTGTATATCTTCTTTGGAGAAATGTCTGTTTAGGTCTTCTGCCCATTTTTAGTTTGGGTTTCTTTTTTTTTGATATTGGCTGCATGAGCTGCTTGTAAATTTTGGAGATTAATCCTTCGTCAGTTGCTTCATTTGCAAATATTTTCTCCCATTCTGAGGGTTGTCTTTTGGTCTTGTTTATGGTTTCCTTTGCTGTGCAAAAGCTTTGAAGTTTCATTAGGTCCCATTTGTTTGTTTTTATTTTTATTTCCATTTCTCTAGGAGGTGGGTCAAAAAGGATCTTGCTGTGATTTATGTCATAGAGCGTTCTCCCTATGTTTTCCTCGAAGAGTTTGATAGTGTCTGGCCTTACATTTAAGTCTTTAATCCATTTTGAGATTATTTTTGTGTATGATGTAAGGGAGTGTTCTAATTTCATTCTTTTACATGTAGCTGTACAGTTTTCCGAGCACAACTTATTGAAGAGGCTGTCTTTTCTCCATTGTATATTCTTGCCTCCTTTATCAAAAATAAGGTGACCATATGTGCATGGGTTTATCCCTGGGCTTTCTATCCTGTGCCATTGATCTATATTTCTGTTTTTGTGCCAGTACCATGTGTGTACTAGCATGTCTTACAGTTTTCTGCATACAGGTCTTTTGTCTCCTTAGGTAGGTTTATTCCTAGGTATTTTATTCTTTTTGTTGCAGTGGTAAATGGGAGTGTTGCCTTAATTTCTCTTTCAGATTTTTCATCATTAGTGTAGAGGAATGCCAGAGATTTCTGCGCATTAATTTTGGATCCTGCTACTCTACCAGATTCATTTATTAGCGCTAGTAGTTTTCTGGTGGCATCTTTAGGATTCTCTATGTATAGTATCATGTCATCTGCAAACAGTGACAGCTTTACTTCTCTTCTGATTAGGATTCCTTTTATTTCTTTTTCTTCTCTGATTGCTGTGGCTAAAACTTCCAAAACTATGTTGAATAATAGTGGTGAGAGTGGGCATCCTTGTGTTGTTCCTGATCTTAGTGGAAATGGTTTCAGTTATTTTTTATTTATTTATTTTTTTTGCGGTACACGGTCCTCTCACTGTTGTGGCCTCTCCCGTTGCAGAGCACAGGCTCCGGACGCGCAGGCTCAGCGGCCATGGCTCACGGGCCCAGCCGCTCCACGGCATGTGGGATCCTCCCAGACCAGGGCACGAACCCATGTCCCTGCATCGGCGGGCAGACTCTCAACCACTGCGCCACCAGGGAAGCCCATGGTTTCAGTTTTTCACCATTGAGAACGATGTTGGCTGTGGGTTTGTCATATATGGCTTTTATTATGTTGAGTAAGTTCCCTCTATGCCTACTTTCTGGAGGGTTTTTATAGTAAATGGGTGTTGAATTTTGTTGAAAGCTTTCTCTGCATCTATTGAGATCATATGGTTTTTCTCCTTCAATTTGTTAATACGGTGTATCACGTGGATTGATTTGCATATATTGAAGAATCCTTGCATTCCTGGAATAAACCCCACTTGATCATGGTGTATGATCCTTTTAATGTGCTGTTGGATTCTGTTTGCTAGTATTTTGTTGAGGATTTTTGCATCTATGTTCATCAGTGATATTGGCCTGTAGTTTTCTTTCTTTGTGACATCGTTGTCTGGTTTTGGTATCAGGGTGATGGTGGCCTCGTAGAATGAGTTTGGGAGTGTTCCTCCCTCTGCTATATTTTGGAAGAGTTTGAGAAGGATAGGCGTTAGCTCTTCTCTAAATGTTTGATAGAATTCGCCTGTGAAGCCATCTGGTCCTGGGCTTTTGTTTGTTGGAAGATTTTTAATAGTGCTTGTGATTGGTCTGTTTATATTTTCTATTTCTTCCTGGTTCAGTCTCGGAAGGTTGTGCATTTCTAAGAATTTGTCCATTTCTTTCAGGTTGTCTATTTTATTGGCATAGAGTTGCTTGTAGTAATCTCTCATGATCCTTTGTATTTCTACAGTGTCAGTTGTTACTTCTCCTTTTTCATTTCTAATTCTATTGATTTGAGTCTTCTCCCTTTTTTTCTTGATGAGTCTGGCTAATGGTTTATCAATTTTGTTTATCTTCTCAAAGAACCAGCTTTTAGTTTTATTGATCTTTGCTATTGTTTCCTTCCTTCCTTTTTCATTTATTTCTGATCTGAACTTTATGATTTCTTTCCTTCTGCTAACTTTGGGGGTTTTTTGTTCTTCTTTCTCTAATTGCTTTAGCTGTAAGGTTAGGTTGTTTATTTCAGATGTTTCTTGTTTCTTGAGGTAGGATTGTATTGCTATAAACTTCCCTCATACAACTACTTTTCCTGCAACCCATAGGTTTTGGGTCGTCGTGTTTTCATTGTCATTTGTTTCTAGGTATTTTTTTAAATTTCCTCTTTGATTTCTTCAGTGATCTCTTGGTTATTAAGTAGTGTACTGTTTAGCCTCCATGTGTTTGTTTTTACAGATTTCTTCCTGTAATTGATATCTAGTCTCATAGCGTTGTGGTCAGAAAGGATACTTGACACAATTTCAATTTTCTTAAATTTACTGAGGCTTGATTTGTGGCCCAAGATATGATCTATCCTGGAGAATGTTCCATGAGCACTTGAGAAGAAAGTGTATTCTGTTGTTTTTGGATAGAATGTCCTATAAATATCAATTAAGTCCATCTTGTTTAATGTATCATTTAAAGCTTGTGTTTCCTTATTTATTTTCATTTTCGATGATCTGTCCATTGGTGAAAGTGGGGTGTTAAGTCCCCTACTATGATTGTGTTACTGTTGATTTCCCCTTTTATGGCTGTTAGCATTTGCCTTATGTATTGAGGTGCTCCTATGTTAGGTGCATAAATATTTACAATTGTTATATCTTCTTCTTGGATTGATCCCTTGATCATTATGTACTGTCCTTCTTTGTCTCTTGTAATAGTCTTTATTTAAAGTCTATTTTGTCTGATATAAGAATTGCTACTCCAGCTTTCTTTTCATTTCCATTTGCATGGAATATCTTTTTCCATCTCCTCCCTTTCAGGCTGTATGTGTCCCTAGGTCTACAGTGGGCCTCTTGTAGACAGCATATATATGGGTCTTGTTTTTGCATGCATTCAGCCAGTCTGTGTCTTTTCGTGGGAGCATTTAATCCATTTACATTTAAGGTAGTTATCGATATGTATGTTCCTATTACCACTTTCTTAATTGTTTTGGGTTTGTTATTGTAGGTCTTTTCCTTCTCTTGTGTTTCCTGCCTAGAGAAGTTCCTTTAGCATTTGTTGTAAAGTTGGTTTGGTGGTGCTGAATTCTCTTAGCTTTTGCTTGTCTGTAAAGGTTTTAATTTCTCTGTTGAATCTGAATGAGATTCTTGCTGGGTAGAGTAATCTTGGTTGTAGGTTTTTCCCTTTTATCACTTTAGTTAAGTATGTCCTGCCACTCCCTTCTGGCTTGCAGAGTTTCTGGTGAAAGATCAGCTCTTAACCTTATGGGGATTCCTCTGTATGTTATTTGTTGTTTTTCCCTTGTTGCTTTTAATATTTTTTCTTTGTATTTAATTTTTGATAGTTTGATTAATATGTGTCTTGGCGTGTTTCTCCTTGGATTTATCCTGTATGGGACTCTCTGTGCTTCCTGGACTTGATTAACTATTTCCTTTCACATATTAGGGAAGTTTTCAACTATAATCTCTTCAAGTATTTTCTCAGTCCCTTTCTTTTTCTCTTCTTCTTCTGGGACCCCTATAATTCGATGTTGGTGTGTTTAACATTGTCCCAGAGGTCTCTAAGACTGTCCTCAATTCTTTTCATTCTTTTCTCTTTATTCTGTTCTGCAGTAGTTATTTCCACTATTTTATCTTCCAGGTCACTTATCCGTTCTTCTGCCTCAGTTATTCTGCTATTGATTCCTTCTGGAGAATTTTTAATTTCATTTATTGTGTTGTTCATCATTGTTTGTTTGCTCTTTAGTTCTTCTAGGTCCTTGTTAAATATTTCTTGTATGTTCTCCATTCTATTTCCAAGATTTTGGATCATCTTTACTATCATTACTCTGAATTCTTTTTCAGGTAGACTGCCTATTTCCTCTTCATTTGTTAGGTCTGGTGGGTTTTTACCTTGTTCCTTCATCTGCTGGGTGTTTCTCTGTCTTCTCATTTTGCTTAACTTATTGTGTTTGGGGTCTCCTTTGGCAGGCTGCAGGTTTGTAGTTCCCATTGTGTTTGGTGTCTGCCCCCAGTGGGTAAGGTTGGTTCAGTGGCTTGTGTAGGCTTCCTGGTGGAGGGGACTAGTGTCTGTGGATGAGGCTGGATCTTGTCTTTCTAGTGGGCAGAGCTGCAGCTGGTAGTGTGTTTTGGGGTGTCTGTGACCTTATTATGATTTTAGGCAGCCTCTCTGCGAATGGGTGGGGTGGTGTTCCTGTCTTGCAAGTTGTTTGGCATAGGACAGACAGAACCCTAGGACAAATGGTAAAAGCGAAGCTATACAGACAAAATCACACAAAGAAGAATACACATACACACAAAAAGGGAAAAAGGAAAAAAATATATATATCATTGCTCCCAATGTCACCGCCTCAATTTGGGCTGATTCCTTTATTCAGGTATTCTGCAGACGCAGGTACATCAAGTTGATTGTGGAGCTTTAATCCGCTGCTTCTGAGGCTGCTGGGAGAGATTTCCCTTCTCTTCTTTGTTCTCACAGCTCCTGGGGCTTAGCTTTGGATGGGGCCCCGCCTCTGCGTGTAGGTCTCCGGAGGGCGTCTGTTCCTTGCTCAGACAGGACGGGGTTAAAGGAGCAGCTGATTCGGGGGGCTCTGGCTCACTCAGGTCGGGGGGAGGGAGGGATGTGGGGCGGGCCTGCGGCGGCAGAGGCCTGCGTGACGTTGCACCAGCGTGAGGCGCGCCGTGTGTTCTTCCGGGGAAGTTGTTCCTGGATCCCGGGACCCTGGCAGTGGCGGGCTGCACAGGCTCCCCGGAAGGGGGGTGTGGAGAGTGACCTGTGCTCGCACACAGGCTTCTTGGTGGCGGCAGCAGCCTTAGCGTCTCATGCCCATCTCTGGGGTCCGCGCTTTTAGCCGCGGCTCGCGCCCGTCTCTGCAGCTCCTTCAGGCAACGCTCTGAATCCCCTCTCCTCGCGCACCAGGAAACAAAGAGGCAAGAAAAAGTCTCTTGCCTCTTCAACAGGCGCAGACTTTTCCCGGGACTCCCTCCCGGCTAGCCGTGGCGCACTAACCCCCTGCAGGCTGTGCTCACGCCGCCAACCCCAGTCCTCTCCCTGCGCTCCGACTGAAGCCCGAGCCTCAGCTCCCAGCCCCGCCCGCCCCGGCGGGTGAGCAGACAAGCCTCTCGGGCTGGTGAGTGCCGGTCAGCACCGATCCTCTGTGCGGGAATCTCTCCGCTTTGCCCTCCGCACCCCTGTTGCTGTGCTCTCCTCCGCGGCTCCGAAGCTTCCCCCTCCGCCACCCAGTCTCCGCCCGCGAAGGGGCTTCCTAGTGTGTGGAAACCTTTCCTCCTCCACGGCTCCCTCCCACTGGTGCAGGTCCCGTCCCTATTCTTTTGTCTCTGTTTATTCTTTTTTCTTTTGCCCTACCCAGGTACGTGGGGGGTTTCTTGCCTTTTGGGAGGCCTGAGGTCTTCTGCCCGTGTTCAGCAGGTGTTCTGTAGGAGTTGTTCCACATGTAGATGTATTTCCGGTGTATCTGTGGGGAGGAAGGCGATCTCCGCATCTTACTCTTCCGCCATCTTGAAGGTCTCTCCCGTTATTATTTTATAGTCTTTTCACATGACACGACCAGCAAAATATCTCTTAAATTGGAAAGAGACATAAGGTCTAATTCAAATTTTATCTTAGCAGACAAAGAAGCCGTGATTGCTTGCCTGGTGGGTAACGGTGATCCATTCTGAATATGACATTATTGTTACATGTTCTGGAAACAAGGGGCAGGACAGAATGAACAATATGTTCACATTTATATATATAATTTATAATTAGAGAAGAATTGCAGATGAATTGCAGGTATACATGGATGGATGGATGGATGGGGAGATAGCCTACAATCTTTCCTTTGGTGAAAATGTATTTCTTGATAGTAAAAAACAATAAAATGTGGGTTTGGGTCTTGGTCTCTTTTTAGCTTGTTTGTTTTATATATTAAACACTTGTACTTCTCAGGTGCTGAAAAGGCAATAGAGATTCAGCTTTTAACTCCCCCAAAGATAGTGGAGTTGGAGAATCCCCACTGAGTTGGCGTTTGGCTGTCCTGACAGCTCTGGTGAATTCTCACTCGTGGACCTGGAGCACGAGAACTGGGGGCCAGACTGAAATACTCTTTGAGGGTAGACAAAGCCCTATACAAGCTTAACAGTTTATAAAAGCTATTTAGAAATGAATCATGGGGCTTCCCTGGTGGCGCAGTGGTTGAGAGTCCGCCTGCCGATGCAGGGGACGCCGGTTCGTGCCCCAGGTCCGGGAGGATCCCACGTGCCGTGGAGCGGCTGGGCCTGTGAGCCATGGCCGCTGAGCCTGCGCGTCCCGAGCCTGTGCTCCGCAGCGGGAGAGGCCACAACAGTGAGAGGCCCGCGTACAGCAAAAAAAAAATAAAAAAATTTTAAAAATGAATCATGGTCTGATAGACAAAGGAAAAAGAATTTGGATTGGTTTATTTTCTTCCAAGTGTGGGTCCAAATCAATATTCACTCCAAGTGTGCGATCAGAAACATCAGTCGTCTGAGAGCAAGGCGACAGAGAACACGCCCAGTGTTATAGGAGCGTGACAGTGGCAAAGAGGCCAGGAGATTACCTCTGCTTCCCAGGTGGACCACCATTAAAAGCCTGATTCCAGGCACTGCACGCAGCTCTGGGCTTGGAGCTAGGCGGGTCGAGTTTGTATCCAGGACCACGGGGACCCGGCCAGGCCAGGTTCTCTCTCTGTGACTCAGAGTCCTCCTCTGTGAAGCGGAGGATACCCCCAGCTTATGAGGTCCTTCCAAGGACCCAGGGTCATAGGGTGTAAGCTGCGTGGCTCAGGTTCTGGCCCAAACGCGAGTTCAACCTCACTAGGTGGTGGTGGTGGTGATGGTGATTGTAGAGGTGATGGTGGTGGTGACAGTGGAGGTGACAGTGGTGATGGTGATGGTGGAGGTGATGGTGGTGGTGACAGTGGTGGTGGTGGTGGTGCTGGTAGTCATGGTGGTGACACTAGAGGCGATGGTGGAGGTGGCGGTGGAATTGGCAGCCTTAGTGGTATAACCTAAAACCAGCAGATGCAAAATTCATCCTCAGCCCGTTCACACAGGAGGACACTTGGGCTCCAGTGTCCCGTGAGCAGGTGGACAGGCCCTGTGCTCACAGATGGAACACAGAGGAACTGAACAGGGTCCTGCCCGCAAGGACCTCACCTTCCAAAGACTGTCCTCCGTGTTTCCCAGAAGAAAACTGACACTCACCACAGTGAGGGCAAATCGATCATTTAACCTGTCAGAGTCTTTTGAATCCTATGTGGTGACCCTGTTGACTAATACACACTCGTATTGACACGGTCCTGGTCTTCACTGCATTTTGGGTGTGGTTGGGTGTGGTTGGTAACACAGGGAGGTCAGTTAGCACATCAGGGCCTGCTTTGTGGTGGCCTCCCCAAGTTAAGGTATCCCCATGTCCCGACATATGAACCACCCAGAGATGCCAACGTGCTGAGGTTAAGGCTGTGTGTCCTCAGCGTCTCTCGCTTGTGAAATGGCCTTGGAGGGGTCAAGGAGGAGCCGCTCTGTCTCTAGGGAAGACATCCATAAGTTTCAAGGGGCCCTCCCTGTAATCACAGCTGCCACTTAACTGAGCACTTACTATGTACCAGGCCCTCTGTATGTCATGATGAAACCTTCTCTGGGGTATGATAACCCTCACTCTGCAGATGAAGAATCAGAGTCTCAAAAAGGTGAAGAAACTTGCCCTGGGTCAAGCTGATAGGAAGAGGGACTGGAAGTGAACTCACTTCCCTGACCCCTCCCTTCCCACCCCTCTGCCCTGCACGTGCCTGGAGCAGTGTGTGACTCTGGCACCAGCCGAGGGCAATCCTGGGATGTGAGACAGCAGGAGACGCGTGGGCTCCAGCCAACCCAGCACCCACCCGGTCAGACGTAGCCCGCTAAGGGCAGTCACTCACTGACTGTCCTCGCTGCCAGACACCCCTGCTGCCCGGATGGCCAAAGAATTAGTGCAGTGATTGCATAACTTTAGCAACTGAACTGTTTTCTTTCTCAAAAAATTTTACCTACAGTCCTACTACATAAAGCTTGGATAAACAGTTAAGTACCATGTATTAGTGCCCATTTATTCTGTAAGTTCAGACCTACGGCACCCACCGGAGAATTACTGGGAACAGAGCGGGTCCCCGTGTGAGCACCGCGTTTGGAATTAGGGTTCGGAATGGCAGCCGCAGGCTTGCGTTGGCCTCAGCATCAGTTACCCTCAGCTCGTTTTACTGGCCCCCAGAACGCTGCCTGAGGAGGGCCCTGACCTGCACGATCCTGAGGCCGTGGAGAGGCTCGAACTGCAACTCGCCGGCCAGGAGGCATGTACAAGACACTCGGGTCTCAGGACAGCAGACAGGGGCAGCCTCGTGGGTACCGCCCCCAAAGATGACGTGTCCCTCCTCAGATGCATTGATATTTATGTTATTACAGCTGAGTACTTGCTTTATAATTAGTGTCTAAAGGAGCTTACGTAAGGAAAGCTGAGACCAGTGCCGGCAGGGCTCCACCACCTGACCCTGCCCCTGCTCCAGGGCAGTGCTGGTCAACCAGACCCCACCTTCCCATGTCTGGGGCGTGGCTCCCGCGCCCAGGCCGGTCTCACCCCACTTGTTGGTCTGGACCCCTTGGGGTTTCTGCCCAGGCTCACTGCAGCCCCCTAGGAGGACCGCACACGCATCCTCATCACTGAAAACCTCACTTGGGTGAGTCTGGAAGATGCATGATGTGAGGCACGTCAGGTTGGGCTCTGAAGCCGTAGAAATCCTTTAACGGGAAGTTCCGGCGCATGGGCCGCGAGTCTCAGGTGGGTGGGGCGGCGGGATTGGGGAGGAGGCTTCTCTGTGGCCCCTTCTGTCTGCACGGCCTCGGGTCCCCTGGGGGCCACGGCCAATCCCTC
Organism: Aethalodelphis obliquidens; assembly: GCF_003676395.1. Classification (NCBI taxonomy): domain Eukaryota; kingdom Metazoa; phylum Chordata; class Mammalia; order Artiodactyla; family Delphinidae; genus Aethalodelphis; species Aethalodelphis obliquidens. The sequence goes on along the minus strand of NW_020837945.1, from coordinate 3,093,563 downwards.
CAGCCCCGAGTCAGCTGTGTCCCTGCAGCTGGCACAGACCCGTGGGACCTGCTTTCTTGTCTGTCCCGGGAGGCACCCAGCTTGCCCTTCGCTTCCCATCCAAGGGTCCCTGCCTCTCTGTCGCCTTCGGCTCCGCACCAGCTCCCTCTACTCCTAGCCAAATGCTATTGAAATTCTGATTTTTGTCCTCTGGTTAACTTGTCATTTAATTTTCTCATCCGCTTGGCTTAAAGCCAAAGAGTATTCGTTCCAAATAAAAATGGTAAAGACCTTTTTTTCCCCTCCTAAGACTCTTATGCAAATGCAGCGCAGCCCGCTGTTAGGAAGAGAGATTCACAGCCAGTTCTGTTATCAGTTATTAACCTCAGCTTCTAGATCTAGGTAACTTTTCTCTTGGTTATAAAAGCCCTGCGTATTCATCGTAGAATATTGGAAAAATACAGAGCAGCGTAAAAAAGAAAAGAAAAGAACCCATTATTCCTCCAGACAGTGCGAACATTTCGGGACCTCTCCTGCTGCCGTTTTCTTTTCAGAGAGACAGAGGGAGGGAGAATCGCTTTCTTTTACATATTTTTTTATTTTGATCATTGTCACTCAGCATTACATTGGCAGTGTTCAAAAACATGATTTTAATGCTATATAATGTTCCATCGTTGAGACTTACTAAGATGTAATCATTTCATTGCTTTGAGATATTCACCTTAATTCCATTTCTCTGCAATAACTAACACACAAGGAACAGCCCCACTAGCTCTTTGCTTGCAAAGGGGCCATGCAGGGCAGTGGTTTGGTCCTAAGCCTGGGAGGCGACTAGAACACTGCCTGGCACTTAATAAATGCTCTCTTTATTAAGTTTGCTGTTATTTTCTTTTTTTTTAATTTATTTATTTATTTTTGGCTGTGTTGGGTCTTCGTTTCTGTGCGAGGGCTTTCTCTAGTTGTGGCAAGCTGGGGCCGCTCTTCATCGCGGTGTGCGGGCCTCTCACTGTCGCGGCCTCTCTTTTTGCGGAGCACAGGCTCCAGACGCGCAGGCTCAGTAGTTGTAGCTCACTGGGCCAGTTGCTCCGCAGCAATGTGAGATCTTCCCAGACCAGGGCTCGAACCCGTGTCCCCTGCATTGGCAGGCAGATTCTCAACCACTGCGCCACCAGGGAAGCCCTGCTGTTATTTTCTTAAGAGCGCTTCCTGGAAATGGGATTCCAGGTCAAAGGGCACACATATGGCCACACTGTTTCCCAGCAGGGCTGTCTGAACACACATTCCTGGAAGGGCATCCCTCTCCCCACTCCCAGCCAGAGTTGGTGCCTTCACTTTATTCAGATAAGCTCTTGGGGACAATGGGAGATTAGCGTGCAGTTGTGAGCAATACTGCAAAATGATCTGTGTACCCTTCACCCCGTTTCCCCCAGTGTAACATCTTGCAAAATCACGGTACAGGGTCACTGCCAGGATGTAACCGTGAGACAGTCCCCCGCCTTATGCAGACTTTCCCTGTTTTGTTGTGCTCATCTGAGTGTGTGTGTTGAGTTCTGTACGATTCAATCACATATGAAGGGTCTCTTATCCACCACCACAGTCACAGTAGAGGACAGTCCCAGCCCTTTTGTGACCACGCCTACCTCCATCCTCCACCCGGAGCCCCACCCTCCTACCCCCCACCTCCATCCCTAACACTGTTCTCCATCTCTATAATCTTGTCGTTTCAGGAATGTCATGTAAGTGGAATCACACAGCATGTAACACTGTTCTCCATCTCTATAATTTTATCATTTCAGGAATGTCATATAAGTGGAATCATACAGCATGTAACCTCTTGGGGTTGGCTTTTATTCATGCAGCATAAATCCCTTGGAACCCATCTCAGTTGTGTAGATCAGTAATTCATGAACAGTGTGGACGGACCAGAGTTTGTTTAACATTCACCTGTTAAAGGGCATCTGGGTTGCTTCCAGATTTGGGCTCTCCATCACTTTTTCGTTCTTGCCAATGTGGTGGTTTGCCTTCCATTTCTTGGAGGCCAATGTGGCTATTTTTAGAAGTCAGTACCCTAGTTTGGTTGGGTGGAGATTTCTGATGCCATGTAACGCGTAGAATTCATCGTCATCAAGTAAATACAAGTATGATGAAGTGTCAGTGCTGGGGTTTAAGATGCTGGGGGGCTGAGAGCAATAGTCGACGTGGATGGAGCGAGGAGGGACCAGAGTGAACGTCGCTGGGAGAGGCGTCGAGTTCTCATTAACAGAGGAGGGAACCGGAGCCGGGTGCCGCGTGGAGGAACAGAGCTCGCCACGTGCCCTCAGGAAGGACAACTTGCTGGGAAAGGAGAAGTGTCTTTCTTCCCTGCCTGCTTCAGGACCTCGGCATCCTGGTGTCTACGCACCCCAGCTCTCATCTTCAGCTGTAGCCATTTACAATCACTTCGGGGGAAAACTGCAGAAGAATTACAATGAGGAAAATTTTACTCGAGATTCATTACTCCAAGTTCAAAGACACTCCGTGAAAATTGTTGCTAACGCAGTCGAATAAAAAATTTCACATGCGGTGCGAGCGTAACAGCAAGACGAACGTAATTGCATGTTTTGCAGCAGCCAACCCCGAAAGCACAAGTTACCTGACATGGATGTAGCTTTGAAGGATTTTGAAAGGGAACTAATACCATCCTGGTTTACGAGCTTCGTGAGCTGTCTCCCTGGTGAAAAAGATTGTAGCCGGCCCGGCAGAGAAAATTCCCGGGGACACACTGCAGTCTCAGGAGGCCTCTGACCGTCCCCCTCCCTGCCTGGTCCCTGGTCCCCTTCCAACATCCACAAACTGAACTTTTCTTTTGTGATAGTGGTGGGTTTTGTCTTTCTCAACCCAAACCTGAATTGCCGTTTGGTTACCTTATTCGTCCAGGACTGGAAGCATTTCGCAATATAGAGCCACAGATGTCTGAGTGAGGAACCCACAGCTTCCAGTGGTCACTGACTCCATGCCAGTCCAAACCAAAAATTGACAAACCCAGCAAGAAATGTTCTCAGCAGCTGCAAGGAAGTGCCTCGGATAGAAGTAGGAAACCAAACTCAGGTTCCCCTCTCGGAGCACAGGCACAAAGCGTGCTCATCCCAGCCCCCAGGGTGCTTAGAAGTGTGGGGTCCGGGGACGGGGGCACGGTGCTGTCTCTGCTTTCTGGTTATCTCTGCTCTGTTATCACTGCCCCTCCTGGGCGGGCTCCCCCTTACTCAGCAGAGGAAATTGTGTGCTCAGCGGCCACTGCCGACCACGTTTGCGCTGAATGACCAGCGTAAGTGGGGCAGGGACAGTGACAAGTTGCTTTCACCTGTGGAGCCCAAATGAAAGGATGCTCTACTCGAAATCTTTCTCGTGCCTGAGCACCGCCCCCAGGGTGGCCCTCCCCCACCTCCACCCTCTTCCAGCAGCCAGGCTTATCCTGTGCCTGGACCACGGAGGCCCGGCACCAGCGGCCAGCCCCCCACGACTCCTGCCCCATCCACCACCTTAAAGCGGGGAGGCAGGAAGGCAGAGGACAGCAGGTGATGGACATCAACACCAGCGTGTTTTGAAATTTCTTTTAAGAAGCTTCACCTGCGTGAATTCGTACGTGGTTTTTAAGTCGTGTGCGTCAGGGGTCATAATCCTCAAATGCATGCTGCAAAACTCAGAGCTAATATCTGGCAAAGATGGAATACAGCATCTTTGCGCCACCTGGGCACCCACCCGGGCCAGCAGCCCCAGGCGCTGGGCCCACGGATAGAGCGGGACTCGGCCTCCAGGTCTGAAAACCCACCAGCATGGCAGCCACGACCATCGTGGGGCAGACATGGAAGCAGGTGCTGGTCAGCCGCGTGCCACAGTTGTGGACACATGGACGGGGGCTGGGAGTGGAGCCAGGAGCAAGGGGGACGGAGCCTGAGCTGGTGAAACTGTGTGTGTCATGGTCCGGGCAGCCTCCCCGTGGTGGAGTCCGCTGCTGAACTGACGGACTGGTCACCAGACGTATCTTGCTGAACCAGCCCCTCCAAACTGGAGAATGGGACACATCGGGCTTAATTCTGCACCTTTTAGGTTCACGAAAACACGGCAGGGGAGCCAGAGCACAGCCTGAAGGGAGAGGCAGACTGGAAGGAACCTGGAAGCTTCCAGGGCCGAAGGTGGGGCAGCCGGATGCAGGGCCCTCACAGGAGGTGGACGACCCTCCCGGGAAAGGTCCAGCAGGGGCGGGGCTGCCCCCATCCGTGGATGAACATCTCAGGGCTTCTGCGGGTCTCGCTGAAGCCTGGGGCCCCAGTCCCGCCCCCGTCGTTGCTGGATTGCCTGTGTCCTGTCTCCCGTCCAGGGTACAGCCCATCGGGATTGGTTTCCAATCCAGAACATCTCGGCCGCTCCCCGCACGCTGTCCTCATGCTGAAACACGAAGCTGCGTTTCCCAGTGGAAGGTCCTGGAATCTCTCCTGAGGAACGTGGAAACCCCTTCATGCTGGGTTGGTTTACAGAAGACCAGAGAGTGCCCTCCAGGAGCCCCGGCTGGGCGATGATCAAATCTCCATCCTCCTGACCTCATAACGGGAAACTCGCTGATCGATTATCTGAGCTGCCTGGCGGCCCGGAGACCATCCATCCTCCTGCTTTTCGACATGCAAACAGCAGCGTGTGGCTGGAACACGGGAACTCAGGGGCTGCTTCCTGCATTCTCCCCTCCATGAGCCTCTGAATGGGGGGTCCAGGGGGGAGAGGAAAACACAATAGAATCCCGTCCCGGGAAGAGGCCTCTGGACTCAGAATGGACAAGTCACCCCCAGGCCTTTAGAAAGTGCTGTCCTGTCTCTTTAACCCCTGGACGCGAGTTGGCCGTGCTCTGACCATCTGCTCCACGGTTACCAGCCCTGGGTTCTAAGAATGTTGATGGAGGTGCTTTGGTACCAAGAAACAGAACCGTGCGTATATGGCAACTCAAGACACTGGGCTCTCCTGCCCTCGCCCCTCCCCTCTGCCCACTGTGATCCGGCCTCCCTCCCCGCCTTCTCCGGGGGCCGCACCTCCTTAGTGATCTCGTGGGTGGCCTGGTGTGGTCAGCCCAGGTCAGACTCCCCGTGACCCTGTGACTCACCCCAATTGCCACCAGCTCCGGATCGCTTAGGGAAGTTCTCACGAGGAAAGGAGATTGTGTGCTGGCCCGACAGTTGTAGGTCAGGCTGCGGGCAGGGGCAGGGTCCCCAGGTGCCAGGGCTGCCCAGCCAGGGCTCTAGGGAGGCGCCCTGTGCTTTGAGGGCTGTGGCTGGGCCACGGCAGTCCCCTGGGTCTCGCTCCCAAGTCCCCACCTGTAAGGACAGGCCTGCAGGATGTCTTCAGAAAGGTCCCCACCCAGCAACCCCCCTGGGAGAGCACAGCCCTGACCAGAGCCCTGGGCCCGTTTCCCGGGCTGCCCAACTGGGCTGGGCCAAGGCCAGTCCCAACCATGCACTGACCAGAAAGCCCGGTCAACCCGTGTGTGCCCCGGGACGCTCACCTCTCTTCCTTGTCTGCACTGACTGTCGGTCGCTCCCCACAAAGCCCCAGCACCGTCCTGCTGAGAGCTCGCGGCCTGGAGCTCCCACCCCGGGATCCATCCCCACCTACCGAGAAACAGTGGAAACGGAGGAGCTGGGTTACATGTCCTTTCTTCTCGCTCTGGAAATCCTGCAGTCGTACATTTGAGGTCCTACGGAAATAAAACTGGGTGCCAGACAAAGGAGGGCCACAAGTCACTTTGGGTGCGTTTGGCAACTTGAAGAGCCCTGGAGACTTCCATCCACAGTCAGGATTTCAGAGCCACTGGGGACCTGGAGTTTCACAGGCAGCAGAGCTGGTACGGAGCTGAATTTTGTGTCAGAGCGGCAGCATCCTGAGGGCTCAGCGTCCTGAGGGTTCCCTCACGTGTTGCCCATCTCAGCCCTGAGAGGCAGGTGCAGCTGGCGTGATGGACCTCATTCACAGAAAGGCAAACTGAGGCTCCAGGGTGGTGGCGGTCTTGCCCACGATGTTGGAGGGGTGGGCAGGGCACTGGGAGGGAACCGATGGATAGAAGAATAACCGACGGGAGCGCAGGCCCCCCTGCTCTTGCCAGGACACCATCGCTGGGTGGGCGGGGGGTGAATACAGATACTACACGCCGTGCAGAGCCTGCGAGTCAGAGCTGTTTGGGTCACGTGTGTGCTGGACAGAGGGCGGCCTGGGCTGTGATCCTGACCCCCTGGCCCCTCGCTGGCTGGGCCCCGGGGAGCTTCGTCCAGCTCTGTGCTGCTTCCTCTGGGGACCCCTCAGAACACAGCTTGGCGGGCGGCTGGTTTCCACGAGTATTTGTTACCCGGCTCTGCAGGCAGCAGGAAGGTTCCAGATGCCGAAGTTCCCTCTGACGTTCACAGGTCCCAGCTGACTATGAGGGAGGCCCAGTACCCAGCAGAAGAGAGGCCTCTGGGCTCCCCTTGTTTTCTCTCGTCCTGTTTTAACATCGCGGCGCTGCCAACCAAGCCACAGAAAGGGTGTGGGGTGACCTGCCGTGCTTCACTGATGAGCCGCAGCCCGGGGCAACGTAAGACCCTTATTTCTCTGTTCATCACGCTGCCTCCACCCTTATTTCTCTGTTCATCACGCTGCCTCCACTTTTCACGTTTAAATTTCATTTCCCCGTGCTGTTTCCCCCCGCTGTTTATTTCTGGATAGAGGCTAAGGAATTTGCAGAACGATTCAGCATGGGAACAGAAAGCCTTGTACCCTCCTGACCAGGCTGCCTGGTGACGGGGGCGGGGGAGGGCTTCTTCCCAGGCCGACCAAGCCTTTGTGCTGCAGGGGCTGGTTTCCCACACCAGGAACAACCCATCTAGGCCGGGAGCTCCTCCTGACACCCGGCCAAGAACTAGGCTGTCCAAGCACTTCCGACGTCAGGGTTCACGTGATGTTCACCCCAGCCTCTCACCTGCGTTGGCCCCGCTCAAGGCTCGTTAACTAACTACCTAAATAAGGCAAAAGCCTGACTCGCACAGATGTGAAAGGGCCACACGTCAAACTAACTTGTTAGCTGAACAAGGGAAACAGCAAAGTGTTACAACCAGTTCGGAAGTGCAGTCAAAGAACGCTGCATTTCTCTACGGTAGAGGAATGTTGAAATGAATTTACAGATGGACACAGCATGGTTCCCCACTGTAATGGAAGACACCCGATGCAATCTCTTCTGCTTACTTCTGATTTCCTTCCATCCCCCCGGCCCCCCTGCCACCCGTCAAAAATAATCTCCAAGACTCTTCCGGACCCAGAAGAAGGCTGGCCTCTCTCACGAGGTTGGGCGGGGTAGGTTACAAAGGGGCAGCGAGAGTGTCAAGGAGCCCTGTGGGCCCTTCTGGGTTTGTTGTGCTGCTTCATAACTGGACTTTTTAAAGCTTTTATTATTTGCTATCCCGAGCCCAGGAAGCTATCACGAAAGACTCGCTCCTCCAGATTGCATCTGCAGTGCTTATGAAGTTGGGCAGACTCCCCTCTTGTCGAGGCCCCCAGGATATTCCAAGCTCCTGGTCTTTCTTCCCTCCTCCCTCCCTGGGGAGGGCCTTGTCGGCGCTAACTTGCTGGGGTCACGCTCAGCTCACGACCAGCATCCGGCCTGCCAGCCCCCCCGCCCTGTGCCGGGATCTCCGCGCAAATCGAATGTTCACGGACGGAGCCGTCTTGTCCTCTGCCTCGGCCCACCCTCGCCTTTGACTGGGGTCTGGGGTAAACCCACGCAGTCAGCCCGCACCAGGTGGACACGACCTTCACAAAGGCTTGAGTGGGAAAGTCAGAAATGGCCCCGTGTCAGTGGGCGAACGGCCAGGACCCCGCACCTCACCCGTCTTGGGCACAGCTGCAAAGGCCGAGGCGTGAGCTAAGGCCTGTGCTGGGGGCGCTGGGACGCGCTGTCGTGAAAACGCAGGGGGCCGAAGGCGCAAAACTCCTCTGGCGGTGGGGTCGGGGGGCCGTGCGGAGAAGCTGGCCCCGAGTCCCGAGGGCTGAGAGGAGGGAGAGCGGAGGACGGTCTCTGGGAAGGGGGGACCCAGAGCAGAGGGCGAGGGAGGGGCACCCGTGGGCGGGAGCTTGGCGAGGGCACAGCCTCGAGGGACGCACCCCAGAACCTCAGGTGCCCAGCGAGGAGGTGGACCTTCTCCGGTGGGCGTGCAGGGCAGCAGAGGCGTCTGCACGGAAAAGTGGTACAACCAGGTTTGAGTTCTAGAAACCAAGGGTGGGTGCTGGGCTGAGACCCAGCAGGGCCAGTGCAGGGGCTGCTGCAGGGGTCCAGGCGGGACCAGCTCTGAGCCAGGCTGGTGGCCGCCGGGTGGACAGTGCCGAGCAAAGGCCCTGTCAGCAAGGGTGCGAATACCACCTCGGGGGGCAAGCGGGCAGCCCGGACAGTGGTGCTGCCTGAGTCTCAGCGTACGCAGGCCAGTAGCACAGAGGAGGCCGTGGTAGTCAGGGACCAGCTACGTTTGCGGGGAAAAACATCTGCTTAACTCTGTTTTACTGTTTCCAGTAAAAAAAGATGCAAACTGATCTGGCTAAAACAATAGCGCTCTGCGCACTGAAAAATACCTGCTCTCCTCAGCTTGGCTCGCCCCACGCCCGCGGACTCCTGGTGAGCAGGAGGGGCCTTAAGCAATTAGCCAGGGAGAATGTTGACAGAAAACCTCTGTTACAGGAGCCTTGGCGTGGACTGTCCTATGCGCACTGTCCAGCCTTGGAGAGCAGCCCCCCTCTCTGTATGTGAAGTCCCCTCTCCCAGGGAGGGGTTCCAGAGCCCAGATTCACAATCAGGGCCCCTCGGACAAAAGATGCCGATGTGACTGGTGTGTTTCTCTCCTGTCCAGCAGGGACTGGACACCCAGGCCATGTGTAAAATTGCCTCTGGTGAAATTTGTTCACTATGCAGACCGACGGTTCCAATCAGACCCTTTCTCAGGGTGATTCCCTCTTGGATTTGGTCCTGCACCTCAGCCCCCAAATCCTAAAAGGCAATCTTTTGTTTTTAAGCTAATGATCTTAAATTTCTTTTGCATAATGGCCCCGGAGGTCTTTGGAGACCCCCTGCGATGTGATATCATTAAGCTGAGGTTGTTGATGGTGCGGGGCACGAGGCAGCATGTCACCGCAGGTGTCCTTACGTGGGTGATAGCGTTGTTTTTCACAACTCTTTTCAGCGAACAGAAGAGTGAAGTTTTTCTCAACCTGTATAAATCGACTCAGTGAAGAGACGTGCATGGAACATTCCAGTGCCCACAGTTATTTTGTTTTTTCTTTGTAAAATTAACCTGCAGGTCAGGACCACAGAGAAAGCTCTGGAATCTGACGTCACCACGGAAACCAGCTGCCCTGCTCCCGCCTGAACCCTCACGGCCTTCTGCTTCTGTTTTGCAGGTGGTCTTCAGCAAGTATTGCAACTCCAGTGACATTATGGACCTGTTCTGCATCGCCACCGGCCTGCCTCGGTGAGTGACCCGGAATTGCCCCCGCCAGAGGGACGCCTTTAAATTCACCTGGAGGGACAGGTACCTGGGAGAGCGAGTGGCCGAGTCTAGGGGACAAGAGGTGTGGTAGGGCCCGTGGGCTCACCTTGCACCTTGCACTCGGGACCTTTCGAATCAGTGGATGAGTCCCTGGAGGTTTCTTCAGCCACCGCTGTGCTACGCAGAAGGAACCTTTGGGCGGAATTAGGCAGAAACTACTGTCTTAAGAGTTTCTTTTTCTCTTTCATTTATTCCTTTGCATTGGGAGAAAGGGTAAAGGACGGTGGTAGTGTTTAGACTTTGGTCCCCCAGCCCCAAATGACCCAGCAAGGGGGAGAGAGGGGCTCATCACAGATCAAGGTTTAGGAAAAGACTGATGTCAGAAATAAGTTGAAAAGACCAGAAATCTACCTTATAGAACCATAAGGACTCCAGAAGAGTTATTTTCCCCAAATCAACAGTTTGTTCCAGCCAGTGGGTTTTCTGTCCTAACTTCCCAACTATAGAAAGTGATGAGGGGCAGCTTGGCCTGCAGTTAACTGAAGTTGTGACCCAGGTCAAGGAGGGTGAGAGAGGAGGACAGCAGGAGCCGTTCAGAGTCAGGTGAGAAAAAGGAGAGTCAAGGATGAGACTACACACCTGAAGTTACAGCAAGTAGCGGTTTGTAGCAGCAAGAAATAGCCCACAGTTTGGGGCATCTTTTATTAAGCAATGTGCTCAGAAATAAATAAATGTTGTTCTTTAGAACAACCTGGGTTTTAGGTGTCACCCCCATTGCACAGATTTTGATACACGGCTGAAGACCAGAGAGTTAAGTCATGTGGTTAAGGCAACACCTCGCGTGAAAGACCCCACAGATGAGAAGTTGGAGGAAGATTCCATTTATCCACTTAAAACTGTTTGGTAGGAGAGCTTTCTGCCCATTTAGATGGACTCCCACAGGAAATGAAGTAGAAAGGCAAACCCTGAATTCATCACTGGTTGATACAAATGTTCATTTCTACTTTGACACCATTTAATCTCCCAACTCAACAAATTACACTTTCTCCAATTCCCATTTTAAATTGCTTACACATCTACTGAGTATTTAGAAGTACGCACACAGCCCGTGACTTTGTTTACAAGCTGAGGGCCAGCGTCCTGAGGCCGACTCCTCATGGCCCCTTGGGCAGGACGGGCCTGCTACCCGGGCTCCTACCTCATGGGAGGCCCAGATTCAAGTGTGCACCCGGGGGACAACAGCGGGGTGAAGACACTGGCTTCTCCTGTCTTCCAGGAACACGACCATCTCCCTCCTGACCACAGATGACGCCATGGTCTCCATCGACCCCACCATGCCTGCCAATTCGGAACGGTAAGCGGCTGGTGGGCTACGTCAGCTCCTTCTCGTGGTGTGTCTGACAGCTCTCTGCATGCACGACAGGGTCTCCATGGTTGTTGTATAAATTTACTGCTGCAGGAAAATCTGAATTTAAACCAAAGATGGGAGGGTCTGGGAAGGAGGCCGCTGGTTCCTTTGCAGAACTTGTCACTTTCCAAGAAAGTAGCAGGTCTAAGCGTGACCTTTCCGAGGCCACAAGAGCCCTCTGAGGGGGCATTTACAGATGGGGAAACTGAGGCACTGAGTGGCAGTAGCAGAGCTGCCCCCAGTCCATCCGGGCAGGAGATTCCCTGACCAGATTCCCTGGGCAGCGCTGGGCGTCGGCCCCCTGGGTCAAGTCCCGGTGTTGTCAAGCACTGTCCACCGGCTACTCTGCCCAAGACGGGGGAGGTTGGGGGGTGGGAAACCTGGGGGCCAGAGGAGTGAAACCAGGAGAGACCTAGAGAGGAAAAGGCTTGGGCAGTAAACACACCTGTGAACATCTGTAAAACAGCCCGGCTGCATGTGGCCGGAGGGAGGGACTCCAAGCAGAGCCTCTCCCGTCCACGCCCGCCCCTCTGCCCAGCGGCTGGCGAGGTCCCCGGTAGTCCACACTTTGTATTTGCAGTAGGGCCAGGCAGAATCCAGCCCACATGCCCTGCTAGGCCAGAAGCAGGAGCGTGATTGGGAGCGGGGTGCCTCTCGGGACCCCTGTTACGCCTGCCCTCACTGCATCCCCCTGCGAGGGACACGTGTCAATCCGGCCATCAGGGTGTGCCCCCCCGACTGAACCAGGCCAGCTGCTCCAGCCGCAGGAGAGAGCATGCCCAGGCAGACCCTCAAAGTTCCCGGCCACTGGAGGGCCCTGGCCCCCTGATGGCAGCGTGGGAATATTTGGGCTCCCATGATGGGGTCCCTGGGACCTCCGCTGTAGGGGCCCAAAAGGTTCCCCCGACCAAAGGTGTGTGCACACCTGAGCGCCCTTCTTCCTCTGTCCCCCGAAGCCACCTGTCAGCCATCCACGCCGGCCTGGGTGCAGGATGTCTGGCCCCAGGCAAGGGCTCAAGACCTCGCAAAGGCTGCCAGGCTTTGGTGCAGAAAGCCCGGCAAGTAACAAACCCTTGGCGCGTACAAAGTCCTAGAACATTTGAACAGGCTCCAATGTCCTCCGAGCTCCGTGGTGAGCGGCCAGCACTGTCCTTCCCCGAGCATCTGGGCCCTCCGCCCGGTCTCCCCTCCCCCTCCACTGCATCCATCAATCTCCTGAATTTTTAATTTCGTCATCAGCAGCTTCTGCCCCCACGCATTCTGGCTCTGATTACGCTCTGATTATCAGCTCCGGGCTCCCCGGAAGGAGCGATGCTAATTGAATCCCCAGAGGCTCCGGGAAGACTGTCGTAAATTGTGGCATAAGGTCCAGCCTGACCCAGATCTGTATTCATGAGGAAAGTCACGAGTGACCTGTCACCCCTGACGTCCACAAGATACAACGATGTCATCAGGGGGAAGTGCCCTGTCCGCGCAAGCCGGTGTCTGATGGGGCAAAACTGCCTTTTTCCCGAATTAATTGAAAGCAGTTTGTAGTTTGTCGACTGTTCTGTCACCTCATCATATGTCCTTAGGCTCTTTATTCTGTGCCAGCCCTTCTCGACGGGGGGCAGTTTTGTTCCCCAGGAGACCCTTGGCGAAGTCTGGAGCATTTTGGCTGCCACGCCAGGGCATGGGGTCTGTGGCATCCAGCGGGCGGAGACCAGGGCTGCAGCTCTACATCCCGCAGTGCCCAGGACTGGTTCCACCCCAGACTCACCTGCCCAAATGTCAGTGTTGGCGAGGCTGAGAACCGGTGTATGCGGTCCCCACTGCTTTCTCGTCGCAGAGCTGCCCGGTGTCCCCCAGGCCACCAGCCTCACGCACACCCCGGGGGACTGGCTGAAGCAGAGCCCCCTCCCTCCCTCTCCTCACCCCCTCGGGGCCCCAGAACTGGCATTTCTGCAGGTTCCCAGGTGGTGATGCTGTTGGCTGGGACCTCCTTAATCACTGTTCCCAGCACTGGGCATCCCCTCCCCTGTCTCTGTCTGCTCCCTGCACGTGAGATCATGGACTTCTCCTTTTTACCAGCTGCCTCCATCATCTTCCCCCCGTCTGTGTCTGCTTCCCACTCTCTGCCCCTGAAAGGCGGCGTTCCCCAAGATTCCCTTCCCATCTGCTCACCTCCCCCTCCCGGGTCATGCGTGAGCCCCAGTGAGGCCTCCAATCTGTTCTGTTTGCTTCTAATTCTCCAGTCCCACGGTTCCAGCTGCCGTCGGGGGTCCCGCACCCTCTAAACATGCGTGGTATAACCTAGTCCAACCAAACCAGTGACCGTCAGCCCTGCCTGCAGGTTCAAACCACCAGGGATCATCAAAAAGGCTCTGGTGACCAGAGCCCCACTAGAACCCAGGAAATGTGGATTTTTGAGGGATTTTTTTTTAAAGCTCACCGGGTGATTCCAATGTGCAGCGAGGGTGAGAACCACTGGTGTAAAGTGGGCAAAAGCTAAGAAACTACTCTTGACCCCCAGGTGGGTGCTCAGCCTGCCAGGGACCAGAAGGTCACCTCTACCAGACGCAGGGTTTCCCCTTCTCGGAAAGTGCTGGATACATTTTGTTTCCTCCCAGAAGACGGTCAAGTCGGGTCGTGTCCCTCCAGCTTCCTCCACCACTGAAGACCCTGCAGCCCTTCGGTCCAGCCTTGTCAACACCTGTACCCTGCCCCCAGACTCGGATTCAGGAACCGCCTCCCGGGAGAGGCTCTCCTGCAGGCGCCAGCTCGTCCACCTTGCCTGCTTGCTGCCCAGTTCACACTCGCAGGGGCCGCTTTTCACAGCCTCTTCTCCAAATTACAAGGGCTCTTGACTGTGATCACCTGGTTACCGATCAGAAGTCGGGGTCCCAGTTTTCCCATCTCTTATACTAAACTTTTCGGCTCATTTCAAACCAGATCTCATGACCTTCTGAGTCTTCCTTCAAAATGCTTCTTCCCTTAATGATCAGAGAATGTTCAGACCCGCATTTTAAATAACCTGGTACCTATTTACCTAAGTCAGAGAGGCTCTAATCTAGCAATGGGCTGAGTAGCTTCCTCTCTCTTTTGGAGCTGATAAGAAAGGTGATGGATTGCTAATCCCCATTCCTAAAGACTAACGAACACAAGTAGACACATCCCAGCTTTGTTCATATCACGCTCGGCGGGACCGAGCGTCTGGTCCCAGTGCGCTCCTTTCTGGACAAGGGGACATTGTGGATCCCATGGTGCCCCGCTGACCAGCATGTTGCTTCTTGACCACCCTTCCGTTTCTGCCTCTGCTGCTTCAAGATCCTTGTTGAAGGAGAGAAACAGGCCCTTAAGTAGTAGGAGGAAAAATGGGGCATGTGGAGAGAGGGGAGGGCAGGACGGCTCCTGTGTTTCCGGTTTTAGCCAAGTTGTGATACACGAAGCTGTCCGCCAGATGAAATGGCTGGGCACTTACAAGGATGGTGTGTGTGCCCATCCCTCAGCTGGGGAGAAACGCTTCCTGGATGCCGGCGCAGCTCCCAGTAAACGTGTTTGAAAAGACGCATTTTGGAAAAAGACAAATACAAGTTCAAGGCGAATGGAAAGTGGTTTATCTCAGTTCCGTTGCTGAGGAAAAAATGATGAAGCTGCGAGTCAATTTAGGCCGAGGCAGGAGTTCATTCAGTCGTGGAAGCGGCATAACTGCTACTGAGGACATTCCTGCTGTCGAGTCAAGAGGATTAAGGAACCAGGGGCCAAGGGTAATCTTGGGGATCCAGCTGTGGTCAGCGCCTCTGACACGGGGAGCGGGGGGCGTTTCGGGACACGCGGCTCTGTCTCTCCCCATCCACGCCTCCGGCACCTCCTCTGTGCCGTCACTGTCACCTCCCGGCCAGCGTGGGCTCGTGGGGAGCAGGGGAAGACAGTCCTTGTGGCCGCACGGGAGGGAGAGAGGAGAAGAAGAGGGGAAGGGACGGCCCCTTCCTGCGCCCCTCGGGCCCGGGATCCCGTCTCTCCACCCACTGCCCCAGCATCAGTGCTGCTCATGGGGCTGAGGGAGGAGGAGAGAGGAGAGGTGACGCCCACCTCGTCTTGGCTGTCCGCGCCCCTCAGCCCATCGCCGCAGCCCTGGCCCCCCCCCGGAAACGCCGACACGTGCTCTGGATACGCCCCTGGTTCAAAGTGAGCCCCACACACGCGGTGGGCTTCAGGGAGGGTCCCCCCTTCGCTGAGCGGTGGCTCCTGGAAACCTGCAAGCGGGCGAGGCTGACGGCTGCTGGGAGGGCCGGGGAGGGCGGACCCGCCCTGCTCGCCATCAGTGAGGACAGAGGCAGCTAGTGTCCCCTTGGCCAAGCCCCGCCCCAGCCGGTGTCTCACCTGCTGTACAGGTGGAGCCATACTTCAAACCGCGTGGACTCTGAACAGGCTGTTCTGTGATCTCCCAGGACCCAAACACCATCACCATGAAGCCTCTGTAGGGAATGTTCCCCAAGTCCCAAATAACCAACTTCCGGGGGCCTTTGGAAGAGGACCTTTCCCCAAGCAAGGGGCACGCTCCTGCGGGGGAGATGGGTGGGGGTGACTCGCCCCTCACGGGCTCCACCAGGAGGAAACCCTTGCGGGGAGGCGGGACCTGAGACCACCGTGGGCTTGTCCGTCCATCACCTATTAGTGCCACGCAGTTGTTATTTTTATACCTTATTGGCATTTTAAATGTAAACCATCTTCCGTGTGCCCTATACCTGTTAAACCACAGGTGGGATGCCCAGTTAGCCCCTGTTAAGAGTCTGGTGTTTGGTGTAACTCCTTCCAGAGTCTCTGTGCTTTCTTTCTCCATCGCTGAGCTGATTCTCCGTCTGTGACCCTGTAACTTGCCATGTCTCCCTAACGAGATGTTGTAGGCCGCCCTCCACGTCAGTACTTGCTCGCTCATCTCCATCTTTTTGACACTGAATGACACGCCACAGTTCAGCTAATGTGTCACCCAGCCCCGGCAGAGAGGGGCCCGAATATTTCTTAGCCATTCAAATGGCAGCATGCACGTCCTTTCAACGTGTACTTGACCGTGGGACGTAGGATCTGTGAGGGCAGAGCGTTTTTGTCTGATTCACTCTTTTTTCCTTTTTTTTAATTTATTTTTTTATTTTTGGGTGCATTGGGTCTTTGTTGCAGTGCGCAGGCTTCTCACTGCGGTGGCTTCTCTTGTTGTGGAGCACAGGCTCTAGGCGCGCAGGCTTCAGTAGTTGTGGCACACGGGCTCAGTAGTTGTGGCTCGCAGGCTCAATAGTTGTGGCGCTCGGGCTTAGTTGCTCCACAGCATGTGGGATGCTCAAACCCGTGCATTGGCAGGCGGACTCTTAACCACCGCGCCACCAGGGAAGCCCTGATTCACTCTTATATCACCAGAACCCAACCACACTGAGCACTGAGTGTAAAACGTGTTGAATGAATGAACTAGTGACATGTGAAGGTATCCCTGTGTAAGATAACCAAAAGAGTTAATACTTTCGTTCCTAGGTTCACGTGCTGAGACAAAGGATTTTACATTTGAATCAGTGCTGCTAGGTTGCTTTCCCATAGGTGATGGCAATCCGTACTCCCACTAGCAATACCTGTGAGACCCTGAGTCCCTGTGCCTCATAGCATTCATGTTACCAGGTTCTAAATTTGGGTAAAAAAATAGCCTCTCTCTTCCCTGGTGGCGCAGTGGTTGAGAGTCCGCCTGCCAATGCAGGGGACACGGGTTCGTGCCCCGGTCTGGGAAGATCCCATGTGCCGCGGAGCGGCTGGGCCCGTGAGCCATGGCCACTGAGCCTGCGTGTCCGGAGCCTGTGCTCCGCAACAGGAGAGGCCACAACAGTGAGAGGCCCGCGTACTGCAAAAAAAAAAAAAAAATAGCCCTTTCTTGAGGTCCCTCTTTTTATTTTTATTAACTTTTATCAATGATTGCCTGTTCCTATTCTTTGCCTATTTTCCATTGACTTGTCTCCCCCCGACCTTTGCCAGAGGTCCTTGTATGTCAGGGACAGTGACCTTTACTCTGCCTTTCCTATCACCAGTATCCTCTCCCCACCCCCTGTGGGTCTCATGATTACCGATGGTGACATCACCGAGGTGCCAGTGCATTTTCGACTGAGTTACTGACGCCATCCTCTCTTGTGCACTTGGGGGATGCAGTCTCCAGGAGCTCAAAGCAGAAGAGGGAGAGCTTCCTGCATCAGTCTGGTGTCAGGACAGACCAGGACAATTCTGTGCCATCCCAGCTGCGTTCAACATGTTTATTTTATTAACCAAATATGAACATTATAGAGGAGGGCCGTTGTTTAAATGATATATTTAAAGTATTTAGAATTCTTCTGAATGAGAAAGCTCAGACCTGCCAAAGAAATTCGTTTTAAAAAGACCTAATTCGCTGAATTCTAATTCAGCCCAAGTGCTTCTCTCTCGAACCAGATGTACATGAACATCTTGACAGCGTCTTACAGTGGAACTGCCTTCTCTCTTGCAGGACTCCCTACAAAGTGAGACCTGTGGCCATCAAGCAGCTCTCTGGTAAGGCCTTGCTATCATTTTTTAAATTAAAAGAAAACAAAAAGCTCCAGGCTGCACCTGTGATTGAATATGTATGAGTTAGGCGTTGAATCTGAAGCCCGGTACTGTTACAGAAGCTAAAGCCGCGTACTGCTGCAGAGACAGCCATACTCTGCCCTCCACAAACCCCCAGGGTGCCTAGTCCCACCCCCTCCCACCCGGTCCTGACGACTTAGCAGACACTGGGTGACACCCCACTCTTGTCTCCCTGGGCCCAGTATCTGTCCTGACCATTCAGACTGTGAGGCAAAAGGCCAGCTTCCAGGATGCCTCATACAGTCAGTGGTGTTGTTTTCTTAAAATCCCATTTCCTTTTGAATCTTTGATCGCTCTTATTTATGTATGATGTATGCCTAATAAAATGCTCCCATTTAAGTGTATATTTTGATAAACCTTGAAAGTTCTATACATCCTTGTTAACTACCACCAAAACCAAGACTGGGAACATTTACATCACCTAAAAATGTTCTCTTGTGTTCTCTCCCGCTTAACCCCTGTCCCTCCGCTCCCGGCCCCTGTCAGCCACCAGCCGCTCTTTGACACCATAGATTAGATTTGTCTTTTTGAGAGTTCCATAGAAAATGAAATCACGTAACATGTGTCCTCTCTTTTTTTGACTCGACCGAATGTTTTTGAGGCTCGTCCACGTGTTGTGTGTATCAGTGATTCTTTCCTTTTTATTGGTGAGTCACGTTCCAGGTATGGCTGGACCACAGTTGTTTTATCCATTCACCTGTTGAAGGACCTCTGGGTTATTTCCGGTTGGGGACTTTTATGAATAAAGCAGCTGTGAGCATCCCAGTACGAGCATTTACAGGGACGTGTATTTTTATTTCCCTTGGAGTCAATGGGATTGAATGGGATTGGTGGATCGCATGGTTAAGTGTATATTTCACTTTATAAAAGGTACTGCCAGGTAGTTTCCCTGCACATCTTGCACCCCCACCCGTAATGTACAAGAGTTCCCGTTGCTTCACAGTCTCAGCAGCACTTGATATTGTCAGTCCTTTTTGTGTTAATCAGTTCTATTGGGTGTGGAGTGGTACTGCATTTGGTTTTAATTTGGTTTCCCTAGTGATTAATGATGGTGAGTATCTTTAAAGTACTTACTGGCCATTCTTAAATCTTCTTTTATGAAGTGTTTGTTCAAATCTTTTCTGATTTGTTGGTTGTGGTGGTGGTGGGTAGTTTTCCCTCTCACTCTTGAATTGAAAGCATTCCTGGTATATTTGGGATACACACCTTTTGTCAGGTAGATATTATAAATATCTTCTCCTGGTCTGCAACCTGCTTCTTCTTTTTCTTATGGGTGTCTTTCAATAACCAGAATTAAATTTTGATTAGGCCCAATTTACCAGTTGTTCTTTTATGGTTTGTACTTTTTGTGGCCAAAGAAATCTTATTTTATCCCATAGTTGTGAAGTTTTCTCCTCTGTTTTCTTCTACAAGTTTTATAGTTTTAGCTTTTGCATTTAGGTCAGTGGTCCATTTTGAGTTAATTTTTGTGTATGGTCTGAGGCAAAAGTTGAGGTTTATTTTTCTTTTTAAAATTTAATATTAATTTAATAATTTTTTCAAAATTGATGTCTACAGAATAGAATTTTGATGCCACCCATACTGCGCTGGATGGTGTGTGAGTGAGGCCCTGACGTTTCTGTGTCTCAGGGTCTCATCTTTCAAGTGACAACGTTTACACAGGAGCACTGGTTGCTTTAAATATTTTTATGCCTGAGTAGCTCTTTATGAAAACTCTTAATTCAGTTCTTTCGATAGTAGATGTTAGAATAAAATCTGAGTTCTAACTTTTTTTCGTATGAAAATAACTTTTTAAAAAAATAAATTTATTTATTTATTTTTGGCTGCGTTGGGTCTTTGTCGATGCGCACAGGCTTTCTCTAGTTGCGGCGAGCAGGGGCTACTCTTTGTTGCGGTGCGCGGGCTTCTCATTGCGGTGGCTTCTCTTGTTGTGGATCACGGGCTCTAGGCACGTGGGCTTCAGTAGCTGTGGCACACAGGCACAGTAGTTGTGGCTCACAGGCTCTGTAGTTGTGGCGCACGGGCTTAGTTGCTCCGTGGCATGTGGGATCTTCCCGGACCAGGGCTTGAACCCGTGTCCCCTGCATCGGCAGGCAGACTCTCAACCACTGCACCACCAGGGAAGCCCCTTAATTCCATTTTTTTTCCTCCACTCTTGATTTATGAAGTGTACTTCTTTGTCTTATCTCTTTGTGGCTGCTCTTGGTGTTCCAATATGTACCAGTGACTCATCACAGTCTGCCTTTCAGTTCCATTACCCCACTTCACAATGATGTAAGACTCTCAGAATAGCATGATTCCATTTCTCCTACCTCATTCTTTGTGCTTTATGTCACACATTTTACTCCTACGTATGTTATAGACCCCATGATACACTGTTATCATCTTTGCTGTCGACACTTATATTTTTTTCTTCGTGTCTCTGTATATTCATGTTTGCCCTTTGTTATGTTGTGGACCATCTGGATTTTGTTTTCTTCCATTAAAGAGCATAGGCTCTGTCCTGGCAGACAGTTAAGCAACTTACAAATCAGTTTGATGCCTTTGAGACCTGTCTTTTAGCTTTGCTAGGACGGTTCTAGAGAACCCCTACTCCAGGGAGAGTTCCGTCCTGCAGCTGAGGCGCCACCCCTGTGGGGTCCCCACTGACGCCCTGGTGACCACCAAGCATTCCTGACTCCAGCTCTTCGGAGCTCAGACATTTGGAAATGAGGTTTGAGGTTGCTGGGGGCAGGTCATGTGGGACCTTGAAGGTCCATGAGGAGCTGGTGCCTTGATTCCCATGTGGGAAGGGCAGGGGAGGTGGTGAGGAGTGATCAGATCCTGGCGTGTTCTGAAGGAAGAACCAGGCTTATTTCCTGACTGAGTGGAAGTGAGATATAGAAGAAAGAGCAGTTGGAGAAGCCTCGGGGGTCTGGCCTGAGCCACAGAAAGGGTGGAACAGCAGCCCTGTGAGGGTGTGAGCTGAGGGTGACGTGGGCTCAGGGCGGCGGGGGCGGGGGGGGCGTGGTTTGCCTGTTGGACGTCAATATTGAGTAGACGGGTCTAGGGAAGCCGTCACACCTGAGCTGGGGATGTGACAACGTGACACTGGACTGTCGGTGTGGGTGGTGTTTGCAGCCATGGACCTGATGAGCTCCCCAGCCAGGGAGGGACCGAGGACGGAGCCCTAAGACGCCACACTGGGGGACAGCATTCCCTGCGACGGCCGCTGACGACTTGACACCATCCAGAAGAGGGTCCCTTTGAAGAACAAAGGGGAAGAAAACAAGCCGAGCAGGTGGACGGGACAGGGATGAGCTTCCAGAGAGGAAGACGGGGGCGCGTGGCAGCGTGATCAGATGTCTGCACAGTCCTCGCTAGAGGAAGAAGAAAGAGGATTTTGTGTGACTCTCTGCCCTCTGGGAATTGTTCGTAGGAGTCTTTAACTCTTTGAGCTTCTCTCTCTGGAAATAGCCTTCCGTCTCGCATCCATCAGCACCTGGCCTGGCTTCCTGGAGCCTCTCGGCCTTCGCCCCCGCTCAGTAACCGGTCCTGGCCATGCAGCCCTGAGTCAGGGCCTGTAAGGAGCCCCACCAGCCCTGCAGTCACCAGGCCACATTCACGATGGCGGGAAAAACAACCTCACGAGAGGACTCAGGAACCTAGTGTCCAGACTTACATGCAGCTGCCGGGGCCCGTGGGCCTGGCCTCTCCTGGGGGCCCCGCCGTCTTTGCTGATCCTCTGAGCCACACGTGTCAATAAACGCCCCTAGCGGTCCTGGTGGGGCCGGGCAGTGCAGAAATGCCCCAGTCTTCCTGTTTTGCTGTTTAAATATTAGGAAACAGTGAAGAGAAGAGTATTGTGGGAAACATGACTTTTCATAGAAGAGAAGGACGGGCCAGTCCTGACCCAGCAACCACGTGTATAAGAAGGCCAGCCACCGTCCAGCTGCAGATGTAAATGCAAAATACACACCAAGTTTTGAAGACTCAGCATGGAGAAAAGGAACGTAAGATAGCTCATGAGGAACGTTTATATTTCATGTTATCTTACTGAGATGTAATTCACACAGCATAAACCCACCATTTTAAAGGCACAAATTCAGTAGTTTGTAGTGTATGCACCTCGCTGTGTAGCCATCACCATTCTCTAATGCCAGGTTTCCACACCCCCAGAGGAAGCCCCGTAGCTGCCAGCACCTACCCCCATCCCCTCACCCTGCTCCCTGGCAACCACTTGTCTGCCTTCCGTCCCCGTGGATAGGCCTGTCGTGGACGTGTCGTGTAACAGAGTACGCGGCCCTTTGTGCCTGGCTTCGTTCGCTTGGCCTGATGTAGGCAGGGTTCCTCTGTGTTGTAGCGAAGGTCAGCGCTCGTCCTGTTGTGTGGAAGAGCCACGTGGTGTTTTCCACTCATCGGCTCATGGGCAGTTTGGGTGTTTCCACTTTTTGGCTAATATAAATGATGCAGTTGTAAACAGGTGTGGGCAAGTTTTCCTAGGAATGATACATGTTGAAATGAGATCTTTTTGAGGTAAGTTGAGTTAGATAAAATATTTCAGTTAAAAAAACAAGAGCCCAGCCACCTTGGAGGAAGGGCCTAAGAAAAGAGCACATGCAGACTAAGGGCTTCCTCCTCTGGGTCCCCTGCCTGTGGACTCCCTCTGCACGGGAAGCTCTGAGGGCTGACGCCCCGAGAACGGTCCTCCTGCCAGAGAGGGATCCGCGGGCAAGTGTTTGGCTTCCTTGCCCCTGGGTGGAGCGGTGGGGACAGTTTACGCATCGAATATGCAGTTGCCCAAAGGGACCCCAGAACAATCAGCCCAGATGCCCCTGCTCATCGGCTCACAGTTCCCTGCTTTTCCTCCACTCCCCACGCCCCCCAGCCTTCCTGGGACCACCTCCACGTGCCCTGCTGGCGCCTGATTCCTTGTCTCCGGGTCGGCTTTGGAAGATCCAAACCTAAGAAGCAGGGACCGTCTAGCTGCCATTGTTCAGGTGTCAGTTGGGTGAAGTGGTCTCAGGAAAGCGACTGACCACGCTGCACCGCAGTTACCCGGCAAAGTAGGAATTAGGACACACGCCCGCATGGTTCTTACGAGGATAAATGAAGTAATTCATACAAAATGCTTAGCACAGTGCGTGCCACTTGGGGAGCGCTCGCTAAATGGTGCTATCATTTAAAATGCCCTAGAGGACACGTTTGCACGGCTGAAGCTGTGCCTGTCTGGAATTGCTGAATTTTCGTGGAGCCAGGACTGCTTCCTAAGGTCTGAAACATGGAGGGCTGGCTCCCGTCTTCACTTGCCAGTGAAGTTAATGCTTGACATTTGAGCACAGGCATGGTGCTTCGGAGAAATAATAATGCTTCTTCATAATATTTTCTATTTTTAGCGCAGTTTCACTGCCCACAGCTTGGTCATCGTAGCCTTAGTCATCTTTACTTGTATTCTTTTGAAAACAAAAAGGGTTCAGTGTATAAAACACAAGCTCCTGTTCTCCCGCGAGGTCTCTTAGGGGCTTAGCGCACTTCTGCTTTCTTTACCTTTAGGGAATTGCGTGTTCATCTGCTCCTTGGGGTGGTTTAGGCGACAGCGGGAACACTGAGCCCATCACTGTCAGGAAGGCGGGTGGCAAACGGTAATACCGGACACAGAGTCGGCATGTGATGACTACAGAATCTGGTCCAGTCGGCCCTTGGTGTCCGCGGTCCCACATCCACAGATGCGGAGGGCCGACTAAGGGTACCAAAATCATCAGCAGCAAATCATTGCTGTCCTCGGGGGCAGGGGTCTAGGAACCAATCCCCTGCAGATACCGAGGACTGACTGTACCTCTGGGAAGCAAAACTTCAAACAGGAAGCAAACGCTCTCCGCCGCTAGGCACCTGCAAAAGCCAGGCACACACATATCCGTGTCCCCTCTAACTGTGCGGTGAGATGCACAGACACAAAGGGTACCATCTGCTGAACTTCCATAAAAGAGCACACGCGTGTAGCCACCACACCAGTCAAGACAAAGAGCGCTTCCATCGCCCCAGAAAAATTCCCTTGTGCTTGTCTTCAAATCTGTTCCCGCGCACCGTGAGAAAACACCGCTTCTTTTGTCACGGGCAGATTGCTTTTTCCTGATCTTAAATTTCATGAGAATGGAACCACACAGAGTGAGCTCTTCTGTGTCTGCATTCTCTCGCTCAGGATCACGTTTTCAAGATTCATGCGTGTCCTTTATTTACTTTGTATCGCTGAGTAGTAGTCTATTTCATGAGCGCTCCACCCCTGGTCATTAAGTCTCCTGAGGATGGACGTTTCCAGTTTGGGGTTAAGCTACGGCAAGCATTGTGCACGTCTTATTATGGACATATTTGTCAGTTATCTTGGGTAATACCTAGGAGTGATGTTGCTGGTTCGTATGCCCAGCTGTCTTCCCAGGCGGCTGTACCATTTATGTTCCCACCAGTAACGTATGAGTGATCCCGTTGTCACAGCCAACCCAACACTAGGCATTCTCAATGTTTTTAATTTTAGGCACTCAAGTCGGCGTAGAATCATATTTCACTATGGTTTAAATTTACATTTCTCGGATGACTTAATAATTGTTGAGCGTGGTTTCCTGTGCTCATTGGGTACTTGAATATCTCACCTCGTGAAGTGTCTGTTCCAAGTATTTTTGTGCAGTTTTTAGACTGTTGTATTAGTGTTTATCACTGGTTTATAAGAAACCATATATTCTGGATATAATCCATTTGTGAGATGTATATATAGCAAGTATCTTTTCCCAGTTTGTGACTTACCTTTTTCATTTTCTTAAAGAGGTCGTTTGATGAGCAGAAGTTTTTAACTGTTCATTGAACAAGTTTTCTTTTATGTGTAGTACTTTCTGTGTCTTCTTTAAGAATCCTTTCTCTACCACGAGGTCATGAAGATACATTTTCAGGAAATTTAGGGTTATAGCTGTTATATTTCAATCTGTGATCCATTTCAAATTAATCTTGTGTATGGTGTGAGGTAGGAGTTGTGGTCTTTTTTTTTTTTTTTCCCCATACATGTACCCAGTTGTCAAGTATCCCTTGTTAAAAAAGAGTTTCCTTTTCCATTGAACCACTTTGGCATGTTTATTGAAAATTAATTGACTCTATATGTGTGAGTCCCTTTCTGGACTCCATGTTCTGTTTCATGGATCTGTTTGTCTGTCCTGACACCAAGACCACACTGGCTTAATTGCTAGAGCTTGGAACCCGGTAATCTTCCACATTTGTACTTCTTTTTCGGTTGTTTTGGTTCTATGGGTCCTTTTCTTTTCCCTACAAATGTTAGAATAAAGAATCAACTTGTTAATTTCTTTCAAAAAGGCTTCTCTACTTGAACTGGGATTGCATTCAGTATATAGATTAATTTGGGAATAATAAAATCTAAACAATATTGAGTCTTCCAACCACGAGCATGATACATCCCTCCACTCAGCAACGCTTATAGCTTTCAGGATAGAGGTCCTGCATATCTTGTGTTAAATCTGTTCCTCTGCATTCTCTGTTCTCTGGTGTTATGTAAATGGGATCTTCACGTAATTTTCCATTTGTTTGCTCCTCATTTACAACAGATATTTGTGTGTTGACGTAGTACCTTGTGACATCGCTTATTAACTCATGGGTTAGTTCTGGTAGTTGTTTCATAGAATCTTAGGATTTTCCATAGAGACAATCATATCTTCTAAAAATAAAGACAGTTTTACTTTCTACATTCCAGTCTTTTTGGATTTTATTTCTTTTACTTGTCTTGTTGCATTGGTTGAAACTGCAATACAATTAAATAAGACTGAGAGCAGACATCCTTACCTCATTCCAACCTCAGGGGAAATGCGTTCACTCTTTCACCATTGGGTGTGACGTGAGCTGCAGGTTTTTTGTAGGTACTCTCTGTCAGATTGAGGATGCCCTCTTCTCCCAGTTCACAAAGAGGTTTTTTTTGTGAAATCTTCTGTGTTAAATTTTATCAGAGGTTCTTTGTGCATCGACTGAAATGGGTTGAGGGAGTTTCCTTTTATTCTTAGTTTTCTAATGTTTTTTTCCATCATAAATAGGTGTTAGATTTTTGTCACGTGTTCTTTCTGCATCTACTGGGATCACATATGATTTTTCTCCTTTATTCTGTTAAGGCAGTGAATTATACCGACTAATTTTCGAATGTTAAAACAACTTTGCATTTCTGGGATAACCCCACTTGTATTCCCAGGAAGTGTTCCTAGGAAAATACTTAGGAATAAATTTAACAAAGGGTATACAGGACCTCTACCCTGATGTAGGATGTAGTCCCTTTTTATATATTGCTAGATTTTATTTTTTAATAATATGTTAAGGAGTTTTGTGTCCATGCTCATGTAGGACGTTGGCTTATAACTTTTTTCTTGTAATGTCTTTGTCATGCTTTGATTGTGGGGTTATGGTGGCCTTATAAAACATATTGGGGCATTTACTTTCTTCTCTGTTTTCTGACAGATTTTGTGTAATTTTGGTGTTATTTCTTCCTATATTCATTTACATGTATTTCTTGATATGCTTGAGGTTAGATCTACCATGTTGCCATTTGTTTTTTTTATTGATCTTGGGTTCGGTTTCCTGGTTCCTCCTCTTCTCTTGGGTTCACTGGATAAACTTTTGTATTCTATTTTATTTCTTCTGTTGACTCTTTATTTTCTTAATGGAAGAAATTAGCTCTTTTTTTAAAGTCTTTATTGAATTTGTTATAATATTGCTCCTGCTTTATGTTTTGGTTTTCTGGCCACGAGGCACGTGGGATCTTAGTTTCCCGACCAGGGATCAAACCCATACCCGGTGCACTGGAAGGCGGCGTTTCAACCACTGGGCCGCCAGGGAAGTCCCTCTTCTGTTGGCTCTTTACCTCTGCTTTTTGCATTATTTTTAGTTGGTTGTTATATTTCACTGTGCATCCTTCACCTTTTTTTTTAATCGCAGGCTTTATTTGTTGGAGATCAATGAAAACACAAAATTGAGTGAAAAGTACAGAGTTCCCACACATTCCCTCCTTATACACTCACTTAGTCTCTCCCACCATCTGCATCCCGCCTCAGAGCTTTACATTTGTCCCAGTCAGCCAACACTGACACGTCATTGTCAACCAAAGTCCATAGTTTACATCAGGGTTCACTCTCTGTGTTATACAGTCTGTGGGTTTTCGGATGCATAAAGACCTGCATCCACCACTGCAGGGTCATACAGAGTAGATTCTCTGCCCTAAAATTCCTCTGTGCTCCACCTGTCCATCCATCCCTCCCCCTAGACCCCTGGCAACCACGGATCTTTTTACTGTCTCCATAGGGGTGCCTTTTCCAGAATGTCCGTAGTTGGAATCATACAGTCTTCAGCCTTTTCAGATACATTTCAGGTTCCTCTATGCCTTTTCATGGCTTCATAGCTCATTTCTTCTTAGGGCTGATTTATTCCTTCCCCTATTGAAGGAAGTCTTGGAGTGCTTCAAAGTTTTGGCAGTTATGAACAGAGCTGCTATAAACATTTGTGGGAAAGTTTTGTGTGGACATAACTTTTCAGCTCCTTTGGGTAACTGCCCAGGAGTGCAGTTGCTGAATCATACATTTAATTTTGTAAAAAACCACCAAACTGGGACTTCCCTGGTGGTCCAGTGGTAAAGAAGCCGCCTTCCAATGCAGGGGACACGGGTTCGATCCCTGGTCGGGGAACTAAGATCCCACATGCCACGGGGCAACTAAGCCCACACGCCACAACTACTGAGCTCACGCACCTCAGCTAGAGAGCCTGTGTGCTGCCAACTACAGAGCCCACGTGCTCTGGAGCCCCCATGCCACAACTAGAGAAGAGAAAACCCACACACCACAACTAGAGAGAAGCCCATGCGCCGCAACGAAAGATCGTTCGTGCCGCGACTAAGACCCAATGCAACCTAAATAAATAAATATTTTTTAAAATGTTTTAAAAAGAAAACAAGAAACCACCAAAATACCTTCCAAACTGGCTGCTCCATTCTGCATCCCCACCAGCAGTGATGAGGGTTCCTATTGCCCCACAGCCTCGCCAGCACTTGGTGATGTCAGTGTTTTGGATTTTTGCCATTCTAACAGGTGTGAAGTGGTATCTCATTATGGTTTCAATTTGCAATCCGCTAACGTTATTCAGCATCTTTTCATGTTTATTTGACATCTGTATATCTTTTTTTCTCTCAAAGTGTCTTTTCAGATCTTTGCCCATTTTTAAATCATCCTTAACTTTTTAGCCTAGTTAAAATTAATATTGTGCCACTTCACATAAAAAGTAAGGAGTTTGCAGCAGTAAAATTCCTCCCCACAACCTTTGAGCTATTGCTGCAATACACTTTATTTATTTATTTATTTATTTATTTTTGCGGTACGCGGGCCTCTCACTGTTGTGGCCTCTCCCGTTGCGGAGCACAGGCTCTGGACGCGCAGGCTCAGTGGCCATGGCTCACGGGCCCAGCCGCTCCGCGGCATGTGGGGTCTTCCCAGACCGGGGCACGAACCCGTGTCCCCTGCATCGGCAGGCGGACTCCCAACCACTGCGTCACCAGGGAAGCCCTGCAATACACTTTACACCTATGCTTCACACTGAATGTTTGCGTCCCCCCCAAAAAAATTCACACGCTGAGATCCTAACCGCCAATGTGATGGCATGGGGGGGTGGGGCCTTTGAATGGTGAGTAGGTCATGAGAGCAGATCCCTCATGAATGGGATTAGGGCCCTAATAAAAGAGACCCCAGAGAGCTCCCTCGCTCCTTCTGCCCTGTGAAGACACTGAAAAGCTGGCCGTCTACGTACCAGGCAGTGGCTTTCACCAGCCCCCGACCCTGCTGGCGCTCTGGTCTTGGACGTCCAGCCTCCAGAATTGTGAGAAGTAACTTTCTGTTGTTTACAACCCACCGAGGCTCTGTGGTCTCTTAGAGCAGGCGGAGCAGCTAAGGTCATCTACACCCAGTATAAACTCCACAATACAGTATTAAAATTTTTACTTTAAACAGTCAGCTGTCTTTTGAAGAAATAATGAAAAGAAACTTAAAGATAACTTTTTTGTAGTTACCTCCCTATCTGCCATCTCTGGTGCTTTTTTCCCCGTGGATTCCAGCTCCTGAGTGGTGTCACAGCCCTTCAGCCTGAAAATTTTCTTTTTTCTCTGAGCATCTCTTGACGCGCAGAACAGCTAGTGACTAATTCCCTCAGCTGTTGCTTCTCTGAGCATGTCTCCGTTTGCCCTCGTTTGGAAACATATTTCAGGGTGTAGAATGCTGCATTCAGAGCTTTGTTTTTTAAAAGAGGTCTAAAGATGTCCTTTTTTTTTTTTTTTTTTTTCCTGGCTTCCATTGTTTCTGCTGAGAAGTCAGCTTTTATGGTCTCTTTCCCCTGCAGATGAATCATTTCATTATGAATCATACCATCCCCTTTTTCCCCTCTGGATGCTTTCAAGGTGTTTTTCCTTTCTATCTGGGCTTCAGCACTTTGACCATGTCGTGCCCTGGTTTTCTTTCTGTTTATCCTGTTTGGTGTCCTTTGTTGAGCTTCCATGGTATATAAATGTGTTTTCATCAAATCTGTAAAATTTTCCACTATTATTTCACTACGTGTATTTTATGCACCGTTCTCACGCCTTTCCTTCTGAGACTAATTACATGCATGTTAGAAAGTTTGCTCTTATCCCTCGTGTGACGGGCTCTGTTATTTTTTTAAGATTTTTTTCTCTTTGCTCTTCAGATTGGAGAATTCCTAAGGATCTGCCCTCAATTCCCCTGACTCTGCTGCTCACTCCAAACTGCTCTAAACCCATCTGTGAATTTTTTGTTTCAGATACACTTTTAAATTCAACAGTTTCATTCTGTTCTTATTCATGGATTCCTCTTTTAAGATCCCCTGTCTGTTTACTACTTACTAACATCTTTTTTCTTTAGTTTTTGGATGTACTTACATTTGCCACGTAAAAGGCAATTATAGGGACAGGCTCATTTCAACTTCTGTGTCGTCTGGGGTTTTTGTTTTTAGTTTATCTTGTGCAGCCTCTGCAATTGTGCAACATTAACGTCCACAGATGGTTCTCAAAAAGGGTTCAGTCTCTTAATAGAGCTTTACAGGAGCCCTCCTTCGATCATCTTACTGGATCGGAGTTGATCCTGACAGAATTCTCCCTGACGCCGGTCTTCTGGGGTCATGTGACACACCGTCAAAGCCCAGACGCAGTGAACCGGGCTTGACTCCCTTTGGTTTCACCGTAATTAAACGTTCCCACAGAGTGCCCCTCACTGAGACATTCAAGGTTATCACATAATGGACAAAGTCCCTCCAGCTTATACAGTCAATCAGGGGCTGGATCTCAGATTCAGATTCCTCCGAGGGCATCCTCAAGAGAATGTCACACCCGTGGCCTCCTCCCTGAAAAGTCCACCCCCCGACCACACCATGGAGGAGGGATGGCTCTCAGGGAGGAGGCCAGTGTGCAGAACATCTCTGCCCCCTGGGCTCCGTGCAACACTGCCCCTACTTTGCAGTCCTACGTGGGGACATGCCTGGTGGGGGGCGGGGCAAGGTGGGCTTGGCCGGGTCGTGCCATGACTTTCTCTCCGCAGCCACTTCAAGCTCTTAGGAGGCTTTACATGATCAACGTGGGCAAACCACTCAGGACAGTGCCTGGAACCTAGAAAGTGCTCCGTGAAGATTGTTTTGGTTGTTGCAATCCATAGAACAATAAAGAAAACTTGCATTGCTAGCTGTCCCAGAAGCTTCTCCCTCCGAGGCATTTTTCTCAAAACTACGCGGAAAGGAGGGCATAGGGAGGAATTGTATCCAACACCTGAGATCAGACTCAACTACGCACAGTACAAATCCCAGCTCCAAAAGCGAAAGGGGAAAAGAAAGCAACCCAGTCCCTGCCGCGGAGGTCCGGCGAGTCTGCAGTGATCCTGCGAGGACTCGGCCGAGACGGCTACGGGACATTCTCCAAATGTCGGATGTGGTCGCCAGCGCCCTTTGGTCCACTTCGCTTTCTTTGCCACATCTGAGTGGCTAACAGGAGGCGAAAGCATCTAGTCAAAGTCACACCGTGGGTCACCTGGGACGGCCCTTTGGCCGCTGATAAACAAGGGTGATTTCTCGACAGGACAGACCGTGGAAAGGGCACCTGTTGCTTTAAGGAGCGAGGCCAGGTCACTGTTCATCATATCATTTTATTGTGCTCCTGGGTTGTAAAGGAAGCGTCCTCCTTCTGCACGTCTACTTTATGACATCCATAAACAGTGAATTGCCGACGACTGTGCCCAGGGCTAGAACAGCCTCTCTGGCTGGAGGGGCCCGGAGAGCCAAAGTGGGGCAGAGGTGAATTGCCCCACTTCTTTCCTGGAGAGGGGCAGTGCCACCTCCCAGAAGGAGGGGCAGGAGGGGACCGAGAGGGAGTCCCCTCTAGGCCCTTCCTACACACAGCCCTGGAAATAAACGCACCCCGAATCTTCAGGGCCTTGGGGTGTCTCTTTGGGCCAAGTAATGGGGGTGATTTTCCCTAATGCAAAGCAAAACACCCCTTTCTGAAGGGATATCCATTTATAAAAAAAGCTTTGGGTTTCCCTGGTGGCGCAGTGGTTGGGAGTCCGCCAGCCGGTGCGGGGGGTGCGGGTTCGTGCCCCGGTCTGGGAGGATCCCGCGTGCCGCGGAGTGGCTGGGCCCGTGAGCCATGGCCACTGGGCATGCGCCTCCGGAGCCTGTGCTCCGCAACTGGAGAGGCCCCCAACAGTGAGAGGCCCGCGTACCGCAAAAAAAAAAAAAAAAAAAAAAGCTTTGGGAGGGTGTCTGTTAAGTATGTATTTTTTGAACGATGCTCGGGGCTTCAGGTGAGGTAGATAAGGTCGGACAACTCACACATCATACTAACAGCATGGAGACACAATAGTAATATTGTGCAACAGTTGCAGACGTATCAGGAGAGATTGGGACCCACCGTGGACTCCAGGCGGTCCACTCATCGCACCACTGGGGGCGGGGGTTCAGGTGCCGGTGTACCCATGCAGGGTGTCCCCTCCCTGCATGCACAGGTGCGGAGCCAGCATATTACCAGGGCTGCGTTTGCTTCCATTTGCAGCGGGGGAGGAAGGTATGCGCGCCGGCCAGCTCAGGGGAGCAGAGGATGGAGGAATGGCCATGGCTGTCATTGTCTCATCCAGCACGAGGTGGGATGAGAGGTGCCCATCACCTGGCTGGCCTGTCCAATCAGGGCATCACCTTCAAGGTGACCTTCAGGAATGAGGGGGCCGGGCTGTCCTGTCGATCAGTTAAACCAGATCTTTATGTCCTTCTGTGCTGCAGAGACTCAGGATTTGTCTGAAACAAGTAAACAGTTCCTGGAAGGGCTGGGAGAGGTGGAGGCGGGTTCCTCGAAGCGTCTGCAGCAGGCCAGCGTGGAGTCGGGCAGCCGCCGGCATCGGGGACGGGCAGGGCGGGGCTGAGGGGGTGGGTGCTGTCCTGCCAGCCCACGGGCGGCGTCCTGCCCACAAACCCCAGTAGGCGGCTCTGCACCCGTCTGCGCAGGGTGGGCTGCTCCGTACCCCTCGGTTCTGTTCCAGCGGAAGCTCCTGGGGCCTCCCTGGTGCAGATTCACGGCCAGAATCTGGGCTGATCCAGCAGCATCCTTAAAACAGGACTCGGATTCTGCCAGGCTCCAAGATTGTCCTGGAACTAAATTAAACGCTTCTGTGATGTGTGGGAGACCCTGCCAGCCCCAGCATTTACCCGTCGGGGCCCATCACCTGAGAGGCCAGCCAGATAAGGCCCCCGGAATATCTAGGCTAGGCCCATCCAGGTGGAAGCAGGGAAAAGCAGCCCAGACCCGAAGAGGCTGATGAGAAGCCTACGGAGACCTCTGCTTACGACGGACCATTTGGCCTTTATTAAATCTTTTGCTTTTGTGAAAGCTGTGGGTGCCTAGGAGTAAATCACGGCGAGCTTGGAGCGGTGTCCCGGATGTTCGCTAGCGCGTGCTAGGTTCAGGGACACTTCTGATGGTACGTCAGCTGTTCTCATGGAGCGGAGTTTTCTCTGGAGAGCACGTGAGTCACCCATGACTCGGCTGGCTCCCCCTCAGCCTCCATCCTGTGGACCAGCAACCATTCTGCTCTGACTCCCATTCTTTCAGTCGTAGTTCCTGTCTCCCAATTTTCTCAAAAACTTCGAGATCCAGAGAGACCCCAAAGACCCAATCACGTCCAACCCTGAATTGCCAGCATCCCTGGCTGTGGCTGGTTACTCTTAAAGCTATTGTAAACTTTGCAAAGCAAAAACACTTGAATATGCTTCGATTTTTTTAATTCGATATATGCCACGTAGCATCTAGGAAATAGATGGGCTTCCCACATGCTGTCAGACTTTTCTGATAGGGTGTGGTTTGGCCACCAAGGTTGGGCATGACTAATGTTTGCGACTGAAAACTGCTTCTTGCCCCCAGGTGCAGGGGTTTAGGGCTATCTGAGGCTTCTAGGGGAATGAAGAGCACCTTCGGGACAGTGCAGGAAAGATGTGACTGCTTCTCAGCCTGGACCTGGTTCCCCCCAGAGCTCTGCCTGTCACCCCAGGGACAGTGCACGCACCGGGGAAGACACTCAGAGCAAGAGAAGGTGTCAGAGGCCTGTGGCTGCCGGCGACCCTCAGTGATGCAATGACAACTGCTGTGGCTGTTGGCAACCCTTAGTGATGTCATAACAACACCTGTGGGTGTCAGGGACCCTTAGTGATGTGATAACGACACCTGTGGGTGTCAGGGACCCTTAGTGATGTGATAACGACACCTGTGGGTGTCAGGGACCCTTAGTGATGTCATAACGACACCTGTGGGTGTCAGGGACCCTTAGTGATGTCATAACGACACCTGTGGGTGTCAGGGACCCTTAGTGATGTCATAACAACACCTGTGGGTGTCAGGGACCCTTAGTGATGTAATAACACTTTTAACGTAGTAGCAACAGCCAACAGCCAACATCGGAGCGCTCGCCACGGGCTAGGCGCTGCCCTGAGTACTTTACACACATTAAGTCAATTAATTTTAAATTCGGAACTCCCCTGGGAGGAAACAGTGGCCTGCGACAGGAATGCCAGTGCTCCGGGGTGCAGGGGGTGGGGGGTGGCGGGAGGCACCTACTTCCTGATCAGGCTCTGTTTATGGTTGTGTGGGTGTGGTTGGCCTTTCGCATAGAGGCATTTTTTCGCTCTTTTCCCCTTGCAAAAGAATGCAGATTGCGCAGTATCTAAAGAGGCAGCTCAGGGTGAAATTACATACATGGAAGTGGCGTGAGCACCGCAGCCTGGGCAGTGGCGCCCTGAGGCTTTCTTGCCGCCAGCTCACCTCTGTGCCGATGCCCTTTCGGAGGACATCGGATTTGTTGCCACGGGTGGCACATGGGCTGAGGTGTAGCTATTACGTGGACCGGAATACGAGTGTCCACACCTTGGACTGAGCTGGGAGCAGGAAGGTATGGGATGAAGTGGCGAGAAGCGTTATTACTGCTGGGGCAGTAATAAATTTCGTCATCAAAATCCTATAATGCTGGGCTTCCCTGGTGGCACAGTGGTTGAGAGTCGGCCTGCCGATGCAGGAGACGCGGGTTCGTGCCCCGGTCCGGGAGGATCCCACGTGCCGCAGAGCGGCTGGGCCCGTGAGCCATGGCCGCTGGGCCTGCGCGTCCGGA
>NW_020837945.1:3026211-3059243 GCF_003676395.1 Aethalodelphis obliquidens | reverse complement strand
AAAAAAAAAAAAAAAAAAAAAAAAAAAAAAAAAAAAAAATCCTATAATGCTCAAAGGAGCCTACCTCAAAAGTCCAAGGGAAAATTCCCCCTTAACTTTTTCTTTCCATTCTATCTATTAAATTTTTTATTAAACCATTTAAAATGATTATAGAGTCACATACGGTTGTAAGAAAAAAGGCAGAGAGACCCAGGCACCCTTTACCCTTTTTCCCCCAGTGGTAACATCTTTCAAACTGTAGTAAGATATCACCCCTGGGCTGTTGACACTGATGCAGTCCAGATACAGAGCATTCCATCCCCCCAATGCACGAGCCCTCCTTTTATAGCCTCCCCCAGATCCCTCCCTTCTATTCCCCACCCCTCCCTAACCCCTGGCACTCGCTAATCTGTTCTTCATCTTTATATACTTCTGTCATTTCAAGAACGTTCCATAAATGCATTCATCCAGTGGGTGAGTTTGGGGATTGACTTTATTCACTCAGCATAATTCTCTGGAAATGCGTCCAGGTTGTTACGTGTATCACAAGTTCAATCCTTTTTATTACTGGGTAATATTTCATGGTGTGGCCGGAATACAGTCTGTTTATCCATTCACCTACTGAAGGGCATCTGGGTTGTTTCTGGTTTGGAGCAATTAAAAATAAAAGCTGCTCTGAACATCATGTACCAGCTTTTGTGTGAACATAACTTGTCATTCTCTGCCCCAGAGGGCAATTGCTAGGTCAGACATACAGTACTTACATGTTTAGTTTTTTTAAGGAATTGCCAAACCATTTTCCAGAGTAGCTGTACCGTGTTACATTCCCACCAGCGATGTGTGAGTAATCCAGTTTCTCCACATCTTTTCCAGCATTGGGGGTTGTCACTTTTTTTTTATTTTAGCTTTTTTGATAAGTGTGCAGTGGTATTTCAGTGTGGTTCTAATTTGCATTTCCCAGTGACTCATGTAGCTCAGTAACTTGTCATGTGCTTGTCATCCATCTATATATTCTCTCAGTAAAATGTCTGCTCGTGTGTTCTGCCCATTTTCAAGTTGGGCTGTTCTGTTTTTCACTGTCGAGTTTTGACAGTTCTTTTCATCGTCTATATTCAAGTCTTTGTCAGATACGTGGTTTGCAAATATCTTTTTCCCAGACTATAGCTTTTCATCCTCTTAACAGGATTTTTCTCAGAGAAAAGTTTTACTTTTGATGAAGCCCAGTTTATCAATTTTCCCTTTTATGGACTGTGTTTTTGGTGTGAAATCTGAGAACTCTCTGCCTAGCCCAAGAACCTGAACATTTTCCCCTATTTTTTTTCCTAAAAGTTTTATAGTTTTCTATTTTACATCCAGGGTCCACTTTGCATTAAGTTTTATATAAACAGTGAGGTGAAATTCGAGGCTTATTTTTGTGCCTGTGAAAGTTCAATTGCTCCAGCCCCATTCATTGGAAAAACAGTCTTTCCACCATTGAATTGCTTTTGCTCATTGGTCAAGCATCAGTTGAGCGTGTTTGTGTGGGTATCATTCTGGGTCCTCTGTTCTGTTATCTGTGTCTAACATTCCACGAATGTCACAGTCTTGATTATTAGCTATGTAATAGGTCTTAAAGTCAGACAGACTGATTTGTCCCATTTTATCTTCTTTTTCAAGATTGTTTTAGCTCTCCTGGTCCCTTTGCATTTTCATGGGAATGTTAGAATAATCTTGTCTATTTCTACAAAAAATCTTGATGGGGTTTTGATAAGAATTGTGCTAAGTCTATATATTAATCTGGGGAGAAATGACATCTTTACTATGTTGAGTCTTTCAAACCATGAAAATGGTAGGTCTCACCATTTATATATCTTTTTTTTATTTCTTTCAGCACACAGCTTCTGCATGTTTTGTTACATTTACACTTAAGTTGTTTGAGCTTTTCTAAGTGTTTGTAAATGGTGTTGTGATTGTAATCTCAGAGTTTCCGTGGTCATCACTAGTATATAATCAATTTTGCATATTTATCTTGTATTCTGTGACTTGCTGAACTCACTTATCGGTTTTACTTTTGTATCTTGCTGAATTCTATTGCTAATATTTTGTAAGGATTTTTGCTTCCACATCAATGAGGGATATTGATTTGTAGTTTTCTTTTTTTTGTTGTCTTTGTTGAATTTAGTATCAGGTTAATACTAGCTTCATAAAATGAATCGGGAGGTGTACCCTCCTCTTCTGTTTCCTGGAAGAAATTGGTCAGAATTGTATTACTTCTTCTTTAAATGTTTGGTAGAATTCTCCAGTGAAACCATTTGCACCTGGAATTTCCGTGGGGGCAGTTTTTAAATTAGAAATTCAGTTTCCTTAATAGATACAGACTGTTCAGATTACCTAGTTCATACTGGATGAGTGTAGTAGTTCACACTTTTCTAGGAATTGGTCCATTTTCATCTAGGATGTCAAAGTTATGTGTTTAGAGTTGTTTGTAGTTGTTCCCTTGTTATCCTATTGATGTCTGCAGGGTCTGTAGTGCTGTCCCCCTCTTCATTCCAAATATTGGTGATCTGTGTTTCTTAGTCTTGCCAGGGATTTGTCAGTTAATCGATATTTTTAAATAACCAGCCCTTTGTTTCATTGGTTTTCTGCTTGTTTTTCTGTTTCTATTTCATAGATTTCTGCTTTTTATTATCTCCTTCCTTCTGCTATTGCTTTAGGTTTATTTTGCTCTTCTTTTTTTAGGTTCTTAGATTATTGTGTTGAGGGTTTTCCTCTCTGCTAATGCAAGCATGTAGTGCTATAAATATTCCTCTCAGCACTGCTTTAGTTGTGTCCCACAGCTAAATTTTGATGTGTTGTATTTTCATTTTCATCCAGTTCAATGTCTGTTTCTATGTCCCTTGAGACTTCCTCTTTGACCCATGT
The DNA here is from genome assembly GCF_003676395.1 of Aethalodelphis obliquidens. Taxonomy (NCBI): domain Eukaryota; kingdom Metazoa; phylum Chordata; class Mammalia; order Artiodactyla; family Delphinidae; genus Aethalodelphis; species Aethalodelphis obliquidens. The sequence continues at coordinate 3,056,363 of NW_020837945.1, read as the reverse complement.
ATTACTTACAAGTGTGTTGTTTAGCTTCACAGTGTTTGGAGATTTTCCTGCTATCTTTCTGTTACTGATTTCTAGTTTGATACTCTTAAAGGTCGGAGACCATACTCTATATGGTTGCAGTTCCTTTACGTTTGTTGCGGGTTTTTGTGTGTGTGTGTGTGGACAGCATAGGGTCTATTTTGGTATACACTTTGTAGGCACCTGAAAAGAATATGTGTTCTGCAGTCGTTGACAGACTTTTTTTTTAAACGTATTTTTATTTAAATTTATTTATTTTTGGCTGCATTGGGTCTTCGTTGCTGCTTGTGGGCTTTTCTCTAGTTGCAGCGAGCAGGCTTCTCATTACAGTGGCTTCTCTCGTTGTGGAGCACGGGCTCTAGGTGCATGGGCTTCAGTAGTTGTGGCACATGGGCTCAGTAGTTGTGGCTTGCAGGCTCAGTAGTTGTGGCGCACGGGCTTAGTTGCTCCGTGGCATGTGGGATCTTCCCGGACCAGGGCTCAAACCCGTGTCTCCTGCATTGGCAGGCGGATTCTTAACCACTGCGCCACCAGGGAAGCCCCCGTTGATAGACTTTTAAATATATCTCAAGACTTTGAGACAGATCACTAACTCTTGAAGGTTATGTGATACATTACTTTTTAAATTTTTTATTTATTTATATATTTTTTTATTGGAGTATAGTTGCTTTACAATGCTGTTAGTTTCTGCTGTACAACGAAGTGAATCAGCTACATGTATACCTATATCCCCACGCTCTTGGACCTCTCTCCCCTCCTCCCCCCATCCCACCCATCTAGGTCATCACAGAGCACCAAGCTGAGCTTGCTGTGCTATACAGCAGGTTCCCACTGGCTATCTATTTTACACATGGTAGTGTATTTATATCAATCCTAATCTCCCAATTCATCCCACCCTTCCCTTCCCCCACCCGTGTCCACACATCCATTCTCTACATCTACGTCTCTATTCCTGCCCCATAAATAGGTTCATCTGTACCATTTTTCTAGATTCCACATATATGTGTCAATATACGATGTTTGTTTTTCTCTTCTGACTTATTTCATTCTGTATGACAGACTCTAGGTCCATCCACATCTCTACAAATGACCCAATTTCATTCCTTTTTATGGCCAAGTAATATTCCATTGTATGTATGTACCACATCTTCTTCATCCATTCGTCTGTTGATGGGCATTTAGGTTGCTTCCAAGACCTGGCTATTGTAAATAGTGCTGCAGTGAACATTGGGGTGCATGTGTCTTTTTGAATTATGGTTTTCTCAGGGTATATGCCCAGTAGTGGGATTGCTGGGTCATATGGTAGTTCTATTTTTAGTTTTTTAAGGAATCTCCATACTGTTCTCTATAGTGGCTGTATCAGTTTACATTCCCACCAACAGTGCAAGAGGGTTCCCTTTTCTCCACACCCTCTCCAGCATTGGTTGTTTGTAGATTTTCTGATGATGCCCATTCTAACCGGTGTGAGATGATACCTCATTGTAGTTTTGATTTGCATTTCTCTAATAATTAGTGGTGTTGAGCAACTTTTCCCATGCCTCTTGGCCATCTGTATGTCTTCTTTGCTGAAATGTCTTTTAGGTCTTCTGCCCATTTTTTGATTGGGTTGTTTGTTTTTTTGATATTGAGCTGCATGAGCTGTTTGTATATTTTGGAGATTAATCCTTTGTCAGTTGCTTCATTTGCAAATGTTTTCTTCCATTCTGAGGGTTATCTTTTCATCTTATTTATGGTTTGCTTTGCTGTGCAAAAGATTTCAGAAGAAGTGATCTAAAATCCTGCTGAGTTCACCGAGGACGGCTGTGAAACCTTCTCTCTGGTGATTCTTATCAGTGGAGCCACCACCCTTCTTCCCTGATAGGTGTGGGCCTCTCTGAAGGATAGAACTTGGATCAGCTCAACATATGGCTCAATGAAGTTTCCTGGCTGACATTTTTACTCTTATATTTCCAAGAGATACAATGAGACGTTGTTTCCCTTCTTCTCATCAAGTTATAGAATGCTAAAGCCACAGGAAACCTTGGGTCATCTGGTCCACCCTTTCATTTGGCAAGTGAAGGAATAAGGTCCAAGAGGTTAATTTAGATTAATTTTTTAAATACGTTTATGAAATTAACATATGTTTATTATAGAAATGTATTAGATATAGAGAAACAAAAATAAGGGAAAAAGTGTATATATAATCTTACAACCAAAAATAACTACCATTATTATTTTGGAATGTATCCTCCCAAGTTTTCAGAAGTGCTATCACACTGTACCACAATTTTTTTTTCTTTAACAATAGACATGAACATTTTCCAAGATGTTATTCCTAATAGCAGAATATGTTTCCACAGTACAGATATACCATCATTTATAAGCCATAAGTGATATGCATTTGATGGGTATATAGGCCGTTACAGTTTTCACTGTGTTAAATAACATTGTGATGAACATCTTTCTCCTAGAAATGAAGACACTGGATCATTTTTAGCTTTTCAGCCCTGTTGCCAGATTGGATTATCAAGGTTTTTTGTTCATCTGGACAGGCTTGGTTTAGTTTTGACTTGTGTTGGTTTTAGAGTCAATATAGAAGATGACATGAGCTCAGGAGGAGGCCTTGTTTAGGTCCCCAGGGTTTCAGGGCGTGAACTAAATGACCATCTGGATCCAGGAGGAGAACCCTCCCTTCCTCAGAGGGTGGAGTTGCTGGAACAGTGCCGTGCAGTCTACACCTTCCTATGAGGCATCCCGCCTTGGGCCCGGTCAGGAAACAGGAAGACAGGCAGGTTATATTCAGCCTGGGACCTGAACCTTGTAAAACCAGCCACCCAGCCCGGTTTTATGTGCCCGGCAACAAAGGGACAAACTTGCTCACCCCGGCCTGCTTCCTCTCTCTGGGACCTGCCGTGAGAACACTGTTTTGCACTCAAAATACGCCTTGAACGCGCTTTGTCATAGTAATTGCCCCCATAAAGTGGACCAGGGCACCACGTGAAAATGGCCCGTATTTAAGGGCCCAGTCCTGCCTGCTTTTTACGGCTGGTGCGGACCGCGGGCGGGCCTCAGCCCCGGTCACTCTGCCCAGGCACCGCTGAGAGTACTGAGAGTCCAGGAGGGAAAGAGCGTCTGAAGGTGGACAGGAAATCCCGGGCCCAGGAGAGGCCCTGCTGCTGAGAGGCGGCCAGAGCATCCCTCCAGGTTCCCGGGTGGCTCCCGGGCACGGTGTTGGTGCCACTGCCCACGACGTGCGGGTTCAGCCCGTGGTCCGCACAGCGTGCCCTTTCCCATCAGTCTTTCTTTCTTCGTCTGCAGAGAAAGAAGAGTTGATCCAGAGCGTGCTGACCCAGGTGGCAGAGCAGTTCTCAAGGTACGGAATCTTCTGGATACGTCATCTCCAGAGCTGGGCGCTTTTTCTCTTCATGGCTGGGGTGGGCCACTTGCTCTGAGGCTGTCTCGGCCGGCAGGGTCTGATACATCACTTGCCCCCAGAAGCTGCCTCCCCAGTGGAATCCTTTGGGGACTTACGTACCTAAGCCAGCTTGGATGGGGTCCAGGAAACAGATGCCAGGTGCCACAGACCGTGTCAAGTGGGTGTTCTCAGAACGAGAGCCCGTGTTGCTGGTAATCTTCCCAGCTGGCTCTTCTGGGGCTAGGACTTCAACCTACAAGAGCTGACAGCGTTCACAGAGATCCTGTGCAGCTGTGCGGCTTCCTCTCCATTCTGAGTCATCCTGCCGGTTCTGGGTCAGTGCTTTCCATTTCTCAGTTACCTCGCTGTGGCTTCTCACTGCCCGAGGGGAGTTAAAATGGGGAAAGGCCGTAGGGTATTTTCTTAAAGCCCAAGAGTTGTTGAACTGAATGGGTTGGAGCCTCCCGGAGAAGGGCACCTCAGGTCCCCTGAGACGGTCTGTGCCCAGCAGGGCAGGGTGTGGGGCTGGACCATGCCCTCTGTGAGCAGAGGACACGGTCCTCCCCGGAGAGCATCTGCTCACTGCCCACGTATGGGGAAGTAAGCATACCTGCTCTACGTTCCCATCTTGGAAAATACACCTTTGAGATAATTCAAAGGGGTATCTTTTTCCTCCCTCCCCTCAGCACCCCTCCCCAACTCACGTGAGTTCCTTAAAAGCAACTCCTCTGTTCGAGCCCCTCGCCAGCCCACCTGTAGGGCTCACCACGGCAGGGAGTCAGCAGATGTTGGCGGAACCCATTTTAACTTGGAGAATTTGATGAGTTGTGTTGTTTTGTTTTTTCCTTCCTAGAGCATTTAAAATCAACGAACTGAAAGCCGAAGTTGCGCATCACTTGGCAGTGCTAGAGAAGCGCGTTGAATGTGAGTGGCACGTTCATTCCCTTTCGCTGATTTGTCTTTTAACCTCTGCTTAAAGTAACCACTTAAAACCCTGGTGCTTGGTGATGGCAACGGAGCTGAGGCTGACAGCAAATGTCTCTTCTTTGGGAAATGCGCGAAAGTTACCTTTGAAGTTAACAAGGGCTAGAACAGTGATGAATCTTAAGTGTTTTATTTCTATTTTAAAAGTAACTCAGTAACGTATGACGTGTTCTAAGTGTGCAGTAACTTGCAACATGGTACTTATCGCAGCACAGCCCCTTGAATAGGGTCTCTTGAGTGCAGGAGAGCACAGAAGGAAACCGTGAGGCCCCCAGGCGTAGCCCCCTCCAGGGAAGAACTTCTGCAGAATAACTTGCGTGTGTGTCTTTTTACAAAAAGGAGAATGCACCGACCCACACTCTGTGGTTTCACAATCTCGGGGGAGGATGTCCACTAAATCATTACCAAGTCTTGATTCAGTGACCAAATAGCTGAAACTCTGGGAGGAAAACTTCCAGTCACTCACCCTTTGTGTTCCCATCCATCAAATAAGGAACAAAGCTTGAATTCCACGTGACCCGCAATTCCCCATTCAATGCACAACGGAAAGGCTCTTTGTCAGTGTCAAGGCCAAGGTTAATGGCTCATGGGCACCACATTTACTGACTTCCGGAATGAGCAAACACACTCCAAACCTGAGGCCGTCGGGGTCGTGGCATCACAGACTCTACCTGGCTGACTCACTGACTGTCACTTTTCATATCTTGTGTGAATGGCTTGGATTTTGTACAAGAAAAAACATTCAGGATCATGTCCAAAACCAATTCACCTAAATAACTTGAATCATGATTTATATAGTTACCCTTTTCAAAGTAGGGCAACATTTTAAAAATCCATTTGGTCATCTCACCCTGGGAATTTTGTTTTTCTCCCCCCAAAATCATGGTACCCAGAAACTGCTGTGAACTTAGTTTTCTGGGAGTGGTTGCCGATACCCTAAAAATAAAGGGGTTGGAATAGAGCACTTGTTTCTGCTGGATGTTTTTTCAAAAGAGAGAGCTTCGTAATAAAGAAACTTTGGTTTGCGTAAAAAAATAAAATCCATTTGGTCATTAGAGCTTCAGAACAGTTTTATTTTCCCCATTGGTGATGAAGGAGCCCCCGAGAGATTACGTGACCTGCTGAAGTTCATTCAGCAAAGTGGAAAAGTAAATAAAACCGGAACCAGCCCCGGGGTCCTGGTGGGGCTGCTCTCACCATCACCTTTCCCCATGGGGAGCCAGTGCCACAGCAGGGCGGGGAAGGCCTGAGGATGCAGGTTAGAAAGCAGCTGTGACAGCTGGCCTCGTGGCTACGGCCGCAAACACTGGTCATGGCTGCACTGAGCAGAAAAGAGGTTTTGCCCTAAGGGATTGGGGGAGCTCCCCTGGGTGTCAGGAGGGCTCAGGACCAGGGCTCAGTAGCTCTGCAGCAGGAGCGATGCCCCAAACCCCACGTAGAGCTGATGCTGTGAGAATGCCAACCTGGTGGATCTGAGCCCCAGATGTACAGTACCCCCCGGCACCCCTAGATCTGTGCTTGGACCCCCATAGCCCACTGCTGCATACATCAGGCTGCTTCTCTGTACACGAGCTACAGATCCAGAGTCTGGACAGAGCTGGATCAGGTGCCCACACCCTCGCTGCAAGGACGGCCAAGGAAAGCAAGTGTTAGTGTCCTGTGGCTCTCATGACAAAGTACCGCAAACTGGGGGGCTTAAAACAACAGAAATGAATTCCCCCACTGTCTCGAGGCCAGAAGTCCGAGACCAAGGTGTCGGCAGGGTCAGCTCCTTCTGGAGGGGAATCTGTCCCAGGCCTGCTCCAGCTTCCAGGATGCCCACGGGCCTTGGCGTGTGGCCTCATCCCTCCAGGCTGCCGCCGCCTGCACGTGACCTTCTCCCCTTGCGTCTGCATCCAGGTCGTCCTTCTATCAGGACACACCTGTCTGTGGATTCAGGGCCCACCCTCACCCAGAACGATCTCATCTGGAGATCCTTTTCTAAACAAGGTCACACTCTCCTTCTGGGGGTCAGGATGTGAGCCTGTCCTTGACGGGGGCGCAGTTCAACCCACTGCCGTGAGCGTTTGGGGTTTCCGTCTTCTGCCATGGGCGACAAGCTCAGCTTCCCACCAAGCCCCATAGAGTAGGGAGCTCTCTGGACGTGGGAAGAGGTCCAGCCAAAGAACACAGCAAACATTCACTGCCGAGTCACCACCTACAGTCACAGAGATGAACAGTCATACAGTCCCCACCTGGAGAGCAGATGCCCGGGGGGTGGGGGAGGCTGGGGGGTGACAGGTGCCTCCTGCTTCGTCGTCCTCTCCTCCGGCGCCTCTGACCACTTCCCCCCGCCCCACACGGAAGCCAGCTCCAGTGCCGCCATTCCTTGGAAACAGACAAGTTGAAGAGGCCATTAATTAATTCTCAGAACTCCTACAGGGAGCTGTGCTGACTTCAACTTGAGAGACTTCCGGTATCTGGCCGAGGGGACACCAATTAGGCCGAGAAGTGTTTTTATTTTGCCTTCAAGTGGCTTGTGGATTGAGGACCATTAAAGGATGGATCCCCGATGACCTTCTCCCCAGCATGTCCTTGCCCGGAATCCTCCAGAACTAGCTCGCATCTCCTCCTGGGGCTCCTGTGTAGATCAGATAATTCATGCACATGGGCATAAATTACGTGGAGGATGGCATCGCCCCTTCACCCCCAGCTCAGGCTCACTGCAAAATTACTAGCGTTTTTACTAGTGGTATTAATTTCTAGCACCAGAGACCTGGGCACTGAAGGAGTGGGATGGAGAGAGCTTGCATTTCTCAGGAGGAAGAGGACGTTAGGGTTAGGGTTCCAGGAGCTGCAGTCAGGTGGCCAGGTGTGGGCAGCGGCCTCCCCCCCATGGCCCACTTTGGCACCTCTCCCTGCATCAGCCCCTGGCCTCCCCACCACCTCCCGGCTGCCCGCTGCCCACAGGAACATGGCTATGGGGGCCCACGCACCCCCGGAGAGGGCCCTCATCCTCCCTGAACTCCACCTGGCTTTGGGCGCATCCTTTCCTGGCGCTTGTGGCTGACCGCTCCCCGGGCTCCACCCGCCTCTGCGTTAGCGCCCAGGTGGGCGCGGTCACCTCATCTGTGCTCAGCCCCGGGGGGTGTGAGTTCCTAAGAGCCGCCCAGACACAGCAATCAGGGCCTCCCCCGAAGACATCGCAGGGACCTTGGAAATGGACAGGGGAGGCCTTTTGAGGACAGGGGTTCTGCAGCTGGACCTCTCCCGCAGGTCACTTGGGGAACTGGTCATCCCAGCCACTCAGAAGGTCAGCCCTGACCCTGCAGAGCTGCCAGAAGCAAGCCGGCCTGCGCTGCTGGCCTGGGAAGGCTGCCGGGAATATGACTGCCGGGCTGCTCCGCGGGGCCCGACCAGATATGGACACACACACACACACACACACACACACACACACACACACACACCGTGCTCACGCACACACACACTTTGTCCGGTATGTGTGAGCTGTTCGGAGCTGTTCTCTGCCTCTTGAATCCAACGAGGCACCAGCGAGAACTGCCCATCTGTAAACCACATTACATTGATTTGACTTGTTTTAAATGGAATTTCCTGCCTTTTTTTTTTTGACCTTCTCAAGTGTATAATTCTTTGGAATCAAATGTAAATTCTGCCATAGCTCTTAATTCACCTTAAAAGCTTTCCTTCCTTTTCTACGAAATGTTTTCCTTCTTCGGGAGGCTGGGGTCTCGCTTAGGTGAGAAGCCATTTCCTAAACACAGGACATCCAGGGCCTCCCCTCACTTCCCGGTTGGAGATGGGCCATCCAGGGGCGCCCCTCCCTCCCGTCCTTCCTTGTTTGCGGGAAGGGCCTAGGCGCCCTGCGGTGGGCACAGGGCAGTCCTGCCCCTGTTCAGCGTTTGTCCCTGCCGGGGCCTGGCCCAGAACCTACAGACTAGAGAGCTGGCCCCATGGGGCAAAGTTTACAGCCAGGTCATGCAAACAACCCAGAAAACTGAAACCAAAGCTTGCTTTTCTTTTTGTCAGCGGGGAAATGTGCTTTATGCAAATTCTTTACCAAAGTCCTTGGAGGAAGTGCTGAAACCCGAGGCTCTGTTCCTACGTGGCTATAAACAACTTCCAAAGCTCTGCAGCCCAACTAGGGCCTCGCCTGCCCACAGCCAGCCTCTTAGGAGAGCCCAGCGGGTCAGGGGGAGGAGGGAGTAGGACAGAGCTGCCTTCGTGACCTGACCGTGACCGTGCCGTTACTCCTGCCTGCTGAGGCCCCATCCCCGAAGCCAGTGTCCCTCTTAGAAAATCATTCTTAAAGGTCCTCTAGGGTGGCCGTGCCCCCTCTAAAGTCCGAGGGGCCAGCAGCGTCCAGGTGGTGCTCGCCCTGCCACTCAGCCCGGGGCTGTGGAGCCTCTGCTTCAGTTTGGGGTTCTGGTCCATGCCCGCCTGTGTTTCAGGTTTGAGACTGACAAGTGGGAAACTGACATCCGTCTCAACCCTGAGTCCTCCCTGGTGTCAGCGCCAGGACCCGGGGGAGGCCCAGCTCGGACGGCCTTCTCCCTCCCCCAGGATCTTCCACAAGGCATCCTGGGGTCCAGCAAGGCCTGGGAGCGGCAGCCCCGGGTCTGCTGGCGCCTGAATCGCCGAGCGCTCTCGCCGCCTCCTGGCTTCCGCCCGGCGGTGGGGCCCTTTAATCCCGGGACGCACTGTTTTTCTCTTCCATTGATTAATGCATTCTTGCCATCTCATTACTCGCTATCAGTTTCCTTGGCAACCAGGCTGTATTTCATAAACATCATTACAGTAAATTCTATCATTCCGTGTTGCCCAAAAGGCTTAATCTTAACATCGCCCCTGATAAACGGCCCAGGAACCTGATCTACGTCAATTTCAATACCACACAATCAAACATCAGGCAGCCAGCAAGAACCATGAGCTACGAGGCAGCTGCTCACAGGAGCACCCTTGACTTGTTGACGATGGAGAAAAGCAGATGAGAAAACATGATCCCAATTCTGCCTTTTTTAAATTAAGAAAGATAAATAGATATTTAGATTGCATAGGGGTGGGAGAAAAATGCCTGGAGGGATACACACCAATATATACAATATCAAATGAGTTCTCTGGGCCAATAGGATCATGGATTTTTTTTTTTTTATTTGGCTGTGTTGGGTCTTTGTTGCTGCGCGCAGGCTTTCTCTAGTTGCGGCGAGCGGGGGCTACCATTGGTTGCGGTGCGCGGGCTTCTCACTGCGGTGGCTTCTCTTGCTGCAGAGCACGAACTCTAGGCGCACAGGCTTCAGTAGTTGTGGCACGCAGTCTCAGTAGTTGTGGCTCGCGGGCTCTAGAGCACAGGCTCAGTAGTTGTGGCACACGGGCTTAGTTGCTCCGCGGCATGTGGGATCTTCCCGGACCAGGGCTCGAACCCGTGTCCCCTGCTTTGGCAGGCGAATTCTTAACCACTGCGCCACCAGGGAAGCCCCATGGATAAATTTTTAAATACTCTTCTTTGAGATACTCTGTATTTCCTCCATTTTCTACAATGATCATAGGTTATTTTGTATTCAGAGAAGTGATGCTGGAAACGGAATGAATGGTACCCGTGGACCCTGCAGGCAGGGCACCGCTACCCTGTTTGGACTCTACACTGCGTGCTCCATCTCTTCCCCAGATGGATCCACTTTTTGGATCCAAGTCTATGCCACATGCCAGGTCTCTTCTCCAGATCTATTCAACTTTCCAAAATTTTCTGCCCTTCACGTGTTAACAACCCCTTCCTGGGCCCCTTCCTGCCACTGATGTTGAATCTACCATCTGTCCCATTCGCAGACCCGCAGACACAGCTCCGCGGTGGTCCTCTCCTCCTCGGGGTAAGCGTCCTGCAGTGGGACGGCGGCCGAGAAATGCCTGGGAGGCTGCGCACGCCTGGTCCAAATGCAAACCGTAAAGGGTGTGTGCTAATGTGCTTTTTCTTGGAAGAGGACCCATGGTTTCATCCACCTCCTAACGGCGTCCGCGATGCGAGAAAGTGCTGAGGGCACCGCACCCCAAAGGAGGGTGTGGGCTCTTGGTGGGAGCACAAAGTACCGATGTCCAGTTCCCTGGCTTCCCCACCTCGCTGGTCCCGCGTCCTGGTACAGGAGGGTGGAGATGGTGTTTGAGCCTCTCCCTTGGCATCCCGCACGGCACAGAAGCAGGTCACCGGGACCAGATCCGAGTATCAGATCCTCCAGATTCCTGCCACTGGACGGAAAGAAGCAGTGGTCCCACATAATCTTGCCCGCGCTTGGCCCCTGACACGGAAATGTTTAGAAAACCCACCCAGGGAGATCGTGGTTCCGGGAGGGCTGCCCGGGGGCTCGGCGCTGGGAGAGTTCCCCCAGCCGCGAGCCCCAGAGCTGCTGACAGTTCCTCCGGATGGGAGACGGGTGGAAGCCCACGGAAGTCGCTGAGTTGCTTTGTTTTTCTCTTAGAAATCACCTGCATTTTATTTTTAGCCATATTCCGCTTGATGGAAAGGGGAATGAGTGGCATCGTGGGTAGTATCTTTCTGCATAAAAATCGAGGTGTGATTACCAAGTAACAGAGCTAATCTTTTTTATTTCTTATGACCTGACTCTAATCTGAAAGTCCTTCCAGAACTGGCAGCGTTTCTGAGCTAAATATGCACCTGCCAGAGTGAACGCCTTGAAGTTGAACGCTCGCTGGCAGGCGTGAGCGCCAGTTCATCCTTTGATGAAAAAAACCATAGTGTTCTGACTTAGGGGACCCGGTGCTGCAGGACCCTGGGAATGTGACCAAGCGCGGGTTCCGCTCGTCCTTCCCCTGGCCTGATCATTTCTCATCCATTTCAAGTCAGCGCTTCTCCCGGTTAACTGCTCTACCCAGGACCTTCAACTGCAAAGCTTTTGCCTTAACGAAATTTTCATCCTTGCTGGGAAGGCTGTGGTGTTGCTCCCCGAGCCCTTCAGTGCATTTTACTACCCTGGGAACACGTACCCCCTTTTTCTTTTGGGGATAAAAGATCCTCTGTCCCGTGTCCTCAGCTGGCGCTTAGGGGTACGGAGAAAAAGCAAGAAGTACGTGCGGGAACGGTGGCGATTCGGGAAGCGGGGAGGGGGAGGGGCTTCGTGATGAACAGGCTGTGGCTGAGCCGCGTGGGGGGGGCGGGAGGCCTGAGAATCAGCGGCGTGGGCGGGACTGGGAACCAGTGTCTGAGCCAGCTTCCGCCCCTCACCCCCGGGGACGTGGGAGCCACGGGCGAGCCCCCAGTTACCAGCCTCCCCAGCCTCCACGTGTATCCATGGTAACCCCCTTGTTTCTCTTGGTCTCCAGTGGAAGGACTGAAAGTGGTGGAGGTTGAGAAATGCAAGAGTGACATTAAAAAGATGAGGGACGAGCTGGCAGCTAGAAGCAACAGGTAAGGTCTGCGCTGGGCAAGCGCGGCGGACGGCCGGGGAGAGCTCTGTGCGGCCACGCGGAGCTAAGAGGGGCCCTGGGGGGGGGTTTTCCCCGAAAGGAGAGCTGGAGGATCCCAGCTGTGGCTGGGGTGGGCACCATCTGGGATTTGCTTTCCGATGACACAACTTTCTTATCATAAAAGAGAGTTTATGGCAGAGGGAGGCTGGGAGGATGACGTCACAGAAAAGGCCAGTAATCTTCTTGCAGATCAGAGTGTTAGGATTTACAGCCCCAACTTGAACAGAGTTGGCATCGATTTTTTGAAAAGGGGAACGATAAAAGGAGAAAGGCCTTTGGCTTCCAGGGGACGAGTGTCCTGGTGTCCCGGAGGCCCCAATCCCGTGCGGACGTCCCCATAGCACAGAGCGGCCCGTCAGGGGAGCGATGCCGCGTTCTGGACACAGAAGTCACTTGTCCCACGGAATAAGGGTCCCTCCACACATCCCCTGGAGAACCAGGGTGAGGTGGCCCAGGCTGCCGAAATCCAGGAAAAACATGCCCCAGGCATTTCTTGGAAAGTGGGGTTTGGGCTACAGCCAGACCCTTTGCCGAAACGGTGGTCAAAGCAGATGTTCAGGTCAAGGGGAGAGATGCACCACGCCAGCCAAGATGATGCTGGAGGTCGCACACACTGAGCCTGCTGTGTGCGGGGCTGCACCGAGTGCTCTGCTGACGGGACCAGCTTGCAACTGTCTGCTGTCCTGCGTTGCTTCACGCCCGTGGTCCAGAGACCGCGTGGTGACGGTGTGGCCCGTCACCCCCGGAACGCCACGCCACTAAGGAGGCTGAGGTTACAGCTGGGGCTCAGCAGGATTTAACGGGACTAATGAGCCTGCGAACGGCCCGTGCAAGCGCACCAAACTGGCTCACGAGGCCACCCAATATCTTGAAGGTCGTTTCCTAAGTTTTCAAAATTGAGGGCAACCTGCTTACTGCAGAGCGTGGCTGCATGCAAGGGCCTTCGGTGCAGGAGGGGGAGGGGAAGCTGGTGGTCGCAGGGGAGGGGCGGGGCTGGCGGCCTCAGGACGGGCTCGGGGACTAGCCTGACGGGCTCGGGTGGTGCCTGGCTTCCGGGGACCACGCCCCGTTCGTGGCCCGCTCACTTGTCAAGTATTTCGGACTTCGGGATGTCTCATCCCATTGGATTTGGGGGAAGTCGGGCAAAGGAGTCCGTGACGACAGAAAATTGTGAGTGAATAATCCGTCCTCACCGTCCCTGAGGCAGAAGGCTCTGTGGGGTCAGGAGGCAGATCCCTCACGTGACCCAGTAAGGGCCCTGGAGTTGCCCGCGCAGCCCCACGGCTGGGCCCGGCTCAGCAGCTGGAAGGAGGCCCCTGGTCACGGTGTCGTCCTCGGGCTCAGGATCTGGACAGCTCAGCCTAGCCCCCTGGCAGCCACGTGCTGGACCTCCGTCCTGTGGCCAGTCCTAACACCCAGGGGAGATATAGCTAGTCAGCCAGGCCCTGTCCCGGCCGCTCCGCGAGCAGCCTCAGACTGGTGGCCCGTGGCCGAGGGCCGTGTCTGCTGCGGCAAGCGGTGGTGCCCTGGGCCCCGTCCCCCATGTTCCCTCTGTAGGGTCGCCTGCAGCCACACAGCCCACAGAGCACTTGCAGGAGGCGGGGTTCGGGTTCGGGTTTTGATCTGAGGTATAGTTGACTTACAGTGTTAGGTTAGTTTCACAGGCATGATGTAGTGATTCAAAAGCAGCAGGTGTTTTATAATGAGGCCTCTCGTCCCTTCTCAAATGATTCAATCCTACCACCTGCCCAGAGCAACCGGGGTGAGTCAGGAGCCCCGCCCCCGCCCCCCGCTGGTCCTGCCCCGCCGGCCGTGTGGCAGGCACCCCCCCACCGCCCCTTCTGTAAGAGCCAGGCTGGGGCAGGGGCAACGTGATGCCCCTGCCGTGCTTTCTGGCGTGCACTGCCCTGCGGGTCAGGTTGCAGGAGAAAAAACAGAATTTCGTCCAGGTGGTGTTAGTTTCCTGTAGCTGCTATAGCCAAGCACCACACACTGCAGGGCTGAAAACAACAGGAATTTACTTTCCCACAGTTCTGAGGGCCAGAAGTCTGAAATGAAGGTGTCAGGAAGGCCAGGCTCGCTCTGAAGGCTCTCGGGGAGAATCTGTTCCAGGCCTCTCTCCCAGCTTCTAGCAGTTGTCAGCAATTCTTGGGGCCCCTTGGTCTGTAGAGCATCACTCCAGTCTCTGCCTCTGTCTCCACATGGCCTTTTTTTTCGTATGTGTCTGTCTCTGTGTCCAAATGGCCCTTTTTTAAAAAGACACCAGTCATATTGGAGTAGGGGCCACTCTAATCCAATCACACTTGGTGTGACCAGTCTTAACTCATTACATCTGTTACAGCCCTATTTCCAGATGAGGTCACAGTCACAGGTACTGGGGGTTAGAACATCCACATATGATTCTTGGGGGACACGATAGGCCATGTGGAGAAGACCTGCCCGATTTCAGAGCACAAGGGAAGCGAGATGTCACCTGCAGGCACCCGTCGGGGCAAAGTGGGCAGAACCAGGGCTCATCAAGTAATGAAGCCTCTTCCACGCCCCCCACCCCCTCCGCAAGAGGTATCAATACGTTTTTGGGACTCACAGTGCTGTGGTCCAAAGAGGAGCCTTCCCTGTGCCCCAGCACTTCTAGAGGCTTGTCTTCTCAACAGGCAGTTTTCACAGCAGCTCATGTAGGTGAGAGACGGGTAATTGTGCCTCTTCACTCGAAAACAGAATGGGGTAACGTCTCCAACAGTGCTGACACGTTGCGAAAAAGAAATGCAGCCTCCTGGGCTCAGGGCTGACCCACAGCAGCGACACCCACCTGGGACGCTGGCCCGGGAGCCCAGCACCCCTTTGTGCCCCATACAAACAGCCCTGCCCTTTTCTTTATGGAGAAATTAACTCAGATGGGGGATAAGCTGCTTGCACTGCCCCTCGTCTCTGCTGACGGCTGGGTTCCATCTTAATCGTGCAAGGGGGCCGTGCAGTCATCCGGCATCCTGGGACCAGGCTCGTTACCTGCGGGGGAGGTCGCACAGCTGAGCAGCTCTTTCTGAGGATGTCCACCCAGCCGGGCGGTGATCCTGCCTCTCGGGGGCGGAGAGGGGAACAAAGGCACCTGCCCGGCTGAGCTCAGGTCTGCACCCGCTCGGGTGGCCAGTGAGCCTGAGGCGATGGCCGCCTTCACCCCCGCACAGGTGGCCTCGGAGCCAGGGCTCTGTGTGGACCAGAACCGCCTTTCCCCAGGGAATAGGGATGGCCGTTGGGTCAAATGAGGCGCAGACCCACAGACACCCTCGGAACGGGCTGCGCTCCCCTGAGACACAGGCCTTGGGTTTCTCTTGGCTTTTTCCCCAAGAGGACAGAGGGAGGATTGCCCGCCCACATTCAGGGCAGGGCCCGGCCCCTCCGAGCACGTGGGGGCTGCAGGAACACGGGGCGGCATCTGAGGGCTCTGGGATCTGTCATCTCTGCTTTCATCCCAAACAAATGGCCTTGACCACTGGACTGAGCCCCAGGAGGGGGGAGGCTGGGAGCGCAGAAAATGAAACAGAAAGAAAAGAAAAGGCACCATGCCAGCTACTCTGTCAGCTGGAGGATGCTTGTTCCCGTGGCGACGGGCCGAAGAGGGAGCAGGCAGGGCTGCCTGGCCATGGCAGGACCTCCCAACGCTGGGATTTTCAAGGAAGCAGTGGCTTCCAGCAGTCAGATCATCTTCGGTGGTGGAAGCTTACACAGCCCTCCTGGGAGAGGTGCGGGACTGACCTGCACAGCACGTATGTGCATGTTTGTACAAAAGAGGTTAAAAGTGGAAAAGAAATAATGACGATGCTACCTATGCTCTTAAGTCACAGACCAGGTTCTCACTGCTCAGACGTGCGTGTGTAAATGGGAGTTCTCGTTGACAAGGGCGACCACGGAAAGCGTTTGGTTGGCGCGTTTTCTCGGTTCATTTTGTTACCCTTCTGCTAAACCTGTCTTAAGATCCCACTCCATGCACGAAGCCGTCTTAAGCAGCTCGGATGATTTCGCAAGCATCGGGTGGAGGGAAGGAACCGCGGCGCGCCAAGAAAGCCGTACTGAGGCTCTTTTCCCAGAAAGGAAGCAGACGTATTATTCTGAGCTTGCAAGTGGCATAGCCACCTTGTCATACCTCCAGACTATACTGATGAGGGGGGCAAGTCAGTAAAGATAACAGCGACCACGATGCTCCCAGTCAAAACCCAGTCCTGAGCTTCCCAGATGTTCTTCCACGCCCAGATAGCGGGTTTCGAAAAACAGCTACGAAATTCTGTGGTAATTTTTTTTCATTTACAACACTGTAAACAGTCAGTAGATGAAAATGCAGCCTCAGACATTTTTGCAGAATGTCTGCAAATGTCACCCACCCAGTGAGTTCTTTTCTCCTCATTCCGTGGCCAATTGTTTTGCAGTACCTTTCAGGACATACTGTAGGCAACGTTTCTTTTTCCCTTTTCATCCAAAATTCCCTCGCTTCACATAATACTCATAATTAAAGATGACATAATAGTCCTCCCTGTTGAAGTACCATAACGGTTTAAATTATTTCCCATTGGGGGACGTTCCGGTGGCTTCTAGTTTGGTTTTGTGGTTTTGCAGCAACAGATGACACTGGGATGAATACCTTCAAGCTGTTTGCTTACGTCTAATTCTTTGCTTATGATAAATTCTCCAGAGGAGCCTCGCAGCTTAAAGGATGTGAATTTCTCTACGGCTCTTACAATTCAGTATAAATTGCTCTCCTGGAAGATGGAAGTTTATTTACAAACTGCATAAGCTTCTGTGCTGGCCCCATCCCCAGCCTGGGAATCTCACGCAAGGCAGGGGGAGGGTGAGGAGTGGGGTGTTAGACCCTCCCGCCACCCCCGCTGTGCTCCCTATTCGAGGTGGGGGGACTTCAAGTTCCTTCCAGAGGAGTTAAGGTGACCATATGGGCTGGGGGCCCAGGCGCTGCCGGCTCTCCTGGAACAGCCCCGACCTGCAGTCCCTGGCTGTGACCCCTCGGGCCAGCACACTCGCCCCTGATGTCGGAAGGGGGCTTCCCTCCAAAACCACCAGGCTCCTTTTGCTCTGTTCTTTTGTTTTGCTTTTGTTGCCACAACCCGAGGCATGTGGGATCTTAGTTCCCCGACCAGGGATAGAACCCGGGCCCCCGGCATCGGAAGTGCAAGTCTTAACCACTGGACCGCCAGGGAAGTCCCTGTTCTGTTCTTGATGCCTTGACGTTAAGGAATGAAAAGCAGAGTCAGAGATCAAACTCGCCTCTCAACGTGTGCGTAAGGGGAACAGTTGGGGACATCCTGAACGTCTATCACAGGAGGTGGGATTGATGACCCTATGAGGTCCATCACGCCCGAGGTCCCAAGGAGGACTTGCTTTTTGATGAGGTCGAGCTCTCTGAAGCAGCAGCAGTGCATTTGTGACATGGTAGTGGAAAAAGCAAGTTGCCAGAGAGGAAACTTGGTACCATTCCATCCTTATCGAAAAGGACCAGGGGCTGTCTGTGTGTGTCCATACCTAGGAACGTTCTGGAAAGGTACCCCAAACTTAACAGAAGGCATTGCCAGGTGTGAGATTTAGAGGAAAGAAGTGGGGGAAAGGGGACTTACTTTTTTTTACTTTGCTTCTGTGGTTTTTGAATTTTTTAGAATAAACGTATTTTGCTCGCATCATTTAAAAGAGATTTTCAGGAGCTTCTCTAAAATGAAGATGCCATGTTTGCTGAGAGCTCAGTATTACCTCAGGAGGTCCAGGCACGGTCTTCGGGGTTTAGCAACAAGGCGTCACTGGCTTTACGACTTATTCTTCTGTAACAAATAAGACCAAAGGGGTTTGTGGGATGCGGATTGGGTTGGGTTTTGCGTTTTTCGGTCTTTCTCCGATGAGGTCCCCGCAATCCGCCGCCCAAGTGACACCAAGTCCAAGGCAGCAGTGCCAGAAACAATCTTTGCTTTTCCCTTCAGGACCAGCTGTCCCTGTAAATATAGTTTTTTGGATAACAGCAAGAAGTTGACATCTCGACGCGATGTCCCCGCTTATCCCAAGGTAAGGTGACATCCTGCCCCTGAAGAAACCACAGTCAGCGTCCACAGCCTCCCACCCTCGGCCCCCCTGACCTCCCAACCCGGCCCCTGCCATCTGCACATCTGCAAAACCAGCTCCCGCCCGGGCCCTGGGCTGCGGAACGCTGCCGTTTTTCTTAGGCAGGATGTATTTTCTCTAGGACATTTGTGTAGCCACAGTGGTCCCAGACCAAAAGCCCCAAGAGATCGGAGCTCCTCCCCGGTGTCCAGCCAGCCCCCGTCGCCGACTCAGTGAACAAACGGTTCTCACGTGCACATGTTACTTGAAAGAACTTTCATTTTTAACTACATTATTTAAAAGCTGCTTCGCTGCATCTCCTGTCCCTGAACAACATGTAGTTGTTGTGAGAAGTTTTGCTTTTTGGTCACAAAGGATTTCTCAGTTACAAGAGAGCCTCAGCCCTTGTTAGAGCAGCAGTGCCCTGGGAACGGGGGTAGGGTTCTTCAGACAGCTGCAAAAGAGGGGTCCAGTGATGGTGGTCCCCCATCTCACAACGCCTGCAGCTAGTGACTGAGCAGGACCCTTGGCCCAACTGTTCTTTGCACAATCTCCCACTAAGATTTGGGCTTCGCAGTGGCCGGGGTCCTGCAGACAGGGCGCCTGGCCGTGCCCAAGGCCGCCCCCCCCCACTGTTCCCACAGCAGCAAAGAAACTCCCAGAGCCTCCCTGCCAGGGGGTTCCCCAACTCGGATACGAAAGACAAGCTAAATACTGTCCAAGGTTTTCACATGGACACGAGTGCCCTGCCCTACAGGAACGCGTGACCCACACCTCAGGATCTGCCCCAGGGAGTCACGAGGCCCAGCTTAGGCCCAGAACAAAAGGTGGCAGTCCTCCGCAGTGGTTCCTTTTAAAAAAACAAACGGAAAGACCTAGGAGACGACTGTATCTAACTCCAAAACACCGTGACTGTCTTGGGTCTAAAATATTCTGTTTCCTCTGACAATGTAACCTAAACTCCGGTCTTCCGTAGAACCAGCGCCTGCCCCCAGCAAGCTGGGCTGTTATAGCCCACGGCTAAACCAGGGACGGCGTCCAAAAGCAAACCTGAAAATGGCTTCTTAGCCACTATTTGAATTTATGCCAAGTAAAAGTTTTTTCCCTTGGTTTCACTTTCTTGTATTTTTTAAAGTCCGGTTTCTCGGGATGTCATTAGCATATGCAGTAAAGTTCACCTCCTGCAGTGCAGAGCATTATCAAGTGTAACAGGCTTACGTGGTCACGTACCCTCCACCACGGTCAAGGGGTGAATGTTCTGTCTCCCCCAAGCGCCCCCTCGTCCCCTGTGCGGTCATTCCTGGCGCTCTGCCCCTGACCACCACTGGTGGGATGTCTGTCCCCGTAGTTCTGACCCCTCCAGAATTCTCGTGGGTGTAGCCTTTGAGAAGGTACCCAGGTGTCCTGAGAGGCGGGCAAGAGGAGAGTGGAGAAGGCATGGCCAGCCTTCGTCTCAACGCAGAGGCCCCCGTGCGTGCTCACAGTGCTTTCCTGTCCCCTCCAGTACCTGCTGTCCCCCGAGACCGTAGACGCCCTGCGGAAGCCCACCTTCGACGTCTGGCTCTGGGAGCCCAACGAGGTGAGTGCAGGAGCCGCCTGGGACCGGGACCGGCTTCGGGGACCAGACGGGAGCGGCCCCATCGCTCTTCTCCTCGGCTTCTCCTCTGTCTCCTTTGTCTTTCAACTTCATTCTCCAGGTTGGCAGCCAAACTGCCCCTTGGTGGGCTCGGGAAGGGGCGTCAGGGCCAAGGAGCAGGTGAGCGGCGGGGCCTCGAACCCGGGCTCTGGCTGCTCGGTGCACCCCCTCCGCCCAGCAGCCCCCCGGGCTGCGTCCTGATCCCTGGACCTGCAGGGTGCAGGCCTCGCGGGCTTGGGGAGGATTTCAGGAAGGAGCTTCCACTGGAGGTGCTGCTGAGAGGAGGCGACCCGGGCAGCTGTGAGGCCTCGGGGACCCAGAGTGACTTTCTGCGGCAAGAACACACTTCTTTAAAATTCCCCTTTTGCTGAGAAAACACAAACATGGAGATCGTTTTGTTGTTGTTTAGTCTATAACATCAGTTATACCTTCCTCTCTCTGAACCCGGAGAAAACAAAAAGTCCCTCCACGTGGACACGAGGCCACCAGAATCCACAGACGCTTACCAGCTTTTTGGTAACACGGGAGCCCCGGCGGGGCTCACCCACTTGGACGAGATCCGCTGAGCGACTTCCCTGCGCTCCAGCAAAGGAACGGTGCACGCTGAGCGCTCACCGTCCAGGTCGTCGTTCCCCGCCTGGGCCTGGAATCTGCTGTGCGAACCGCCTTCCCTGGCTGGTCTCCCAGGATGAGAGAAGTCCCAGCAAGAGGGGCCAGGAAAGTGCAGGTCCCGGGTCCACCCTGAGAAGGGCCGCGTGCTGGCCGGCGCCTGAGAAAAGGCCCTAGGTGACACGTGTGCTCCAAACCGTCCAAGCAGTCAGCACGCAGGGCTGGAGCCGCAAGTTCAGGGGTGGGGGACGCATTCTAAGTGTGCAGCTGTCACCTGCCAGATCGATGCATGATCAGAACGTGGCGGAGGGGGACCACGGCAGGAGGAGAAGTCACGTCTTCCAGGAGAAGCATTAGGACCTCATGTCCCAAAAGCTCTCGCTGAGCAGGGGACCCTGCTGGCCTGGACGCACAGGAGCTCAGAACACGCAGCCCTGCTTCCAGCAGGTGGCCAAGCGCCGCTACCGGGCACATCTCACTCTCCCCAAAGTCGTTTTGACCTCAGCAGCCCACAGGGAGGAAGAGCAAAGCTGGGGCCCTGATGGTGGAACCCCCGCCGTTCCTGTCTCCTTGGGGCACCGGCTGCTCGTGGCCAGAGAGGGAACGCCACCCTCACGTTGAGAGGTGGAAGGACCCACGCATGCGGGATGCGAAGGCGGCCCTCCACACTCGGGGTGTATGTGCAGCCGCCATCAGGGCGGGGGTGAAAGGAGGGACCAGCCCCCTGCCCGTGGGCTCGGCCCGTGTGGCCATCTGCCAGCCCAGGCCCTCGCCAGCACACCTCCACGACCCCGGGCAGCCTGGGAGGGGTCCCAGGGCTTCCGAAAAGCACCTAGCTGCCCACAGCGGCAAACCAGAGGTGCTCAAAGACGGGAGCCCTGGCCTCTGGGGATGCCATGAACTTTGGAGTGTGGACGGCAAAGGTGAACAGCTACAGGGACACACCTGAAAGCTTCAACAGCCCGCCTGGCCCCCAAAACTGCATCTGGCCACCCAAGAAGCGGCTCACACCCCGAGAACATCAGGGCTCCCGGGTGGTGGTGGTTCACCTCTCTCCCTTCAAGGGGGGGTGACGCACCCAGCGTCACCCAGGGGCCCAGCATCCTCCGATCGCAGACCAGGCGGGGAGGTGACTTCCCGCTGCTCCGCTCTCGCGGGCTGACCCGAGTGCTGCCCCCGACGCCGCGTCTGCCGAGCGCGGGCTTGAAGGCCGCGGGGCCTCTCGGTCACCTCGCGCGTGCTCCGCACTCAGCCTTATCCAGCTGCCCAGCCCAGGGCCCGCCGCAGCGTCAGCGCGAGCAGATGCTCAGACGCGTCACTCCTGCTCCGAAGCTGCCACATAAGTGGCACCAGATGGTTTCGTCTGCCGATCACCTCCGCCTCTTGACTCTGATTTCACAGCAAATATTTCAGCTCCTCGGGGTTGCCCGCAGCTGCGAATAGGCTGGTGGGACGGGGAGCGGGGCTGTCGGACCCACAGCCCCTCTGGACGGCAAAACCCTGGCTGGGCGCTCGTGCTGCTGGTAAAGCTGGGGTGATCCGGGCAGCAGCCGGCCGGCAGCCTGGACTCCAGCCGCCCCGCTCTCACCCGGGACCCCGCAGTCCCGGCGCTCTGCCAGGGGCTCCTTCAAGGCCCCCGTTTCCAAACTCTGGCACCCGGCCTGCGTGTGTGCCGTGCCCTCGAGGAAGAGCCGTGTGTGGTGGCCATCAAGGACTTACCGTCTGGGACATCATCCCGGTTCTGGGCTGGGCTGGGCGTGGCTCCCAGTTTCCCCGGTGGATTCTCTGCGCGGCTGGAGAAGCCACCCGGCCCGCCCTGAGCGCGTCTCCTGGCCGCTCGGGCTGTTGACCGTCCTTCTCCTCCTGTGCCCGCAGATGCTGAGCTGCTTAGAGCACATGTACCACGACCTCGGCCTGGTCAGAGATTTTGGCATCAACCCCATCACCCTCAAGCGGTGGCTGGTGAGTGTCAGGCCCCCCCGTCCCCCCGACACAGTTTCACGGGAATGGACTGTGGGCGCCTTCCTGATGGCCCTGGGCTTCCTACAGACGGAAGCCACGCTTCCATGAGAGCCCTGCGGGGACGGTCAGCCAGTCTCTGCCCGTCCTCCTCCCCCAAAACACTCTCTGCTCTTAGGCCCCTGCTCTGGTGAGCGAGAAAATAGTAAGAACGGGGGAGGGGCACGTGAAGCAGGTGCTCTAAGCCGCACGGGCATGTGAGTGAGCGTGTTGTGCAGGTGTGTACATGGGGGGGTGCATGTGAGTGTACGTTTGTATTTGTGTGTGTGCATGTGATTGTGAGTTCCGGTGCCTGCATACTGGTGGGGCGTGTGCACGTGCGTGTGCATGTACACGCGTGTAAGCGTGTGCGCGTGGCTGTTTGTGTGATTGCCAGCGTGTGTGAGAGACTGTATTTAGCAGCAGATCTTTCTCTTTTTACTTAATTAATTTTCTTTATTATTTATTTTTTTTTGGCTGCATCGGGTCTTCGTTGCTGCACGTAGGCTTTCTCTAGATGCGGCGAGTGGGGGCTACTCTTCATTGCGGTGCGCGGGCTTCTCATTGCGGTGGCTTCTCTTGTTGCGGAGCACGGGCTCTAGGCACACGGGCTCAGTAGTTGTGGCTCGTGGGCTCAGTAGTTGTGGCTCGCGGGCTCTAGAGCGCAGGCTCAGTAGTTGTGGCGCACGGGCTTAGTTGGTCCGCGGCATGTGGGATCTTCCCGGACCAGGGCTCGAACCCGTGTCCCCTGTGTTGGCAGGCGGATTCTTAACCCCTGTGCCACCAGGGAAGCCCCAGATCTTTCTTTTTAATAAAATACTGCTCACAACCAGATGTTAAAAGCCTGTGGAAGGTTTGATGGTGGCTGGGGACCCAGCTCCCCGCGTATAGACCCCCAGCTCTCCCCCCAAGCTTCACGCCCCAGCGTGGCTCCCCTGGGGACACCTTCCCCGGGGTGGGATCGTGGGGGCCATGGTGTGGCCCCCGGACATCCTCAGGCCCCTGGGCCCCCTGGTGCTCTCACCCTCGGGAAACGGGAGGGCAGTTGGATGAGGGCCAGGTGGGGAGCAGGCAGTTGGCACTGGGAAGAAGGTGCCAGGAGCTGGGGGGAGGGGTGGGCAGCTGGCCACAGGGCGGACCCTCTCGTCTCCGCAGCTCTGCGTGCACGACAACTACCGTAACAACCCTTTCCACAACTTCCGTCACTGCTTCTGCGTCACCCAGATGATGTACAGCATGACCTGGCTCTGCGGGCTGCAGGTGGGTCTGGGGAAGCCCCTTGCCCAGCGTGGTCAGTGAGCAAATGGGCGCCCACCCCTGCCCCGCCCCAGGGAGAGGCAGGTCCTCCCCCACCAGGCCGGCAGCTGGAGGGGCTTCGTCCACCTGTATCACCCGCCTCCCACCCGACTCCAGCCCCCTCCTCACCCCACCCCACTCTCTCTCTGATCCAGGAGAAGTTTTCCCAGATGGATATCTTGATCTTAATGACAGCGGCCATCTGCCATGACTTGGATCATCCAGGCTACAACAACACGTGCGTACGCGGTCTTCTTCTCTGTCTCTTTTTCCCTTGTAAAGGGGCCTCTGCGCATCAGAGGTGAACTTTTCAGCTCAGCCCTCTGCCAGTTCCAAGCTGGAGCGGTCGGCCAAGGCCTCCTAAGCCCCCAGCTCCACCCCACCTCTTAGGACATGGCTCGCCGCTTGGGACTGTGTCCGGGGCCCGGGCCTCCCGGCGCAGGACCCTTGGAGGTTACCAGAGCCAGAAGGGCTGCCACAGCCCTCTGCGTCTGCACCGGCAAAGCCCCGACGGCAGCAGGACCTCCCTCCCCTGAAGCAGGCGGGGACGCCCGCACACACGTGGACGGGGAGGGGCAGCCCCACCCAGGTCTCTGGATCTCACTCCCCTGTGGGCAGCCTCCCCAGCCCGTTTCCGACAGGAGCAAAGCAGAGGCAGGGGCTGTGACAGCAAGAGCAGGGTTGTGGACGAGCGGGAGGTGGGAGGTTCCAGGGCAGGCGTGGAGCCAGGAGGATGGGCCAGGCTTTGCTGGAATGTTGGTCCGCTCCCGCCTCTGGGGCGAAGGCCCCCGAGTGCCACCCCACGCGCCTGCCAGAGTCCAGGCCGGGTGGCGCTGCTTCGTGTTCCTAGTGGCACATTGGTGGTTCTATTGAGTTCGTGTATTTGCGTATCGAGTATCACTGGGTGGGTGATGATGCCAGGTCTGCCCGAGAAGCGTGCCGTTGTTTGTCAGGACCAGAGCGGATTCCAAGGTGTGGACGTTTGTGCCCCTCCGAGGAGGCGGCCCCGTGGGCATCCATGCCCTCAGTTCACACTCGGATGACGTGCCCAAGCACAGGCCAGCCGAGGGCCGTGCCCACAGCAGCTGATGAGAAAATGCACCCCAGTCCTCCACATACTGATAACGTCTGCAGGGTGTCTGCACCCCAGTCCTCCACATACTGATAACGTCTGCAGGGTGTCTGGCCATTCTGAGGGCACGCGACGGGGAGGCGCTGAGGCTTCTTGGTGACCTCCACTGTTAGGACTACAGCAACTTGGAGGTATCCAGTTGGAGGGGCAGCAGAGACCCAGGAGAGCCAGGAGAAGGGGGCTCCTGGCACGAGCAGAGTGCGGTCCCCTCCATCCCTTCCAGCCTCCATGCACCTCCCCACCCCACCGCCAGCGCCGCTGCCCCGACTCGAAGGTGCCTCTGAGTGCGGGTGCCCGAGGGCCCTTCTGCTCTCTCCTCCAACCCCAGGTACCAGATCAATGCCCGCACGGAGCTGGCCATCCGCTACAATGACATCTCGCCCCTGGAGAACCACCACTGTGCCGTGGCCTTCCAGATCCTCAGCCAGCCCGAGTGCAACATCTTCTCCAGCGTGCCGGCGGAGGGCTTCAAGCAGATCAGACAGGTGTGTGGGGTGAGGGCACGCCCACCGCAGAGTGGGAGGCACCGGGGGGACAGTGAGTCCGACCAGAGAGCAGAAGCCCTCTCGCCCCGTGCCTGAGGCTCCCACATCTCCCAGTCCCCCACCAGGGATCCTGGGGGACCGGCCCTCCTCCCCAGCCTCCTCCAAGGCCGAGTGGCACCCCGGGAAGAGGTCTGCGTTTGGCACGCATGCACGGTGTTCCATGGACCTGCAGATCACGGCCACCATTTAATTGAACCCTTTGAGATCGGTCCTTTCTCATCTTACAGCCCAGGAAAGTGAGGCTGACACAGGCGAGGTCACTCGCTCAAGGGAGCAGGCCCTGGGCAGACACGTCTGCGGCATCCAGCCCAGCAGAACCCCGACCACTGTCCCCTAAGCCCTGCTCTTGTCCCCTGCAGCCCCACCACCCATTTCAGAAGAGACATTTCTGCTGCTCGGGGCACTTTGGGAAAAAGATGAGGGAGGCCAGCTGTCTGGGGTCAGATGCTTCCAACTCACCAAAAGTGACGCCCCTACACACACAGGAGGTCCCGCTGCACGCAGCCCTGTGTCCCATCCTCTGGCGTCTTCAGGGGAGGGGCGATGTCAGAGAGATCTTGGAGGAGTGAGGTGGGTTGAATGATAGCCACCCCCCAACCAAAAAAAAAAAACAAAAAGGTGTGTCCTCTTCCTGACTCCCCAGGACCTGTGAACGAGTCTTTACAGACATAATTAAATTAGGAGCTTTAGGTAAGGTTACCTCAGATTATCCATGTGGATGTGAAATCCAATGACAAGTGTCCTCATAAGAGACACACAGAGGAGAGATACAGAGAGGCAACAGGGGCAGGGACAGGAGTGATGTGGACACAAGCCAAGGAGCGCTGGGGCCACCAGAAACAGGAAGAGGTAGGGAATGGACCATCCCCGGAGCCTTCAGAGGGGACACCTTGGTTTCAAGACTTGCGGCCTCCAGCACTGTGAGAGGATGCCTTCCTGCTGTTCCGTCCCCCAGCATGTGGCACTTAGAACGGGAGCCGTGTCCACGGCATAGGAGCCACACGCCGCGTCTGTTCGGCGTCTCTGTGGCCTTGCTCCAAGACGCACTAGAGCCCAGGGCCAGGACACAGTCCCCTCCCTCCAGGAGAACTGATAGCTTCACCTTATCAGACGACAGCAGCCTCGTTCCCCATCCTTCCAGCTTCCAGGCAGTCAGAGCTCAATCAGGGCTTAATTACCGCCCTGGTGAATCACCGGCTCCTGGTACAGTTCCCTCCCCTTTATCTGCTGGCTTTCTATCTGCTGGCTTTCTGGTCTCCCTTCCACGTTTATGGACCCACCCAGCAGGCACACGCGACATGTTCCACGAGCTGGAGTGAGTCTTTCTGTGAGGCGGGTAAAGGGGCAAACCCTGAAGAAAGGACCCTGCCTTTGTGCCGCCCCGATGGCTGCCGGGTGAGGAGCCCTGCCAGGGACGCGGCCCAGAGGATTCAGGCAGCTGAGCCCCTTTGTGCGTGGAGGGGTCAGAGCAGCACCCCGCTCCCGCGGAGGAGCCGCACCCAGGGGCCGGGGCCCTGCTCGTGCCGCCCGCCACGGGGACACAGGCTGACCTTGCCCAGCACCTTACTGACATTAACACTTCCTACGGGTAAAATCCGTTGTCCCAATTTTTAATCATATTTCGTCCTTGAATATTTTGAGGGATAACTCATCATAGGAACAGATCCTTCACTAACAATACAGTTAAATCTTTACCGAGAAATCGCACAATTGAAAAGGCCAGTGATGCCCCTTTTTTTGTTTTTTTTGTGCGGTACGCGGGCCTCTCACTGCTGTGGCCTCTCCCGTTGCGGAGCACAGGCTCCGGACGCGCAGGCTCAGCGGCCATGGCTCACGGGCCCAGCCGCTCCGCGGCATGTGGGATCCTCCCGGACCGGGGCACGAACCCGTGTCCCCTGCATCGGCAGGCGGACTCCCAACCACTGCGACACCAGGGAAGCCCGCCCCCCCCCCCATTTTTTATCTGTCTTGACTGATTTGAGTTGTGTATTTGATGCTTGTGGTGGTGTTTTCTTGGAAAAGTAGAACACCATACTCAGCACAGAGGTGTGTTCTGTAAATGTTTGTAGGATGGATGGATGACTGAATAGATGGATGGATGGATGGACAAGTGGGTGGGTGGATGGATGGGTGGATGGATGGGTGAGTAGACAAGTGGACGGGTGGGGAGACAGATAAATCGATGGGTGGATGAGTGGGTGGGTAGATGATCATGGTTTCAAATTATGTTATTTCTACTAAACCAATACTGGGTTAACAAGGTCAAAATATTTGTATTAAAAAACTTATTTGGGGACTTCCCTAGGGGTCCAGTGGTTAAGACTCTGCACTTCCAATGCAGGGGGTGCGGGTTCGATCCCTGGTCGGGAAACTAAGATCCCGCATGCCACGTGGCCAAAAACAACAACACAAAACAACCTTTATTTTATCCTTACCTACAAATTCGTTAATAGAAGCATGCTATTATATGATCAGACTTTGATCGCTCCCAAGCAGGATAAGCACATATCATCACATACAGATTAGATAACAGGAAAAAAATACTCTTGGAAAATAGGTCACTGACCTCCAACAACAAGCTCTGGAAGGAACAAACCATATACCTAAATTACTGCATCAGCGGGGAGCATTTGTCCTCGGCTGAAAGCGTCTGGACTTCGCAAGGAGACACGTGCTGAGCCTGCCCTCTGCAGGCGAACGGTCTTGGCGGGCCCGATGCGCTGCCTTCTCCAGGGACACAGCCTGTGTCTGGCAGCCCGGGCTCAACCCCCAGCCTTCCACTCACCAGCTGAGGCCTGGGCAGGCTCCCCAGCCTCTCCGGCTCTCAGTTTCTTTATAAAAACGAGGACAGTGGTTCTTAGACACGCCCGTGGCGTTGGCAGGAGGCCCAGATGAAGTGGTACGAGCAGAAGGTTCTGCATGCAGCAGGCGCTCACTGAGTCACTGTTGGGATCGTGCCCCGCGTTCACACTTTGCCTTCGCTCCTCAGGGGGTGATCACGTTAATCCTGGCCACCGACATGGCGAGGCACGCGGAAATTATGGATTCTTTCAAAGAAAAAATGGAGAATTTTGACTACAGCAACGAGGAGCACATGACCCTGGTGAGCGGCTTGTCTTCCCTCTCTGGGGGGCTGGGGAGTGAGCGCCACCCCCAGCTCAGACTGGAGACCGAAGCGCCAAAGGAAAACGTGTAACCTCGCCTCGCAGCGAGGTGTCGGTGAAGCCGGCTTTCCAAGTCCCGGCACTTAGCAGGGAAAGCCCCCCGTCACCCCAGCAGGACCCCCTCTCCTAGTTAAAGTCACCCCTTTCCCATTCCCCCATCTCATTCAGATTTGAAGGTTATAAGTAGGGGAAGGTAAGCCTGCGTACAGAGGCCTGGCCAACACAGGGGAGCGCCAGGCTTGGGGGCAGAGGGCAGAGGGCAGAGGGCAGAAGCCAGGGCCGCCTTGGCATTTGTGGGACTGCTCCCCCCGTGCTGGGGGCGGCAGAGGTGGAGTCCTGCCCTGGATGCCCCTTGGGCCAGCCGGCAGGACTGTGGTTCCCACCCCTGCATCGCTGCCCGGTGTGCAGGCGGCGGGGTGCCGAGGCCGGTGGGCGCCCTCCCTGCTGTTACATGAGGATCCCCTTTACCCTGTGTCTCTAGCACACCTCTTCAGTGCTCTGGGGTCCCAGCACTCTCCACCCGCTGGGGTTTTTTTCGTCATCTGTTAAACCTCTGCCTCCAGGCAATACCGTCTGTCTACACTTTTTACATATTCTCGACATCAAGAAGACACTTCTGAGCTTTGCAGTGTATAGTTTGTATGACAAAACGTCCGTGTGTTCAAGGGGCTTCCCTACTACTGAGGCCCCTCCAGGAAAGATTCTGACCCTCGGAGGTGCGGGGATACCCCGTCTTCCCCCTGCAGCGGGAAGTATGTCCTTGTGGGGGGCAGGGGGCAACAATGCTGGGTTCCCCTCCGCCAGCATCACCCGCCCTCCTTCCCTGCCAGCCAGTGATGGTGAGTCCAGACGCACAGCGCTGTGGGATGTGTCCCGTGTTGCACAGCTGATTCCAGATCTCTTCTTTCAGCTGAAGATGATCCTGATTAAGTGCTGTGACATCTCTAACGAGGTCCGTCCGATGGAGGTGGCGGAACCCTGGGTGGATTGTTTATTAGAGGAGTATTTCATGCAGGTAGGAGCATCAGACAGCGTCACGCAGCATCACGCCTCCTGGGCTCGTTAGCCCCTTAACTGGGTTCCTGTTGGAAGCGTGACGGACGGGCCAAGGTGGCCTCCGGCATCACCGCCTCCGGAAGCCTTCCCAGCACGCGCACGTGTAATTTGAGACACGAAAGACAGGCACCAACAGGAAAAGCTAATGTCAAACTGTTACCACATTAGTGCCCCTGTTACCACTAGTTAAGCCCCCTCCCCGGGCCCCCCCCCCCCGCACGACCCTGCAGGCCCAGCGGGCACCTAGTTCGCACTTACGGCGTCCCCATCGTCCCACGTGGTCACGAACGTGCGTGACGCGGGTGGTTCCGTTGGCATATTAGCTGTTTCTCTCTTCCTCTCAGACGATGATCCTGGAAGCCCCCAGATTCCACGGGTGTTTCTTTCTTTAACGTGTGTCCTCTGCCTTCCCCGCAGAGCGACCGCGAGAAGTCGGAGGGCCTTCCCGTGGCGCCTTTCATGGACCGGGACAAAGTGACCAAGGCCACGGCCCAGACTGGGTTCATCAGCTTCGTGCTGATCCCGATGTTTGAAACGGTGACCAAGGTGAGTGACCCAGACATGTGTGTGCACACATGCACAGGTGCACGCACACTCACACGCTCACACGGACACACACGTGTGCACTGGCCGCCTGCCCCGCCCCCCGGGCAGCGACCCAGCAGCAAAGCCGCCCCATCCTTGGCCACCCTCCCCCATGGACACCGCCCCACCCTTGGCCACCCTCCCCCATGGACACCGCCCCACCCTTGGCCAC